>NC_088791.1:234980096-235294312 GCF_011386835.1 Chrysemys picta bellii
ATGAATGAATACTCAATCATTAAAAAGGGACTTAAAGATTAATCAGTTCTCTTTTACTTGGTGGGGAATAAAGTATATTTGGTGAATTTATGTTTATTCTGATTTTACATGTCTCTGATGTTTAGTCAGATATTTTTAAAATAAAAGTTGAGCAGAAAATGATTTCCCCAGTTGACATGAAAGTAAAAATAAATGCTTCTTCTCTTGGAATCTACCATACCCTCAAGTGTTTTCTACGGCATAATGAGAGGAATGTAAAGTTACATCCACTTTAACTTCAAGAAATACTTTGTGGCATACCCAGGCTTGGGAAGGAAAGGCATAGTCTGGTGCGAGCCATCTTCACTTCCTGTTGAAGACTGCATGATCTTCCTCCACTTCATGTGTAGCTTCTACCACCCCAGGAAGCAAAAGAGAATGTGAGATCTGAATGAGACAATGCCCGTTCTTGACAGCAGCATTCTGTACACTGTCTCCATTAATCAAATCATAGATTTTTTTTTAAATCAAACATTTAAATGTAGTGATTGTTCCAGGAATACTAATTGTAATCAATATATTTTTATTATTAACGTAAAAATTGGTTTAGAGGACACAGAGTACTGAAGGACTCCAGTAGATTTAAATAGAAGTAATCTACATAACAGTTACAAGGAAGATAAAAATCAAGAGAAAGAAAGACATTCAGAATGAAGACTGGCTCAAGGTCCTCAAGTCCTGGATCTCTGGGAAAAGATAACAGTGTTCAGAACAGACCATCTTCCACTGATTGGAATCTTGAAGCAACTAATGGTTTGTGTCACAACCTAAACAATAATTAAAAGTATTAGACACTGTGGGTCTTATCCAAAACTCAATGAAATCAATGAAAAGATTCCCATTGATTTCAAAAGGCTGTGAATCAGTTTGACACACAGGGAGTTTTTCCAGAATAGCTATTCCTGATTAACTTTATGTACAGATGCTTTTAATCCAGAATGAGAAAGCATTATTCTGAATTAGTTTAATTCATTGGATTAAGCTAATTTAGAACAAGGAACTCTTATTCCAGAGTAGCTATGTTTACACATGGAGTTACTGAGGAATAGTTAGACTGGCTTAAATCCACACTCTATCTTCTTCCAGATTTATTTTGAGTAGACGGTCCCTACTCAAGTATAGATCATGCTAATTTTACACATATTTAGGATCTTGTAAAGAATTGCTGAAATGCACATTTTAGCATTTTGAGTGTGAGAATTTCTGGTTAAATGTGTCTTCAAGTGTATTCATTTTGAACATACTGTACAGCTATATATATATGGTAGATATCTATTAAACCCTTACAGTCACATCTAATAATTTTTAAGAGAATTGAACTCCCATTGCAAGTGAATGGGTGTTTTGCCTAAAATTAATAAGGTCATTTGTTTGCACAGCATTTTGGGGTCGTTAGTTTGCCTGCCACAAATGAAAAACAAATTTTTTGTCTAACTATCTCTATAGAAAATAAACTAATAGAAGCATGCAGCTGAAAAGTAAGTCCAAGAATAAAAAGAGCCCTCACACTTGCATTTTTTTATTGTATGGAGTAAAGGCAGCAATGCTTACAGTTGCCTTCAAACTCTCTCTAAACGTATAGGGCTTAAATTGTCTAAATGACGAGTGGCTTTGGATGCCTCAATTTTTAAGTGCTTTCCTTGAGACACCATATTTTTAGAAAAGCTGAGCACCAAGCTTCTCAAACTGGGCCCAAAAAATCGCTACTTACTTTTGAAAATGTAGGCCCAGGTGTGCTGAAGACATAGTGATATGTAGAGAATCTGTTGTGAAACAAATCACTAAAATGAACTGCAAGTTTGAACTATTCGTGGTTAAACTAAAAATGCTAAATTCCAGCAATTACTTACTCCACTGCAAAGAAAATATTAGAGGGGAATGTATTTGGATGACTAATCTAACATTTGTAATGTGCTTTTATAGCATGGCTCTGTCCTGACACTACAGCATAACTGACATTGCAGTACATCCTCTCCCTTGGCATCATGACAGCCGTAAAGCTTGATTGCTCAGTTTAACTCCACACACTTGCATTGCAGATAGTACCTATCCAAGCCAAAATAAAATGCGAGGGGTGAAGCAGTCACCATGCTACAGGCAAACACTGGCTGTACTTGTCTGTCCATGACGTCATAACAATCTTCAGGTTATTCATGTTAATTTCAGGGTTAATGTATTTTGTTTTATAAATTAACCATTTGGTGATAATAGGACTAGTGCTCCTCTCATTGCTGGCACTGCATTTTATATGTACATATTGATTTGGGGGGAATCCTAGGGCTTGTCTACACAGTGGGATAATGCAATCTGGGGGGGGGGGGGAGGAGGGATTTCTAAAGCATACTAATATGTTGCACATCAATTGGTCCATGCAGACCCTGCTGAAGTTCACTAAAGATTCCCTACTGCTTCAAGCAGCATTACATTAAAAACACACCAGCAGATTCTATATGGACCAATTAATGGCCAACCTGTTAGAGTGCTTTAGAAATCACACCCCATAGAGCATGTTACTCCACCATAAAGACAAGCCTCTAGCATCAAATAGTGTTTGCCGCCCAATTCACTAGGCCCCCTCTGCACATTTTCTGTATTCTACATTCACATTGCAGGTGGGGGTTTTTGCACCACTGAACCAGTTTGTAAACAGATACCTAACTTATCTGTGGGCTCAAGCCTACAGACACTTGCTACTGAGTAAAGTGATTACTAGGGCTGAGCAAAGAATTGATTTTTTTTAGTTCAGCAGCTGAACTGAAAAATCTGGAAAAAATCAGTTTGTTTCAATCTGAAACTGGTTTTTTTTCTCACTGAAACAACTGAGAAAAAATTGTGCAGCTTGATGAAAACATTTTGAACCTCATTTTTAAATGAAATATTGATTTGAATTGACCATTCTTTTCTAAATGGTTTGTTTTGAAAATGTTTTTATCTTTCTATGTAAAATAGAGTTAAACTTTGTAATGATTCCTGAAAGTGTTTTTATAGTAGTTTCCTATGTTTCCAAATCAGATACCCCTTCTAAAGCCCTGATTCAGCCAAGCACATAAGCATGTGCTTAATTTTAAGCATGTGAGTAGTCCAACTCAGGTCAATGGGATTACTCACATACTTAAAGTTAACCACATGCTTACATGGTTGACCGAGTCAGGGCCCAAGTGAGAAATCAGTTCAGTTAGAATATCAAATTTTGAAACCCAAAACAAAGAACTTTGGCTTTAATCCTTAATTTGCTGCAAAAATAGCTTCCAAAGAAGCTTTGAGGCGGTGTAATAGAAAGAACTTTAAAAATATCTAGTGCGTCTTCAAGGCACACTGTTTCCAACGCTGCAGTTGCTGATGTTTATAGTGACTGGGAGTGTGACGATAAATAAGCAATGATTTCCTCCCAATGGCCTGAAAGGCAGCCAGATCACTCCACCTGGGGGTTCCCCAGAATTAGTTATGCTGTAGCAACCGTACTCCATGCCCACTACCAGAGACTGGATTTACCCCACAAAAACAGAAATAACTCAGGCTGCCTTGCATAGGTGCTGGAACTAGGGGTGCTGGGGGTGCTGCAGCGCCCCCTGGCTTGAAAAGGTTTCCACCATATACAGCGTTTACAGTTTGGTTCAATGGCTCTCAGCGCCCCCACTACACACATTGTTACAGCGCCTCTGTTGCTTTGAGATGGCCAAACTGATGCTGGTTTGATCTGCAGCATTTTGTTTACAGTCAGCAAATCCAATGCTAATAAAACACAGCATGTAGACGATACAATATGATGTGCGCCACAGCTTTGTTCTGCTCACCTTTCCTTCCCTTTGCAGCATCTGGGATGCTAAAGCAAGATAAGTTGATTACAGCTCTATGCCAGTAGAATACATGCGTACAGCACTGGCTTGGTGTTCATTGGCGTGTTGCCTGCCATGAAATCACCTTTTATTACGTTTTGAGATTGGAAAGCCTTGAGACGAGTTTATATCCATGCCATTTTCACAATTCGAGATTAATTCTAAAACATTTTCCCATATCCCCATAAAATTGGCACTTTTGACTTTACCTGATAACTATTATACCATAGTTTGATAACATTTCTGTTATTGCAACATTTCATAATTTTCCCCATCACCACCTTCAAACAGAAATATGTACTTATTTTCTAGCAATAAAACACAATAGCCCATATACTGCTCAGATATCAAAGTGTACATTGCATGGTTAGTGAAACAACCACACCAATAACAGCAACCTTTAACTCCACGGGGCATAAATTTCAAAATACTGTGTAACTGGTTACACCTGCAGAGTGTTCTTGGTTTGTAATAATTGTTTGGATTTTATATATGTTACTTAACACAATACACTTCCATGCATCTCATTTGCCTCTACAATACGCATTTTCATTGAGCAAAGATTGGTATAATTTCCTAATGACCTCAGTGAGGGTGAATTTCTCTTTAACATTGTTTCTTGCAAACGTGTAAAATTCCAAATGCAGATGACAGTTTTAACATTCACAAAGATGTAGTTTTAATTACCATGTTGATTACTCAATTTGAAAAGCCAGATGCCTAAATATCATAAAAGGTCGAGTAGAACAAATCCTGCTAGTTCATCTGTTTCAATAGTAGAGGCATTTGTTGAATGGAAAAGTGATTTTAAAAATATTTAATTATTTCAAATATCAAGGGCCTTATTTTCCTTTACACACTAAGGTACCTTTGCAACATTCTTACACTGTATTAAGGGTCTTAATATACATGAGAATCAGATCCCAAGGATTTAGGAATTGGAACTGAGGTACCTAAAAATATGTAATTTTCCTCAGATAGAATATAACTAAGAATGACTCAAGCTACATAAAGAGCTGCTATCTTTTCCCCACATCTTCCATGGTAAATGACATTTTATTATTAGGATATTCACATAAAACAGCATGAACTTCACCTCTGACAGCAGAGAATTTGTCAATATTCTTTGCTTTTATTTTTGCAATTTCAAACCCACATTCCAAAGAAAATCAGCTGTCATAAAATCATATTATGTTGTACGCACTCCTCACACATGGTGGCTTCTCAAAAATGTTATCTATTGAGTAGAGTGTGAAAAAATATCCACTAATCATTAATTTAACCAGCTAGACGATTCAACCAAATGATTTCTATAAAAGACGGGATCCATATCTCATTAAAGCCAATAGCAAAACTCCCATTGATTTCAATGGGCTTTGATTAAGACCTAGAGTTAATGTCACCTAGGCTTGATATCAATTTCCTTCATTAACAATGTAGCTCTCAATCTTTTGCATAAGGTTAGTTACTTAAACAGCTCTTAAAATATTTGTATGAGTCACAGATTCAGCACAGGTGTGCACAGCATCAGGTCATTATAGAGCAGAGGTTTAAAATCAGAAATTCTACTAGGCAAGAGGGAAAGAAATGCTTGTGATTTGGGATTCATTAAATATGCAAGCCCTGAAGGGAACAACTGGCTAGGCAGCAATCACACTGGCCCACATAACATACATTTCCCCTCTTGTTCCTGCAGAGCAAGAACATTCAAGCAACTCTTATGCTAGTTCTTTTACTATCAAAGTGACTGCCTTTCTCTTGCTTGTTGAATGATGGCTGCTACACCTGGAGGAGAGGGTAGCAGCATTTGGGTGGCTAGCCTAGAATGGGTGGTGCATCCCCACTTCAAAGCCCTATCCATGCCAGACTCATGTAATGGCATACAATGATGCTGTACTAGCCCATGTTCTGGGATGGATTCCAGGTGGGATATTCCATGGTTCTTCATGGAGCTCTATGAATTTTTTCACAGGTTCCCTCTCTGACCTAATATGTCTGTGGCAGTGGCATGAGAATCATAGAATCATAGAATCATAGAATATCAGAGTTGGAAGGGACCTCAAGAGGTCATCTAGTCCAACCCCCTACTCAAAGCAGGACCAATTCCCAGCTAAATCATCCCAGCCAGGGCTTTGTCAAGCCGGGCCTTAAAAACCTCCAAGGAAGGAGACTCCACCACCTCCCTAGGTAACGCATTCCAGTGTTTCACCACCCTCCTAGTGAAATAGTTTTTCCTGATATCCAACCTGGACTTCCCCCACCGCAACTTGAGACCATTGCTCCTTGTTCTGTCATCTGCCACCACTGAGAACAGCCGAGCTCCATCCTCTTTGGAACCCCCCTTCAGATAGTTGAAGGCTGCTATCAAATCCCCCCTCATTCTTCTCTTCTGGAGACTAAACAATCCCAGTTCTCTCAGCCTCTCCTCATAAGTCATATGCTCCAGACCCCTAATCATTTTTGTTGCCCTCCGCTGGACTCTTTCCAATTTTTCCACATCCTTCTTGTAGTGTGGGGCCCAAAACTGGACACAGTATTCCAGATGAGGCCTCACCAATGTCGAATAAAGGGGAACGATCACGTTCCTCGATCTGCTGGCAATGCCCCTACTTATACAGCCCAAAATGCCGTTAGCCTTCTTGGCAACAAGAGCACACTGTTGACTCATATCCAGCTTCTCGTCCACTGTGACCCCTAGGTCCTTTTCAGCAGAACTGCTACCTAGCCATTCGGTCCCTAGTCTGTAGCAGTGCATGGGATTCTTCCGTCCTAAGTGCAGGACTCTGCACTTGTCCTTGTTGAACCTCATCAGGTTTTTTTCTGCCCAATCCTCTAATTTGTCTAGGTCCCTCTGTATCCGATCCCTACCCTCTAGTGTATCTACCACGCCTCCTAGTTTAGTGTCATCTGCAAACTTGCTGAGAGTGCAGTCCACACCATCCTCCAGATCATTAATAAAGATATTAAACAAAACCGGCCCCAGGACCGACCCTTGGGGCACTCCACTTGAAACCGGCTGCCAACTAGACATGGAGCCATTGATCACTACCCGTTGAGCCCGACGATCTAGCCAGCTTTCTATCCACCTTACAGTCCATTCATCCAGCCCATACTTCTTTAACTTGGTGGCAAGAATACTGTGGGAGACAGTATCAAAAGCTTTGCTAAAGTCAAGAAATAACACATCCACTGCTTTCCCCTCATCCACAGAGCCAGTTATCTCATCATAGAAGGCAATTAGGTTAGTCAGGCACGACTTCCCCTTCGTGAATCCATGCTGACTGTTCCTGATCACTTTCCTTTCCTCTAAATGTTTCATAATTGATTCCTTGAGGACCTGCTCCATAATTTTTCCAGGGACTGAGGTGAGGCTGACTGGCCTGTAGTTCCCCGGATCCTCCTTCTTCCCTTTTTTAAAGATGGGCACTACATTAGCCTTTTTCCAGTCATCTGGGACCTCCCCCGATCGCCATGAGTTTTCAAAAATAATGGCTAATGGCTCTGCAATCTCACCCGCCAACTCCTTTAGCACCCTCGGATGCAGCGCATCCGGCCCCATGGACTTGTGCACGTCCAGTTTTTCTAAATAGTCCCGAACCACTTCTTTCTCCACAGAGGGCTGGTCACCTTCTCCCCATGCTATACTGCCCAGTGCAGCAATCTGGGAGCTGACCTTGTGCGTGAAGACAGAGGCAAAAAAATCATTGAGTACATTAGCTTTTTCCACATCCTCGGTCACTAGGTTGCCTCCCTCATTCAGTAAGGGGCCCACACTTTCCTTGATTTTCTTCTTGTTGCTAACATACCTGAAGAAACCCTTCTTGTTACTCTTAACATCTCTTGCTAACTGCAACTCCAAGTGTGATTTGGCCTTCCTGATTTCACTCCTGCACGCCTGAGCAATATTTTTATACTCCTCCCTGGTCATTTGTCCAATCTTCCACTTCTTATAAGCCTCTTTTTTGCGTTTAAGATCAGCAAGGATTTCACTGTTTAGCCAAGCTGGTCGCCTGCCATATTTACTATTCTTTCTACACATCGGGATGGTTTGTTCCTGCAACCTCAATAAGGATTCTTTAAAATACAGCCAACTCTCCTGGACCCCTTTGCCCTTCATGTTATTCTCCCAGGGGATCCTGCCCATCTGTTCCCTGAGGGAGTCAAAGTCTGCTTTTCTGAAGTCCAGGGTCCATATTCTGCTGCTCTCCTTTCTTCCTTGTGTCAGGATCCTGAACTCGACCATCTCATGGTCACTGCCTCCCAGGTTCCCATCCACTTTTGCTTCCCCTACTAGTTCTTCCCTGTTTGTGAGCAGCAGGTCAAGAAAAGCTTTGCCCCTAGTTGGTTCCTCCAGCACTTGCACCAGGAAATTGTCCCCTACGCTTTCCAAAAATTTCCTGGATTGCCTGTGCACCGCTGTATTGCTCTCCCAGCAGATATCAGGGTGATTAAAGTCTCCCATGAGAACCAGGGCCTGCGATCTAGCAACTTCTGCTAGTTGCCAGAAGAAAGCCTCGTCCACCTCATCCCCCTGGTCTGGTGGTCTATAGCAGACTCCAACCACGACATCACCCTTGTTGCTCCCACTTCTCAACTTTATCCAGAGACTCTCAGGTTTTTCTGCAGTATCATACCGGAGCTCTGAGCAGTCATACTCCTCTCTTACATACAATGCAACTCCCCCACCTTTTCTGCCCTGCCTGTCCTTCCTGAACAGTTTATATCCATCCATGACAGTACTCCAGTCATGTGAGTTATCCCACCAAGTCTCTGTTATTCCAATCACATCATAGTTCCCTGACTGTGCCAGGACTTCCAGTTCTCCCTGCTTGTTTCCCAGGCTTCTTGCATTTGTGTATAGGCACTTAAGATAACTCAATGATCGTCCCTCTTTCTCAGCATGAGACAGGAGTCCTCCCCTCTTGCGCTCTCCTGCTTGTGCTTCCTCCCAGGATCCCATTTCCCCACTTACCTCAGGGCTTTGGTCTCCTTCCCCCGGTGAACCTAGTTTAAAGCACTCCTCACTAGGTTAGCCAGCCTGCTGGCGAAGATGCTCTTCCCTCTCTTCGTTAGGTGGAGCCCGTCTCTGCCTAGCACTCCTTCTTCTTGGGACACCATCCCATGGTCGAAGAATCCAAAGCCTTCTCTCCGACACCACCTGCGTAGCCAATCGTTGACTTCCACGATTCGACGGTCTCTACCCCGGCCTTTTCCTTGCACAGGGAGGATGGACGAGAACACCACTTGCGCCTCAAACTCCTTTATCCTTCTTCCCAGAGCCACGTAGTCTGCAGTGATCCGCTCAAGGTCATTCTTGGCAGTATCATTGGTGCCCACGTGGAGAAGCAGGAAGGGGTAGCGATCCGAGGGCTTGATGAGTCTCGGCAGTCTCTCCGTCACATCGTGTATCCTAGCTCCTGGCAAGCAGCAGACCTCTCGGTTTTCCCGGTCAGGGCGGCAGATAGATGACTCAGTCCCCCTGAGGAGGGAGTCCCCGACCACCACCACCCTCCTCCTCCTCTTGGGAGTGGTGGTCGTGGAACCCGCATCCCTAGGACAGTGCATCTTTTGCCTTCCAATCGGTGGAGTCTCCTTCTGCTCCCTTCCCTCAGATGGGCCATCTAGTCCACTCTCCGCATTAGCACCTGTAGAGAGAACATGGAAACGATTGCTCACCTGTATCTCCATTGCTGGTGCATGGACGCTCCTCTTTCTTCTTCTGGAGGTCACATGCTGCCAAACCTCTTCACAATCCATCTGTCCCTGCTGCGCCTGCTCTGAATCTTCAGAACATTGTGGCCGTAGAAGCATCTCCTGATGTCTGTCCAGGAAATCTTCATTTTCCCTTATGCAACGCAGAGTCGATACTTGTTTCTCCAGCCCTCGAACCTTCTCCTCCAATATGGAGACCAGCTTGCACTTTGAACAATACTCTATGTAAATAACTTCCAAGCGGAGTTATTAATTAAAGCACACAGTTGTGAAAGTGAAAGCAAACAGCATTTGGCAGCATGAACTTCTAATGAGAACGTCATTAAGGAATTCAGTTTCCAAACCACAAAGTGATTCATAGCACACTTTCTTGAGTGGCATCTGCGTTCAAATGCTATGGGAACATAGCAGAAATGGAGCAAGTAGATGTGGAGTTAAAATGCTGAGCCAGTGTTGGTGGGCAACTGTTTGAGACAGCAGGACCCGTTTAGTTAGACAGATTTCTTCATTCAACTTGAATTGGAACCATTTGATTATCTTGTTTATCAGAATGGTGCCCACCTTCTTTTCAAATTTGACAGTGAGGGATCATGTTTCAGTCCCATAGGTCAGGATACTGACCACTAAACTTTCATCTCTCTAGTTATCAAGGTGTTTGTGTGGAAGACGCTCTTGACGAATCGCCCGATTACTGACAACGCTTTTGGGGTATGGGCTTCAAGTTCTTGCTCAATGCCGCCCATGTTATCCACAAGAAAGCCAACCAACATTCCCTAAGGCGGTATGGTCATTTGCTTCGAATGCCTCCAGCTTCCCTGTGAGAATGGGCTTTGACTTCAACCCAGTGAAAGCAGGATAGAAAAGACTCCCCCCAGACCCCTGAAGACCTAAAGCACAGTGGTTGGGTTGGACGGGCATTCTACCTCATAATACCTGGTTGAGGACAAAACATCATGGAGGCACATAGTGCCACACAGTGGCCTGTACACTGTCCAGACAGCATGAGAATTAACTTTGTAGGCGACTTATAGTGAAGAAGAAAGGAGGAGGTAGATAAGAAAATACAGCCCAAGTGATTACCATTGTGGGATACCAATGGAAGACTAACAGCACTGGGCTTGATTAGCCTGCATTATCATTGCAAAGTAGGCAAGTTGCCAGCCCAGACTGAAGCAAAATCTGAATTTAAACCTACACCCTCCACCATGCTTGCAAACCTTGGTTAGAGGTTTTTCTGAGGCGGTGAAAGGGGTGGTTAGGGGCAATGTCCAGCTATAGCTCAGACTAACTCTGCAGTGAAGACATACCCAAGCTACCTCAAATGGAAATATATGGTTCTGGCATGTGTCTGGCTATGCTCTGCCAATAGGCATTTATAGGCACAAGCTCATCATGGCAAGAACTTGGAATTGTTGCTACACTTTCATCCACACCAGACTCTCAGTAGGAGATGATGACCTGTTAACTTTTGATGAGGCCTGCTGCTATGCCCACTGAATTAAAGGCTGATTATCAGTTAGAACAAACATTATCACACACTTCATTGTTCACCCGCCGACAGAGACCAAATCCTTCCCCCTGAACCAGAAAAGTACAGTGATGGAAAAGGAATCCTCCCTGCCCAAGCCATAAAATGGCTGCAGTCCTATGACTTGATTTTCAGAGGTGCTGAGCACACACAAATCCATCTACAATCAATGGTAGCTGCAGGTGCTGAGCATCTCTGAATATCCAGCCCCTCGTTCTCCCTCTGCTGAGGGTGGGGTGATGGCAAGAGGCTAAAAAAAACTAGAAGACCTTCTGACCCAGCCCCCCTACAACAGCCCCATCCCTCTTTTGTCTACTAGGTACGTGGGAGCGTCTATTGAGCTTAGCTCTGTGCCCTACAGGAGCTGCACAAACAAGGCCTGGCCTCCTAAATTTCATTGCCAGGGTGGACAGAAAAGGAAGCAGAGGTGGGATTTACATCTGTGCTTTCTGATGGCAGGTGGGCTGATCAGAGAAGATCTCCACACTAGATGTCATTTAGAAGAATTAATACTGAAGGGTCCAGTTCAACAAAACACCTGGCAATGAGAGATAGGCCTTATTGTTATTAACTCATTTGGGAATGAAACAAATGCTTACCTTCTTCTCAGGGCTGATTGGATTGACTCATGCTATGTGTATACTTTATCCCATGACAATGAGATGACTCTTGTGAGGAAAGTGAGCACGTTTTGGCCAAAAATGTGCCTTGCTTTACTGTGTATAAAAGAGAGACACTCAGGACCTGATTCTCATTTGCACTCAGGCCCAATTACATTGCTCTGAAAGTGGAAAGAGAACTTAAAGTGAGTGTAAACAAGGGATAGGAAATCACATCAGGTGGAAAGAATGAATGCCTTGCAGTGTTGCCAGGCATCATGGTACAGCCAATTCAGCAAAGCATATTGCGATCATATAAAAAGTTTACAATTTTTGGCAGAATTTCTGTTTAAAATTAAGAGACCTACTTAGTGTGCAACTCTAGCTGACATGTCAAAAGCATCTCCTGTTATCTTGAAAAGCCTTTTTAATACTCTTAGCTACAATAAGAAAAACAACCACTAACTGATCCAGTTCCTGGGGGATGGTGGTCCACAGCACAAAAGCCACCACCGCCACTTGGGCTAACTGGCACCTTCATGGGCATTCCCATCAGCAAGATCACAGCCTGAATGCAAGTGGAGACTAAGCTGCTCTCTCATTTCTAGTGGTGGTCTGTCCAGAAGAGGGCTGTGTTCCTCAGACTCACAGAATCTTAATCTGCCATCTTTCACAAGCAGTGATTGAACTGGAATTAGTAAAACTGAGCCTTTTCTACCGATCCTGCCCTTTCCCAGCACCTCAGTCAGCTTTCCCAAATTAGCAATGCCTGTCAGTGACAGAGAGTAGATGCTTCCTTTCTGGTGGGCTTGATTTTCTTGGCTGTTTTTCTACCTCTTCTTCAATCATTTAGTCCCTTCCTCTTTATTTGTTCTCATCTCTTCCTTTTATTTTTCTGTTGCTGAACATTGCCTCTGGCATACTCTCCTCCTCCCCTTTCTCCAGCCCTCCTTCAATATCTCTCTTTTCTTATCCCCTCACTCATTTTCGTTCTTCTCCCACACCTCCATCTTTCCTGTCTCCATGCTTCCTGCCTGTCTTCTTCTGATGTAAATAGACCAGATCATACAGCTGAAGTGTCTCCTACTGTGGTGGAGGAATTACTGCACATACATTTAAAATTGCACTTCCTCTTACTGATTGACAGCAGAGGCTGAATCTACTAGGCATTTCACCAGAGTATACTGGCAGACAGGTCAATGGATCACTAAGGTTGAGATCAAGTTTTGAAGTGCTGAAGAACCCCAGTGGATGGAGTTCCAGGGCATGGCTGGCTTTCATGATGGTTGGTTTTTTAATGTGCCATGACTCCTTCCTTCCTTCCTATGGCTCAGTTATGGCAGTCTCTGTTATAATGCCAGCACTGACTAAATCACACAGGTGTCTTCACTGGATAGTTAAACACTCTATGAATTATCTTGGTATCTGAATGTGAGTTGTGAAGCAAGATGTCTGTGTAAACTCTGTTCAGTAAGCACAAAACAGTTTACAGCAGAGGTGGGCAAACTATGGTCTGCGGGCCACATCCGACCCACGGGACTGTCCTGCCTGGCCCCTGAGCTCCTGGCCATGGAGGCTAGACCCCGGCCCTTCCCCCGCTGTCCTCCCAGCCCCACAGCCTCAGCTGGCTCCAGCATGGTAAGGGAGCAAGGAGTGGAGGATACCAGGGGGCAGTCAGGGGACAGGGAGTGGTTGGATGGGGGTGGAGGTTCCAGGGGGGCGGTCAGAGAATGGGGAACAAAGGGGGGCTGGATAGGCATGGGAGTCATTTGGGGCCTGTCAGGGGGTGGGGTGTGGATAGGGGTTGGAGCAGTCAGGGGACAGGGAGAAGGGTGGGGTTGGATAGGGGGTGAGGTTCCAGGGGGGGGCAGTTAGGGGCAGGAGGTCCAAGGAGGGGGCAGTCAGGGGACAAGGAGCAGGGAGGGTTGGATGGGTCAGGGATTTTGAGGGGGGCAGTTAGGGGGTGGATAGGGGGCGGGGGCCAGGCTGTTTGGGGAGGCACAGCCTTCCCTACCTGGCCCTCCATATAGTTTTGCAACCGTGATGTGGCCCTCGGGCCAAAAAGTTTTCCCACCCCTGGTTTACAGTAATCTGGCCCAGGACAGCCTGAAGCACCTTCTTTCACCAGCTCAGCTAAACAGAAAAATTGCTCATAAACATTCTGCTTAACAGTCACCAAGGGGGAAAGAACAAGTAAAGCAATATGCTTCATTTATAACAAAAGGTTGCTTCCTCCAGATGCCCTGCAGGATAGAGTTGGCATGAACATCTTCTTTCATACATTTATGGGCACTGATAGGAGCAACTCTTATGAGTATCTCTCCAGTGTTCTTAGTACAAGAGCACAAAGAATCAAAGTCTGCTAGCTCAGGCACACCTTAGGCTGGGCAGAAGTACTCTTAGGAGGTCCTCTGCTGATGCAGGTGGATGTTTTTAAAACGTGACTGGTGAAATTACATATCTCAGCTTTTGATTTTTACAAAGTGCGGAGCCTCTGCTCTCTGAAAATCAGGCCTTTTCAGACATGTCAGTTTGGGCATCCAAAAAATAAGACACTTAATTTAGGTCTTAGACTCATAGGCCCATTCCATTAAGTACTCAACACTGCCACGGCGGTGTTTACTCTCCTCATCTCTGACTTGCCTCAGTGTGAATTTAGGGCACTCAGCAACACATAGGGTCAGACGCCTCAGACTTTACATGGATTAGAACATAAGCGAGGGAACTAGGGGTGCGGCGGGTGCTGCAGTCCCCCAGGCTTTACACAGAGCCATGGTCCCCTGCGCCCAGGCCTCCACTTCCCAGCACAGAGCCTGGGTCCCAGCTGCCAGCCCCGCTGGCCCCGTGCCCGGTACTCCGCTCCCAGGCCCTGCGTCTGGGGCTCGGGTGCTGGCCACTGGTTCTGCGCCCCAATACCTGGCTGCTGGCCCTGTGCCCGGGGCCCCACACCCAGCCCCCAGCTCCCAGAGCTCTGCTCACGGGGTCCTGGCCACTGGCCCCACGACCGGGACTCTGCTACTGGCTAGGGTTACCATATTTTAAAAATACAAAAAGAGGACAATACTCGGGGCCCCGGCCCCGCCCCAACTCCGCGCCTTCCCCGCCCCAGCCCCGCCCCTTCCCCAAAGTCCCCACCCCAACTCCGCCCCCTCCCCTGAATGCTCCGCCCCCTGCTCCTCCCCTCCCCTGCTTCCCGCAAATCAAATGTTCGCGGGAAGCCTGAAACAGGCAGGCAGCAGGTAAGCTGGGGCTGGGGCTGGGGCTGGGGCGGTGACGGGGGGGCGCGAGGAGGTGCGGCCCAGTCCGGCCCCCCGGGCCGAGCTGCTCTGGCCTCGGCGTCTCCAGCTCGGCTCGGGCCCTGGGGCGCCGGCCCCGGTCCCAGCCGAGCGGCTCCGGCCCGCCCCGGCCCCGGCCCTGGAGGCTCCGACCCTGGCCCCGGCAACTCCAGCTCGGCTTGGGCTCTGGGGCATGAGCCCCGGCCGAGCGGTGCCGGCCGGCAGCCGAGAACTCCCAGCCCCGGTCCGAGCGGCTCCGGCCCGGCTTGGCTCAGGCCCCGATTCCGGCCGAGTGGCTCTGTCCCGGCCCTGGATGAGCACTGCCGGCCCCAGCGGCTCCAGCCCAGATCCAAGCCCCATGACCCCTCCCTATTTTCCCGGACATGCCCGGCTTTTCGGAATTTCCTCCCGGACGGGGATTTGCGGACCAAAAAGCCGGACATGTCCGGGAAAATCCAGACGTATGGTAACCCTACTACTGGCCCTGCATGTGGGGTCCCAGCTGCAGGCCACAAGCCTGGGGCTCCATTCCTGACCCCACGCCCCGCCTCCAGCCTTTGCTCCCTTACCCCTGTCCGGGTCCCCCCGTCCCAGAGACACGGCACTGCTCCTGGCCCCAGCTGGGGGTAAGGGGGCTGGCTTTCAGCACCCCCACTATTAAAAGGGTTCCAGCACCACTGGATTAGAATGTGGGTCTATCTGGTGTATGCAAAGCACTTTTATTTAAATAAGAGCCTCGTGCACACAGATTAACTGTGCTCTGACTGATTAATCACGCACTAATGATTTAAAACACAAAAGAAGGAGTTAATTGTGATGGAGCTGCTAAGCAGGGGACCGCAACTCCCATCAGCCCCCTCCCCACTACACATCCCCTCCCTTCTGATAGGGTAAGGGGAAAGTCCTGAACTAGGAAGTGGCCAGGCTCTGTTTGGAAGCAGCAGCCACATGGCTAGCCAGGAGCCGCAGAGTAGCTGGATGCAGAGAAAATTCCCCAGGAATCATATGCAGAGCAGTTTGTGGAACAGGCTGTGATTGCTGGCTGCAGGTCTGTGTAAGGCTTACAAGGGAGCAGCAGCAGCTGGGCAGGAAGCCAGGGAGGAGGGGCCCCAATCAGAGACACTAACTGAGCCTAGCCAGGAAACATGCAGATGCCTATTTGCTTTGAATAGAGACTGAACTGGAGAGGCACCCCAGGCGCTAGTTCTGAAAAGTCTCAGCTGGACTGCCCTAGAGGCCCAAACAAAACTGCTGTGGGTCACTTTGCATTGTCACTGTTTAATCGTCTCTACCTTGCCGCTGTTCCCTGCCTGACGCAGTAATAGGGTTTCCATATTTCAGCAAGCAAAAAAGAGGACGGGCGGAGCCCCGCCCCTGCCCTGGCCCCGCCTCTGCCCCACCCATTTCCCGCCCCCCTCAGAACTCCCAACCCTCCCCCCCGCTCCTTGTCCCCTGACTGCCCCCTCCTGGGACCCCTGCCCCTAACTGCCCCCCCCAAGACTTCACCCCCTACCTAAGCCTCCCTGCCTCTTGTCCCCTGACTGCCCCCTCCTGAGACCCTCCCCCCATCCTAACTGGCCACCTAGGACCCTACCCCCTACCTGTGCCCTGACTGCTCCAACCCTTATCCACACCCCCACCCCCAGACAGACCCCTGGGACTCCCATGCCCCATCCAACCACTCCCCACCCCCTGACAGCCCCCTCCCAGAACTCCCGACCCATCTAAACCCCTTTGCTCCCTGTCCCATTGACTGCTCCGATCCCTCTCCCCACTCCTGCCCCCTGACAGCCCCCCCCCAGAACTCCCAACCCCCCCCGCTCCTTGTCCCCTGACTGCCCCCTCCTGGGACCCCTGCTCCTAACTGCCCTCCAGAACCCCACCCCCTACCTAAGCCTCCCTGTGCCTTGTCCCCTAACTGCCCCCTCCTAAGACCCCCCCCAAACTGCCCCCCAGGACCCTACCCCCTACCTGTACCCTGACTGCCCAAAACCTTATCCACACACCTCCCAGAAAGCCCCCCCTGAACTCCTGACCCCCCCCCCCGTCTCTTGACTGCCCCCTCCAGAACCTCCCTGCCCCTTCTCCACCCCCCTGGCTCCCTTGTCGTTGGCCTTCGGTTCGCCTAAGGGCTCTCTGGGAGCTTGCTCAGGAACTGTCTGAGCCGTTCTCCGGCATGCTGGGCAGCAGCAGGAGAGGAGCTCCAGACTGCCGGAGGCGAATGCAGGGAGGGAGGGAGTGAGCTCTGCTGCAGGGGGAGGAGGGACTCTCTCTCGCTGTCGGAGCCACATGTAAGTGGCACCATCCGGCTGCCCTGTTAGCCGCGCGTGCTCTGCATGGGGGGGGGGAAGTCCGGACATTAACAAATTCCCCCCGGACGCTATTTTTAGTTCAAAAATCCGGACATGTCCGGGGGAATCCGGACGAATGGTAACCCTACGCAGTAAAATACCCTTTCCCTTAGCCATGTGTCTGAGTGGTTATTGGAACCTGCTAGGGCACGTGCTTAGCTGCAGTAGCACCTACAGTACTTCCCTCCAAGTCGTGGTACACGTGGCACGCTACTGGCACCTTAGGGGTTTGGTGTACTCAATTTCTAGGAGTACTTGTGGCACCTTAGAGACTAACAAATTTATTAGAGCATAAGCTTTCGTGGACTACAGCCCACTTCTTCATATGCATCCGAAGAAGTGGGCTGTCGTCCACGAAAGCTTATGCTCTAATAAATTTGTTAGTCTCTAAGGTGCCACAGGTACCCCGGTTCTTCTTTTTGTGGATACAGACTAACACGGCTGCTACTCTGAAACCTGTCAATTTCTAGGCAGCCTTAGTGTTTACACAGTTAATATAAAGCAACAGGCCAAGCTAAGTTGGGTGGTTGCATAACACAGAAATATTTTAGAACTGAACACCAGCCTTGCAAAAGCAAAATGAGTTTTATGAGTGTCAGTCTTATCCATATAGTCCACTTCCCAAGCCCTGGGGGGTGCTGAGTGCCTTCAGCTCCCCTTGGCTTTAGGGAAGCTTCCAAGCCACCCTGTACCCTATGCTATTGGTACCATTTGCTCTGGTGTAATCCAGCGCTGGCACAGCACGTCAGTATGAAGTTCTTTGGCAGAGCTGAGTCAGGAGGTTTGCATTATAACTGCACCTTGCTCAGTTAGAAGCCAGGTCTGCAGTCAGTTCAAGTGAACTGTTCAGTACTTCTAGATGCAGTATGTTTATTTGTTACTGCTGGCTTTTCGGGGTCTACTGCCAATACACAGGTGCATATAATGGACCCTGAAAAGATGTTGTATTTGAGGTCAGCTGCACAGCAGAGAGCACTTTTTTATTATTACATATTTACAATGTTTGGATTCCTTTAGAACCCCTAGTTTTACAGTATCAAGGGCAAATCAAACCTTAAAATGGCAGAAGTTGCAAGCAATGCTATATAGTATGAAAGTATGCACATCGCTTTCTTACAGGGCAATAGTACTTATCACAGCTGCTGTTGTGGGTTTTTAGAATCTAATTCCTGACATGAAATACAAATGAGTATAAAATTTCAGACACATTTTAAAAATGCAAATTGCATTTTATGCCAAAGACATTTAAATATGTTATTTTTCACGGTTCACTATTAGTTTTTGGGGGGAAATCTCCCTGGGATCCGGGTATTCTGTTCTTTAATTTAAACTAATGAACTCATTTTTCATTCATTTACTTCTTGTTTGGGTGCAACGTTCCTTATGTTGAATGAGTGTTGGAAGTTGGCAAGTTCCGAGAATGTGTTGGGTTGGACCATGGTGGTGGATTTTTGCAATTAGGTGAGTTATTTCTACCTGCAAGTCAAGCAGGATAAGTGGTAATTCCTGGGTTTCTTAAATCCACCTTCAGTCTGATGGAAGTTCCTTATGTCCACATCCAATCCCAGTATGGCCAGCTATGTATGGGGTCTGGAGATTACCTTTGAGAAACTTTTATTGAGAGTTCAGATAGTACGTTTTGTGCTACCATTTCAGGGACACTACCCAGGTGAATGTGGAAATCTTCCGAGATGATGAGTTTTGTGAACATTATCACCAGGTCATGCAGAAGAAATTCTTCAAGGGGAAATTTCAACATCTTACAATTAAAATCTCCAGAAGAAAGGGGAAAGAATCCAATACTGGCCTCCTGAAACGCAGCATGGTTTCAGGGTGGGTTTCTGACCCAAGTACAAGCCATATTAATGAATCAGACTGTGTAGTAAGGTGATTGGAGGGCATGACAATAGGGTGAATCAAGTGATCGGTTTCCTGCATCAGGGTGAGTCATTGGGAGACAGCTGCATCTTACTTAAAATGGTGGCCACAATACGGTATTTAGATTAATTTTTGGATTCCTATTCTATCCTGTACAGGTTTTTGTTTGGCATTTATCAGTGGAGTATCTTAACACCTTCTAGCAGTGCATTAAGCAACATGACTATACATCTGTCACATGTTGTTTGTTCTCTCATCCTCTCCCCAGATGTTGTATACAAGGTCAGAGGAAGAAGCATGAGCAGAGGAGTATTTTGTTTTTGGTAAGTGGTTTTTTTTTTAAACAAATATACTAGTTGCTATGAGTTTATGTTAGAGTAGGCAAGGTTAAAAAATGTGCTTTGCATTTGGAGCAGAAAGAAGAGAGCTTTATGGAGAGAGGTTTAGTTCTTGTGGAGAGCGCATTCCACAATATTAGACTGCTCCCCGTCCCCAAGAAAGTTCTGCCTCCCACACAGACTAGCTTTATCCTTATTACTGAGAGTTTTATTGAGCCAGAGGAGCATAGCCATTGATCATGTTCTTCATCATGGAGCGTTAGCTAGCCCAAGATATCTTGGGCCCAGGCCATGGAGAGCTTTGAAGATATGGACCGAGACTTAGAACTTGATTCAGAAGCCAGTGTGGAGAGCACAGAGGACAGGTTTGATGTGCATACAAATAGCTGGAAAACTTTGAGGGGGGCAGAGATGAGGGGAAAAGAGGGAGGCAGACATAAGAATCTGACCCAGAATACACCAGAATCGGAGAAGATTGTCCAAGTTGTTTCTGGTATAATAATATTCTCTGCCATTTCTGTCTTTTTTTTTAATCTTAAAAAAAGACAGAAATGGCAGAGAATATATATATATTATATACAGTATATATACACTACACCGATTTCTCTCTCTCTCTGTCTCTCTGTGTGTGTGTGTGTGTCTCACACACAAACACTAAAGTTCCCATGGACTGGACTGTGAAATCCCCAACAGGACCTTGGGAATGATGTAAAGCTGCTCCAGTGCTAATGAAACTACTGTTGTCATGATTGCCATTGCTTTCATTCCACAATGTTCTCCTTCTTTCTCAGGCATGGTAACCCAAGAAAGAAACAAGTGACAGCTGACTGGGCCAAGTCCAAGAGCCACATGACCAGGTTTTGTAAGCAAACATAAAAAATACTGGCTTAAAAAAATCACTAGCACTGTAAGAGAACCCTAATAAAGCAAAACACAGGAACTGATTCTTTTCCTGATCACACTAGTTCTATACCAGTACAACTCCACTGACTTCAGCAGAGGTACTTCCGATTGACATGGGTGTAAGTAATTGGACATTCAGACACTATGGGGCACAAAGAGAACAGCAAAAAGAGAAGAATACAAATCACAATGGCGAATGAAATTCTCCTCACAGAGGTAAGACAAACAATTATTGTCAAGGTTAATTTGTAACTACAGACGATCTGACCTTCCACTTCACATTTATTTTTAAAATGACAGGATAAACTCAATCCGCTGCAAACGTGGCAATGAGAACACAATCTGCACTTTCCCCAGCTATTCCCCAAAAGGTGTACTTTCCTGTGCTGCTGCTATCAATGGTTTATAGTTACAGAGGAAAGCACTGATTTTTACATATCAGTGCCATGATTTTAGAACTTATTTTTGCAGGCTCAGAATCTGAATGACTCGAGGTGATGGCCAGTGGCCTGATTCTTAAAGGTGCTCAGAACATACAGCTTCCACTGGCTTCCGTGGGTGTTTGAGGCACTAGGCACCTTTGAAAAGCAGGCCATTCATGTAGTAAGCATCAGTATTGTAACACTTATACTCCCAGGAGCCACAGATTCCAATTCTAGTAGGCTCAGTTCAGCCATTTGTCCTTCTGAAATACTTACCTTGGCGTTCCATGGTGAATATCATGGGGGAGATCTTTTGCATGAGACCTTACAATTGAAGGCTCTTCTGCTCGTTGTGGATATTGAGGCTCCCTGGGTCCTTTTTCGGAATAGAGGTTTGCCATGGTGATTTTGTAAATTTCTCCTTAACCATGCTTGGATGCCAATTAGCTGCACCCTCTAGTTTCACTCCTTATCTTTTTTTATTTTTACTTTGTTGTAACCCTCATTCAGTACTCTGGAAAACTGCCACCTGCCTGTTACAATCCCAGCTTGCACAAGATTTGAGGAAAGAACAATCTTTTCTTGATTTTCGTTCACATTAGCCTTCTTTCACTACTGATAATGGTTGGCTGGTTTTGCCCAAATACTTCCCTAAAAGGTGCTGGGAGAAAACAGACAGGCCAGTGTGGCGCCAGGAGAAGATAAGTATCTTGATGGTGATGGACAAGGCCATCAGGAATCAAGGTACTATGATACTATGGTGATGGGCACAGTATAGGAAACTAGGTAGAAGCCAGCCTATCTCTGTCTCTCCTCAAGAGAGATGAAGCCCTTTGTGCACAGATTGTTGTTTCCTAGAAGAGATCCCAGGCATGATTCCTAGGGCGTGTCTATATTAACACAGTTTCAGCAAACTGGGGTATAAATCTACCTTGCACTAGCCTGCCATGCACTAAGTGTCCATGTGGACCTGGCTACTGCTCACTAAAAGTTCTGTACTGTGTTTTGATCTACTCTGCTACTTTGAAACACTAGTAATCAATCTAATGACATACCAGTTGTGGTTCCTGAGGATCAGAATAGCTGGGGAAGTAGACTTGTTACCTGCTTATAAGGGCCACTAGCAATTTAATAAATTCCTAATATAAAACAGATCAAACAGAAAAGTGACATTTGTTTTTGACAAAAGTCCTTGATGCTCTGTCTGTCTATCTATCTGAAGTATTTGTAATTCACTTTAAAATATTTGAGAAAGATTTTTTTTCAAACTTTTATGGAATGGTCCTGATCTAGGAAGTAAGGAAGGAAATTGTAGAAAATTGATAAGGGAAGCAAAGGAAAACAAGGAGAAATCTGTAGCCAGAAGATTTAAGGAGAAAAAGAAGAAGTTTTCAAAGTATAGTAGGAACAAAAAAAATTCTAGTCCATATTAAGGGATCTGAGGCAGAGTGACTGATACATGCTGATGTGATATGTTGCAGTGAGACAACACTGGGACATTTGCCAATAAACTCCACTTAAGATTGTTTAACAGTTTTAAAAATCACCCATTTGTTATGCTCACCATTTTCGTGCGGTAATTATGAAGCAAAAATACCTTCTTGAACATTTGCTATCCCAAATGCTTATAGATGTCTTCACCTCTCCCAGGTCTATCAGATGCATACCAAGAGTTTACCGCATGTCAAAATGAGTTACAAGTGAGGGCATTGTGGTTGATGACCAAACTGGATCTACCTTTCCCCATAATGGTTTTTGAAATACTTGAAACATTTAGTTGTTTAAACTCAACTGCAGAGGAAAGTTGAAAACATAGAAAGAAACACTACGCCAGTCAGACAGTGAGAGTAGGAGTCTAGATGAAGGGTGAAATCCTGACTCTGTTGAATTCATTGAGTGTTCTGCTGTTGACTTCAATGGGGCCAGGTTTCACTCTAAAGGGACACTAAATAGCCAGGAAGGAGGAAAGTAAGAGAATTAGATAGGGACAGAGCATTTTTGTGGAAAATAGTTACCAAGAAAGGAGGGCTCAATCTTCTTCCATTGTATCAACTTCTATATGAAGTTACTGGAAGAGACTTTTAAGGGGAGGAAAGTGTGCTGGCACCATATGGGCAGACAGAGGAACATAATTAACCAAATATTATTGTATTTATTGTTTTATTTATTATTATTATTTAATAATTTTATTAGTAGTAGTAGTAGTAGTAATCACGTTTATTACACTAGTTCCTAAGGGCTAATCAAGAGTGGGTCCACACTGTGCTAGGCACTGTACAAATAAGAGCCACTATACAAAAAACATAATAGAGGCCATCCCTGCCCTGAAGATCTTACAATCTAAATAGACAGGACAGATATAAGGTGGAGGAAGGTGTAGATCACGCAAGCTGAGTGAGCAATGTGATGGCAGCAAAGAGTATGTTAGTTCCATGACTTATTCATTTATTTTGTGTGGTGTTATTTAGGAAGAGATGAGCTAGACGGAATGAAGGGGCCTGAGGGGGACAGGGCAGGGAAGGAGAGGGTAAAAGGGGCAGGTGTGAGTGAAACTGAGGCCTTGTCTACACTACGAGAGTAGTTCGATTTTACTTGCATCGAATTTTTGTAATCGATATTGCAAAGTCGAACGTGTGTGTCCACACTAAGGACAGTAATTCGACTTTGTGCGTCCACACTAACGGTGAAAGCGTCGACATTCGAAGCGGTGCACTGTGGTCAGCTATCCCACAGTTCCCGCAGTCCCCTCTGCCCATTGGAATTCTGGGTGTAGCCGGCAATGCCTTCTGGGTAACAAAATGAGTCGAGGGTGCTTTTGGGAAACTGTCGTCATCCGTCCATCACTCCCGCCCTCCCTCCCTGAAAGCGCCGGCGGGAAATCAGTTCGCGCGCTTTTCCAGTCATTGACAGCGCGGACGCCACTGTACTCCGAGCATGGAGCCCGCTGCGACCATCGCTGCAGTTGTGGCCGCTCTCAACGCCTCGCAGCTTATCATAAAGGTTTCCCTGAGGCAGATGCAGAAAAGTCAGGCGAGGAGGCTACGGCACCGCGGTGATGTCCTGAAGTCTGAGAGTAGCACAGACCTGTCAGAAAGCAGGGGACCCAGCGCCGAGGACATCACAGTGGCAATGGGTCATGTTGATGCCGTGGAACGGCGATTCTGGGCACGGGAAACAAGCACTGAGTGGTGGGACCGCATAGTGCTGCAGGTCTGGGATGAATCCCAGTGGCTGCGAAACTTTCGCATGCGGAAGGGAACTTTCCTGGAACTTTGTGAGTTGCTGTCCCCTACCCTGAAGCGCAGTGACACCCGTTGCGAGCTGCACTGAGTGTACAGAAGCGAGTGGCCATAGCCCTCTGGAAGCTTGCAACGCCAGACAGCTACCGGTCAGTCACGAACCAGTTTGGGGTGGGCAAATCTACCGTGGGGGTTGTTGTGATGCAAGTAGCGAAGGCAATCGTTGATGTACTGCTGCCAAAGGTAGTGACCCTGGGAAACGTGGAGGCGATCATAGATGGCTTCGCAGCGATGGGATTCCCAAACTGCGGTGGGGCCATAGATGGAACTCACATCCCTATCCTGGCACTGGACCACCAGGCCACCCAGTACATTAACCGAAAGGGCTACTTTTCCATGGTGCTGCAAGCACTGGTGGACCACAGGGGACGTTTTACCAACATCTACGTGGGATGGCCGGGCAAGGTTCATGACGCTCGTGTTTTCAGGAACTCTGGTCTGTTTAGACGGCTGCAACAAGGTATTTACTTCCCGGACCACAAAATAACTGTTGGGGATGTGGAGATGCCTATAGTCATCCTCGGGGACCCAGCCTACCCGCTAATGCCCTGGCTCATGAAGCCCTATACTGGCGCCCTGGACACTGAAAAAGAACTCTTCAACTACCGGCTGAGCAAGTGCAGAATGGTGGTGGAGTGTGCTTTTGGCCGTCTCAAGGGGAGATGGAGAAGCTTACTGACTCGCTGTGATCTCAGCGAAACCAATATCCCCATTGTTATAGCAGCTTGCTGTGTGCTCCACAATCTCTGTGAGAGCAAGGGGGAGACCTTTATGGCGGGGTGGGAGGTTGAGGAAAATAGCCTGGCTGGTGATTACTCACAGCCAGACAGCCGGGCGATTAGAAGAGACCAGCGGGAAGCGCTGTGCATCCGGGAGGCTTTGAAAGCAAAGTTCCTGAGTGAGCAGGGTAACCTGTGACTTTATAGTTTGTGTACTGAGAAGCTAAACCTGCCCCCGTTTCTTTACCCAGTTAATGTTGACTATCCTATCCAGTTACATACCCCCTCCACCCCCCCTCCAACACACGTGTCGAAATAAAAATAGTTCTACTTTGTTAAAGCACACCGTTTTCTTTAATACTGTTTTCGCGGGAATTTTTTAAAACTGGGACGCAGACTGTGGTGCGGAGCGGGTGTAGTGTAGTGACGCGAATGCAGCTTCTAAACTCAAGGATTGACAGGCTCCGCTGCGGTGGGATGCTTGTTTCAACAGAGCCTGTCACCCCTCCTGATCGGGACTGTGTGTATGGGGGGTCTATGTGACTTTGTGGCAGCGGGAGGACGGTTACAGATCCCATGCTGTGTGGCTCTGTGATCCTGCCTAAGGACCGGCGCTTAAGATCTGTAACTGCCCTCCCCCGCCACAAAGTCACAGAGCAACCCCCCCCCCCAACATTACATCAAAACAACCTCCCAGACTAACCGGGGTAACTAGTCACTGCATCACTGCACTGTGTATGTGCCCTGCTGCTGTGCCTGCCCCCGACTATGTACCCTGCCAAAGGAGACTGTCCTGTCCAATTACCAACCCCCTTTCCCCTCCTCCTCCAAAAGAACATGATTGAAACAGTAGTTAACAGAAACGAATTTTTTATTATCAACTACACATGGCATTGGGAGGTGAAACTTGGACGTGGGCTTGTGTCAGGCGGGAAGGAAAGAACTTTTCAAATTTTGGGAAATGAGAGCCTTCTGCTACTAGAGCTCTCTGCAGGGGTGGAGTGAGACTTAGCAGGGACTCTGCCGCCTCTCCTTCTTTGCACTTTGGGTGAGGTGGGTATGGGACTTGGTGGCGGGGGAGGGCGGTTAGAGATGGACTGCAGCGGGGCTCTGTCCTCCTGCCTCCGTTCCTGCAGAACATCCACAAGGCGCCGGAGCGTGTCCGTTTGCTCCCTCAGTAGTCCAAGCAGCGTTTGAGTCGCCTGCTGGTCTTCCTGCCGCCACCTCTCCTCCCGATCCATGTTGGCTTGGTGCATTCGGGTCAAGTTCTCCCGCCACTGGGTCTGCTGTGCTGCCTGGGCTTGGGAACAGGCCATAAGCTCAGAGAACATGTCCTCCCGTGTCCTCTTCTTCCTACGCCTAATCCGCGCTAGCCTCTGGGAGTGTGATTCCAGGCTAGGTTGTGAGACAGTCGCAGATGTGGCTGTGGGAATGGGAAAAAGGGAGTGAATTCCTCAGAAAGATAAATGTAGTTGTGAACAAAGAACATAGTCTTTCTCTGTGAACAAGACCATGCACAGCACCTTTCACATGCGCACTCAGCACAAGGTCGAATTCTCGGCCTTCGCATTCAGTGCCTGGGGTCTTGAACAGCACATTTGAGAAGCGAGGCAGCACAACGGAATTTCTGTTGCAGGCAGACATGGTAAGCCGTACACTTGTGGCAGTTTAAAACTTTTATATTACCACTGGCCTCATTTCACATTTAAAGCAATGTCAGTCCCTGCTGCCAGCAATCCGGCAAGCGGGAACTCTGCCCCTGTCCCACCCCCTCGCGGCTGTCCCCGGGAACGATCCCTTTCGGCTGCCCCTCTCCCGCCTCCACCGCGTGGCTGCAAACCAGCGGTTACAGTTCTGTAAAGGAACGGGAAAGCAGTACCAACACTAACATTCCCCTACCTAATTAAAAGCAGGTCACCATGGCCGACATCACCCTGATGAGGATCTCCGAGAGCGACAAAGAGAGAATGCTCCGGGAAAGCCTCCAAAGACCAGGGCCGTATGCCGCCCTGCTGTGCAGAGCAATGATCCCCGAGTACTTGATAATCTCGTGGCGCGGCAACGTGTCGTACTTCGGAGGACCCAATAAGGCCGCTCTCCCCAAGAACCTCATGCAACGGCTTTCAAATTACCTCCAGGAGAGCTTCATCGAGATGTCCCAGGAGGATTACTGCTCTATCCCCGGACATATAGACTGCATTTTACTGTAGCTGCAGTAGCAGGGAATAAACAGTAGAGCGGCTTGTGCAGGACAATCACTGAAAACCGGACATTGCTAGATTTCTTTTCAAAACTTGCACTGCCCATTAGTAAACCGTTAAGCGCCTAGGGCACACTAATCATGAACAACCCATTCTTTTAATTGTTAATATTCCTGTTTTGTTAAAAATAAATGTTTAGATGTTTACAACACTTACTGGCTGATCCTTCACCAGATTCTGTGTCCGGGGTAACGGCTGGGGACGCTTCGTAGGGGATCTCTGTAAGGGTGATGAAGAGATCCTGGCTGTCGGGGAAATCAGCGTTGTGAGAGCTGCCGACTGCCTCGCCCTCCTCATCTCCTTCCTCATCTTCCCCGTCCCCTAACATGTCCGAGGAACCGGCCGTGGACAGTATCCCATCCTCAGAGTCCACGGTCACTGGTGGGGTAGTGGTGGCGGCCGCACCGAGGATGGAATGCAGTGCCTCGTAGAAACAGGATGTCTGGGGATGGGATCCGGAGCGTCCGTTTGCCTCTTTGGTCTTCTGGTAGCCTTGTCTCAGCTCCTTGATTTTCACGCGGCACTGCGTTGCATCCCGGCTGTATCCTCTCTCTGCCATGTCTTTAGAGATCTTCTCGTAGATCTTTGCATTCCTTCTTTTGGATCGCAGCTTGGAAAGCACGGACTCATCGCCCCACACAGCGATGAGATCCAAGACTTCCCGATCAGTCCATGCTGGGGCTCTCTTTCTATTCCCAGACTGCACGGCCATCACTGCTGGAGAGCTCTGCATCGTTGCCAGTGCTGCTGTGCTCGCCACGATGTCCAGACAGGAAATGAAATTCAAACTGGCCAGACAGGAAAAGGAATTCAAATTCAAATTTTCCCGGGGCTTTTCCTGTGTGGCTGGTCAGAGCATCCGAGCTCGCACTGCTGTCCAGAGCGTCAACAGAGTGGTGCACTGTGGGATAGCTCCCGGAGCTATTAGCATCGATTTCCATCCACACCTAGCCTAATTCGACATGGCCATGTCGAATTTAGCACTACTCCCCTCGTCGGGGAGGAGTACAGAAGTCGAATTAAAGAGACCTCTATGTCGAACTAAATAGCATCGCAGTGTGGACGGGTGCAGGGTTAATTCGATGTAACGGCGCTAACTTCGACATAAACGCCTAGTGTAGACCAGGCCTGAGATGAAGAGACTAGGTGGGAGGGGAAAGAGGAGGGTTGGAGCAAGCAGCCCATCAGCACGGGGCAGAGAAAGCCAAGTCAAGACTGCAGAAAATTCTCTGAATGTCCAAGGGTCCCTGCATTGGCTGCTTCTGCTTCTATTGGAATTTGGCATTTTCCCCAAGGCCATGGGGAGGGAAGGAGAGGCACCATCTGGGTCTTAGTTTTCCCAGAGTGTGTGTGTAGGGATCTCCCCTCTACAGTTCTGGGTCAGGGGGTGATGGGGAGAAGGGTGGCCCTGTTTGGGCCCCATATTACCCCTTTTCTCTTCGCCCCAGTGTGGCAGTCCCTACTTTGGCTGCTTCTGCAGCTGCTCCTACTGGGGGAGGAAGACAGCAGAGGAAGGAAAGACAGCAACATATAAGCTTTGGATGGTTAACATTTAGCTAACAGACATTAACTGGGTTAATCAGACATCACCATGGTTTACCACCACTCCTGCCACCGTTCTGGCCTTAAAATCCATGAATGAGTATGGTATGAATGCCTAGATAATTGTGTGCCTTGCATAGGTGCTGACTTTCTAATGTGCCGGGGGGTGCTCAACCACTAGCTCTGCCCCGGGCCCTAGCCCTCGCCCCCATTCTACCCCTTCCTCCAAGGCCCCACCCCTGCCCTGCCTCTTTCCAACCTGCCTCTTCCTGCCTCTTCTCTGCCCCCGCTCCACCCATGCCCTGCCTCTTCCCACCCTGTTCCACCCCCTCCTCCCCAGCACCTCCTGCATGCTGTGGAACAGCTGATCGCAGCAGGTGGGAGGTACTGGGAGGGAGGGGGAGGAGCTGATCGATGGGGCCACTGGCAGGCAGGAGGCACTGGGGGGAGGGGGACAAGCTAATCAGTGGGGCTGCTGGTGGGTGCTCAGCATCCACCATTTTTTCCCCTGTGGGTGCTCCAGCCCCAGAGCACCCACAGAGTTGTCACCGATGGTGCCTTGTCCTTACAATAAGGAGTCATCAAAGGGACTAGAACGCATTAGTTAATGTTACATTAACAGCTCGGTGATGTGGAAAAGTGTGAAGAGTGTGCACAAAGTCTCCCAAGCCTTTTTTTCAGGTACTTCCAGAGTGGTTATACCAACCCTAGTCCCAAAAAAGAGGAGAAGCTTCATATTTGGATCTACCTGAAATATTGCTGGGTATACTGGATGGTATCCATGACTACTTCAAGCACACCTTTTGACCAATGTTAAAATTGCTACAGTACAGAGAGGTTGAAAATATTCAGCTTAACCTAAGAGGATATCTTATGAATTTCATGGTTTGGACATATTTATAATCTGGGATACTTTGAGAAAATTATTGCTATGATAAATAAATAACTGTGTGGGAAAGCACAGAGGTAGGCAGAAGCATTTTCTGTATCCTTCTTCTAAGGAAAGTCTTGGATATGTCTTCATACATGGTAGCCGGCCTGGCCTGGACCATCAGTTCAGAACCAGGGGACTATTACATATCAATTTTATTCTAACGAATAACTTTCATTTTTGTATAAAGTGCTGCACAGCTTATGTGAAGCGCCACAACACTAGCTTTCTTTTTGTTTCATTTACCTTACTGTCAGTTTAAATTTGAAACTTTAATGAAAATAAATGAGTCCTAACAATTCAGAGACAGCAGGAGAACTGGCAGTAAATAAAGCAACATATTTATGGCTTCATAAAGCAGGAAATCAGTCACTTCTATTATTTCCATAGGAGCTTGTTTTGTGTCTCAATAGTTTACCCACCAGAAGTCTAATTTGTAAGTCAAACACGTCTTTGTTACAGTGGTGACTGCTATCTCCCTAGGCCAGCGTGATGCATGTCACATTATTTTCTTAGAGTGACTGGAAGCCTTTTCCAGTGGTCTAATAGCTGGAAGATATTGTATAACAGTTGAATTAGCAAAGTAAGCCTATTGATTTTTGTTACCTTTTATCATCTATTCCATCACTCTTATTGGTCACCAGTCTTCACCTGTACATCTTACTGACCATGTGAACATTTTGGCAACACCTTCTAAAGATGGACAGTCCTTTGCCCTTCAGTCTCTCACCAGAGATTAGAAGCTTAGTGTTTCTTGTCCCAAAGAATGATCTTTTATCAAGTCCCTCAAACCAGACTAAAATATCTTAAAGAAGGCAAAGATTATCAGAAAGTGAGAGAAACTATACTAAAATCAAAGGAAAATGGTATAAAACCATAATTATACAATTAATAGCTGCTTAAGCTAATAACTTGTATTGTGGTGGTGTGTAGCGGTTCCAGCCAAGATGAGGGTCCAACATCCTTGCAGTTATGGAAAAGAGAAATGCTCACCTCTTTAGGCTGCTGTCAGTTTCTCAGAGCATCTTCCTCTGATCAATTTGCACCTATTCAACTCTGTGCCCCTTGATATCAAGGCTGCTAAATGATAGAGCCTTCTTATCTCTCTGGTATCCTTTTCATGAAATATCCCTGAGACCCTCTGAACTAAGGCTGTTAATATACATATACCATTATAGCTAGGGAGCAATTAGGGTGGAATAATTAATGTTGGTTCAGGAGTCGTCTCTTGGCACATCAAACTAGCAATACCTACTGAATTGAGAAAAGAACAGAGACATTGTATACAACTGACCCCTTTTCTATGTCTGTATTTGTTTCTCTGACTTTCTTTTTTTTCTTTCTTACTTTCTTTCCTGAAACCTAGCAGTTCAAATGCTCCATTTATCATGCCCATATTTTGATCCAAATAAAATTTTATGGTAAATGGGCTCCTCATTTGGATGTTAATGGGCGTTTTTCCCCCTAAGGCTCTGGATGTACTTTCCTGTAGTTGTACGCAATAAATCAAGCACTTTTCAATCATTGCTTTAAAGTTATAGTGATGATTTGAAGCCATTTGGTGCTGTTATGCACTCCAGGGCTGTTTTTTGAAGATGCCTGTTTTAAGTATTTAATACTAAATTCTGGTATGATGTAAAGAAAGGCCAGACTAACAGCTGGGAGACCTACTGCATATTTCTGAAGTTAGTGAATTAAAGCAAATGAACACATAATTTAAAAACAAATGAACAACCCCCCCCCCACACACACCAAGGATAGCGTATCACAAAATGAACATACCTTTATTCATTTAGTGTGTTGACAATCTTAAGTGTTCATTACTTGATAGAAATTGGAATTTTATGACTAAATGTACTGTAGAGTATTTTGTATGAATACATTCTTACTAATTAGACTTCACTACTGCACTAATTTAGCAAATTTTGCTGAGAAGTTGAGGAGAGACTGGGCCTAATTCATCACAACTCTCCTCCAGTTTTATTCCAGTGTAGCTTAACTGATGTCAGTGTAAAACTGGAGTAATGCAGAGGTGAACCAGGCTCAGATTGTGCAGACTAGTAAGCATGGATTGGTGAAAAACTCTGTAGGTGGGGTTGCCCGTTTCATCTATGTCTGCACTGATGAGGCTGTTCTTTTCTAATGAAGTTTATGAACTAAAATCAGATTCAGTTTTTTTGGGGCGGTTGACATATGTGGAGCCTATTTTGATTTGCTGGGTGCAGTCCTTTGGTTATGTTGGATCCGGGTCCCATTTAGTCTTAACTACAGGCTGCAGAAGTGCAGCAATTCTTATGATATCCCTACACGGTGTATATACAGTCATAGGATGAGTGGACAGAACGATGGGATACATTACATTTATCATGCAAATTGAATTGTCTTACACTTGGCAGGAATCCATTTCTATCTGGGCTACTTCAAGGATTCTGTATCCCGGAACACATTCAAACTGACACTATTCATTTTATACATCAGCCTACTAGAGGAACGTTTCCTTTCCCTTTAATGTAGAATTTCCTTCAGAATATTCAGGGTAGACAATATTCAGTCCTAGACCAGCAGTGATTTGTTTCAGGCCCTGTAACAGGCTGGTCTACCCCATTAAGAGCCAGGGGCCAGCTAGCCCTGTTTAATTATCAGAATGAAGGGGGGGTGGCGGGGTCAGGTGGTGTCTATAAAGGGCTGAGAGCTCAGCTGGAACCAGAAATATAAAAAGGAGGCTAGTTTCTGTGATGGTTCTGGAGTGAGACAAGGTAGAAAGGGAAAGGTCTCTGGTCCCCTGCAGCATGTACTGAGTATGGAAACTGCTTTGTTTTGTGTTACTTTGCAATTTTTTTTGTCTGTTTGTTTGTTTGAATTAATAAATTGTACCCTGAGGAAAGGGCCTGAAAGAGATCTGGGTATGATACGTAAAACCCTTCCTGGGCTGGGGAAACAGGACCTATAGCCCATGACTGCAGAGCTGGCAATAGGAGCTTTGTACCACTGGTGAGAGGAGACTCCCACTTTCCTCTAGATCTTCCAGGGCTAGAATGAAGCTGTTGGAATCTGATCTCTATGGGTAAAAATGCTATTTGAAGTCATTTGTAGAGATTTGTGTATAGCACCCTACGTGGTGGGCCTCCTAATGACAGTGACAGGCTTTTCAAGTGACCAAATAAAGCAAATTAATACAGGTACTTTAAAAATCTCTCTAAAGCATTTTTAAAACAGTGGCTTCTTAGGATATGCAGCCTATACACAATGCAGGATGGTATGTGGTGTAGTCAAAGGTTTTACCTGTATTTATGTGGAATAACCTGCTAAATTGTACCTAAATTGCTTTTTAAAATAATGCCACCAAATCCAATTCATGCTGCTAAGACTTGTGTCCCTTCCCACTATGTGTACACACATACTGTTTTAGAGTCTTTTAGGCCCAAATCAAGGAAGGCCCCTCAGCCTCTGTTTAACTTTAAGCATATGAGCAATCCAATTTGATGATTGAAAATCAAACTGGACTGCTTATGCTTAAGGGTCTCTGTAAATACAAGGTATTTTAAATGGAGAGAAACTTAAAACAGATGCAGTCAAAAGCTTGTCTTATGAGAGAATAAATTAGTTTTGAACATGTACTCAATGGAGTTAAACAATGTCCTTCAATAACAAACCTTATATACATGCTGTCTGAAAATAAGTGACTTTTCAAGTACTATGGCATATTTATTAGGGAATATATCTTTGGGAGAATGGCTAATTCAGTCATATATGGTGCAAAAATAAATTCTCTTGAAGATTATAAGGTCTCAAATAGGTGCGCACATACCTGTATTAAACCCTTATCATGAGCGCAGAGAGTACACTAAATTAGGGGGCTACCTACTGCTGGGTTGTAAATTTAGGTAAGGGATAATTATGATGGAAATCTAAGACAACACACCTTTTAGAATAAAAATCCATGTGTTTATCTGTGATTGCTCCATCTCAAATTACTGAGCGAAAATGTGATAGCTATGGCTTGCAGAACATTAAAGAATCCATAGTAGCTCCATATCATTAATTAAATCTTGTAAACTTAAATTCTCATCTGCTATTTCCTAAGCGGCACAGGCTTTATTTCACAGGCTAGCGATGATGGATGTTTTTATCTAGATGCTACTCTGATGATACATTAGATGTTCTGGTCAGATAACCAATAAAATATTAGGCTACCACTCTACTTATTCACTGAAGTACAAGAGTAGCAAAGTTGGTATTTCCCTGGTAAAATTGACTACACTGCATTTGTCACAGTAACATACACCTTTGCCAGTTGGAGAACATTTTTCTTCACCTTGGCAAAGAAAAACAAACACTTAGCTTGTTAGCTTTAATTTCTAATCCTGAATCACTTGGGAACCGGATGCTACTCCCAAATAAATTAGCAAGAATTTCGCCTTTGATTTCCTGGGGGTAGGATTGAACCTTTACCAAGTAAGTAAACAAATCCTGAGCTAAACACAATGTTCTTTTGGTACCCACTTGACTATTTCAGCTAGGACTGATTTTTTTTTCCCTACTGAAATGATTAGATTTGGAAGGATTAGATTTTTATTGGTAAATGTTCATAAATATTGATTTCATGGCACACAGATAAAGTGATGAAAACATATTTCCCTAGATAATCAAAATTTATAGGTAGGCAAAGTAAGAAAAATGCTGCTTGAGAATTTCTTAGAGTTTGACTCAAGGTTATTTCCTTTGTATATTCTGATGTGCTGTTGACACTTTGTGTTTTAATGGTTATAAAGCTTTAACTTTTTGAATCTCTGTGTCTGCTGTCATTAGCTAACTGTCTGATTCCCCCATAATTTCCCACAACTGTGAACACTTCAATGATTTTAAACTTTTTTCAATTTTTATTAAACTGATACTATCCATTAAAATTATAAATAAATATAAAAATTTACTTCTGCCCAGCATAGAAATAGTTAAACTGTATGGAGATGGCCCTAAGTTAAACATGGAATCATAGAATATCAGGGTTGGAAGGGACCTCAGGAGGTCATCTAGTTCAAACCCCTGCTCAAATCAGGACCAATCCCCAACTAAATCATCCCAGCCAGGGCTTTGTGAAGCCTGACCTTAAAAACATCCAAGGAAGGAGATTCCACCACCTCCCTAGGTAACCCATTGCAGTGCTTCACCACCCTCCTAGTGAAAAAGTTTATCCTAATATCCTAAAAAAGGATATCCTAAAAAAATAAGCACATGACTTATGAGGAGAGGCTGAGGGAACTGGAATTGTTTAGTCTGCAGAAGAGAAGAATGAGGGGGGATTTGATAGCTGCTTTCAACATATAGAAAGATTAATTTTAAGAGAATAGCAGCTACTTTGGGCTAGAGAATCAGCAAGACCAACGCCTCACATTTTTAATGAAATCTTTTTTAAAAATCAGCTCATAAAGCACTCCTTCATATTTCAAGAAGTGCTTCCTGAACTGCTAAAAAGCCCCCAAATTAACTGTGTGACAGAGAATTGATACAAGGATGAGCTCATTGCCATGCCAGCTTTTGATATCTTCTGTCAAAAATTCTGTGCATGTTGGTCGGTTCATCCATCTGCCTGCTGAAAATAATCCCTTTAGGGTGTGGTTTTTTTTTTTCATTTCTGAATGTATTTTAACTTCTGTGCTTACCACAGGCAATAACAAAATCTCTAGTCTTTTCCACATACTCACTCAGTTTATTGTTTACCTTTTTAAGGACTTGGTTGCAGAAAAATAATAGCATCCCAATGGCATACTACATAGGCACACTGGAGCTTTGTACATTTTACAAATGCAATTGAAGTGACCATCATGTGTATCTTAAATTAAATTGGTGGTGTATACATTAAAGAGAACATAACCAATTAGCAAAATCCATTCTCATTAATGTGTGTGCAACCTGCTCAGTATTCAGAGTAGCAGCCGTGTTAGTCTGTATCCGCAAAAAGAACAGGAGTACTTGTGGCACCTTAGAGCTGAACCATTGTACGTATGCAGCAGCTCTTCCAGATCAGTCAAAGAAGAGCTTGACCGAGCCAATAGCTGTGCAGATCTTGTCCCAGCACTAATTTCATTCAACTTTCTTCTCCTTTGGACATCTACACACAGGAGTTAATCCCTTGTCTCCATCACCTCTTGTCTCTGGTCTAAGGTTGCCAACTTTCCATTTTTTCAAAACCAAATACTACAGGCTCCCCTGTTACGTAATCCCACCACACACACACCCAGACTCACCTGCCACCTGTAGAGCTCCTCCACCCCCGCTCCTCCAACCCCACCTTTAGGGCTGGGGTTGGGGGAGCTGATGCAGAGCCTGCTTGCCCAATCGGGGTGAGAGGGCTATCTGTCCCAGGAGTGAGGGGCTGGAGAGCGCCAGAGCCACAGGAGACTGAGAAAACGAGATGGGCCATCACAGGCAGCAAGCCCAGCTGCCAGCCCCACTCCTCAAGTGCAGTGCACTGTCAGGATCCCCCTTCCTCCAGCAGCAGCTACTCTTCCCACCCTCCTGGTGGCAGAGGCCAATCGCGGTTACTGCAGTAATCGGACTTTTGGTGTCCAGTCAGCACTGCTGACCGGACACTGCACAGGTCCCCTTTTGACTGGACTTTCTGGTCGAAAACTGGGTACTTGGCAACCCTACACCAGTTGTCAGACTAGAGTAGAACTAATTTTTGGTAACTGGAAATGCAATGTCAAATTCTACCCTCATCCACACACATGCTGCGTCGTTTAATTCAATGGCATTTCAGAGACTTTACAAAATGGTGCTAGGGTTTGGGGCATTCCAGAGCCTGAAAGTGGGGAACAAATTAGGGAGGTGTTGGAATGCACAGTAGTAATGTGACTGTAGGAAAGTCAGCATATCATTTTAGGCTATTCTTGGGCTGATGCAGATATTGAATATCTTTAACACATGAAGAGCTCTATATTAGTGTATTCTAAAGGCACTAAGTTCCTGGTGCAGTATTTATCAGCCTTACAAATATGATTTCCAAAAGGATCAGGGCAGGAGAAGCCTATTGCACCAACCTTGTGAGTCATAAAAAAAATTCAATTGATGGCTTCTGAACGTATCTTATAGAGGGCAGAGCACATTTTAAGAAAGTATCTCAATATTAATGTGCTTAATGGATGCTATCTGTCTAGAATGCTTAATCTGATACATCATCCAAAAAAACACTTGCAGAATAATAAATAGTCTGAGGATATGGAAAACCACAGGTCAGGAGCAAATTGCAATATACGTCCACCATCTGATCACAATTTTTAAGTGAAGGGCATTTGTGCTGTTGCTTTCCTATCCAATTTGAAGAACTTCTACTCACTAGTCTTCCTCAGTGTGTAGTCTCTCCACTTACCTCACTTGTCTGTTTTATAACCCCCCCCCCTCTCCCCGTATCGCAATGCCTGACTTCTTGTGCAATATGGCAGGGTGCTGCTAGAGGGGGACTGGATTGGGGCTGGGTAGATAGTCTGATGCTTGCCTGGTAACTGACCACAACTGCCAGTCCTGTTAGTAGGAGCTATAAGGCTGGGAGGAAGAGCTAGTGGGGGTTGGAGACCACGAGGCTCAGACTCAGAGGGAGGTGAAAGTCTCCTAGTCTGTTGCTGGCCAAGCCCTTGGTAGGTCAAGTTGTTGTAAAAAGCCTGTATATAGTTGGAAACTGCTGGGGGCGGGGGGGACTTGATCACAAATAAAGAGCATGGGTGTCTGCACCAGCCTGAAGTGTCCCTGAGTCTCCGAGAAGAGGGAGAGAAGGGCCGAACCAGAGGGGCACGGCGTGCAACCCGTTACATGCATATCAGATGGGAAATTATATCATCTCAGCAGTTGGCTCACTTGGCTAACTATTTTGACCAATTTGATAAGATGAGCAGTTGTCATTCATTTCTTGACTCCCATAACTTTTCTATTGGGAAGAAAAATGTTGCTGCCTTTATGCTGCTCTTTGTACTCCACTCTGCTTTTTCTGATTAAACCGTAATAGAAAGTGAACAGCTAAAATCTGTAAAAAACTCACATCATTTTTAAAGTACCTTAGTTCTTAAAACTCCCCTTGAGAAGTAGTTTATTATTATTCCTATTTTGCAGACAAGGAAACTGAAACCGGTTATGCTGAGATGGACGGGGAGTATTCTCTAAATAAAAATCTCCAAACGAGTGGGATATGGATTCTAAGCCTAGACACAGATTGAAGTGTTGTAACTGCCACCAATTCTATAATAGGTAAACCACAGTGCTATGTCCAAACCCTTGGATTTTAGGGTAATCATTTTCCAAGTCCAGTTCTGGCTCCAAATCTTGAGGCATGGACCCCTTCTCTAGTGACTTGTCTAAAGTTTCACAGCAAGAGTGGCAGTACAAGAGCCATCAGAAGATTCGGATCTGGTGCCGTAAACAGAATTTTACTAGAATGACTACAAACACAACAACCTGTGCAGAAACTTGTATTAGTAACTTGCTATGATGTTCTCTAATCCCTGGCTTTCTTGAATATTACTTTGTCATTCACCATCCTGTAACTAAGCAGAAGATGAACTGAGAAAAATGAAGGCCTATAGGCCCCAATTTACCAAAGCACTTGGCATATGCTTAGTTCAATGTTTCCCAAACTTGGGATGCCGCTTGTGTAGGGGGAGCCCCTGGTGGGCCAGGCCGGTTTGTTTACCTGCCGCGTCTGCAAGTTCGGCCGATCACGGCTCCCACTGGCCGCGGTTCACTGCTCCAGGCCAATGGGAGCTGCAGGAAGCGGCGCGGGCCGAGGGACGTGCTGGCCACTGCTTCTAGCAGCTCCCATTGGCCTGGAGCAGTGAACTGTAACCTGTGGGAGCCGCGATTGGCCAGACCTGCGGATGGGACAGGTAAACAAACCGGCCCAGCCCGCCAGAGGCTTTCCCTACACAAGTGGCGACTCCAGTTTGGGAAACACTGGCTTAGTTGAATAGAGATGGTTTGCTGAACTAGGGCCTTAACTTCTTGACAAGAGAGACTTTACACTATTAACAGCTATATTTCTGGGTTGGAGTAGGTGGTAGGAACTGTTTTGTTATGAAGCCTAAGGCCTACATTAATAGTCAAACCCAGCCTCACCTAAGTGCAGCCGCTAGGTGCGCCTGGCTCCCATACCAATGTGACTCTATAAAGAGACATAACTTCATGGAGTTTGCTTCAGTACTTTCAAATTATAATGCTGGGGTGAGATACAATAACTCTGCTCCTAGCACTACTGCTGCTGTTGCTGCCTGAATCCTGGCTCTTAACTCCAGCTCTTCACCATGTATGGCCATGCCACTTTGAAGATTAGTAATGTTTTCTGTTCTATGAGGCATTGTGCATCTTTGATGGTGAATAAAGGGAATCATGTTGGGGAACATTTCTCTGGGAATAAACTCCAAGATAATGGAGACTGGTAATTTACCATATTAAAAGCCCTAGTAAAAGGTAAAGTCAAGGTTTAGAGACTGGGTCTTTATATATAAACTTTTGTAAATCTATACAAAGATACAACTTTTTTATCTCTCAAATTAGCAGATTGAAAAGGTAACTTTTCAAGGTCAGTTTATACAGTTTTAGGATGTATTTTATCTAAAGTCACACAGGAGTATAGTCCTTGACTAGATCACTTGGGAGGGGAGGAGGGAATCTCATAGATTCTAAAATCAGTAGCTGATCAGTGTAACTATGCAGCTGATAATATCAGGGGTCCTGGAATAAAACATGCAAAACATAATTCCTGACACTACTAAAAGAGTTGATGAATCTTCAGAATCTGATAAACCTCACCATCAATACCGACCTATGTATTTATATGGCCCCAGACCATCATATCAGCATACTTCACAACCTTTAATATAGTTGTCCTCACAATTTCCCTGTAAGCTAGAGAAGTATTATTATCCCAGTCTTACAGTAGTGGAGTGAGGCACAGAGACTTAAAGCAACAAAACTTTCTAGTTTAGATAAGCTCTAACTTAGTTCAAGCCATGAGCCCTTCCCCTAGTGCTTATGCCAGGATAGGTTACTCCAGTTCAGGAAGTAAAACAAGCCACATCGGTATAAGGCGACTGGGGATGCAAAGACAGGGTGATGTGGTCAAAGTGATGGACTAGGAAAATGACCCTCGCAGCAGCATTCTGAATGGATATGAGCAAGGAGAGATGCGGCATCAATCGAGATGAGTTTTAGCTGAGCGGATGGATTGGAAAGACCATATCTTAGAGAGCTTGGGTAGAAAGAATTAGCAAAACATAGACATAACCTGGATGTGAGGACCGAGAGAGAGCTTTGTGCTGAAAATAATCAGGGCCATAGCACTGGCATCGACAGAGAGGGTGGTGTGATTTGTTTTGTGGTATGTGTGGTGGTGTGTTTTTGTTTGTTTTTTTAGTATCTTACCGATGAGCAGAGACCAGTGTCAAGATTAATCCTTTATTTTGAACAGAGCTATGTACAGCAATGAGGTGACAAACTTCCTGCAACTCTGTGTAAAGTCTCTCTTGTCAAGAAGTTGTCCTGCGCTTCTCTGTTTCTGGCTGTCCCGGCAAGGAGTGTCAGAGGAAGCCCCAAAGACAGCATGAAGAATGTACAGAAAGCCTGACATCTCTGTAAACCACAGTGTTTTCCACAGTGATCAAGAAAGGAGGTAGTGGTCTGGGTTAAAGTGAGGGGGAGGGAGAAGGTGGACAGTTAGAGCTTTGTTTTAATCATGTTGACCCTGAGTTGACAGCTAGACATCCACGAGGAGGTGCCAGACAGGTTGTGACTCTGGAATAATGTAACCATTACTGTGCTGACTGAGTCTCTGTGTGGCACATCCACAGACACCCCACTTCTTCCAGAGGGGAAAGACCCTGTTCTTAGAAAGCTGAGGGGCTGGACTGTGCTCCCTGCCTGAGGGAAAAGAAAGTGTCTTGGAGTTAGCAGCAGCAGGCAACTGCCTCTGTATTCTCTGACCGGAATGAATAAATGTTGTTTACTGAGCTTTTATTAGCCTCATCATTGCAGGGACTCTGCCTGCTTGTGTTAGCCCATGAAGAAGGATATAGCGAGGTCTCACAGCAGTAACTTTCCTAGTGTGGGCCATACCTAAGTGACTTGCTCAAGTCATACAGGAAGTCTGTGGAGGACAGGAAACTGGCTCCACTGGAAAGAGAGAATGGCAGGGGGTAATGACTGGGCTGCCTCTTGTCACACTGCTGTTTTCCAACTCTTGCTAGAAAAATCACTGCTGGAGCTATGGGATTGCTTCATCTCAGGAGGGCCTTCTTGGCTGAGGAGGAGGACTGCTGGAGCCTACAGTCCCCTGAATAAGAGTGATCCCAGAAGGAGTATCCGCCATTACTCTGGATCTGGGAGATAGGCATGGGGCTTTTACTTGGCTTCTCCCTGCTCTGCTTCTGCTGCTTCCAAAACTTGCTGGGGAAGTCCTGATCTGCTATCTCCAAGAAAGATGTGGCTATAGGAGGGGAGCCCACTGGGTATTGTTTGCTTCTGGAAGCGAGTTGCCAGCAGCGTATGTTGAGCACTTGTGAGTGTGGTACGGAGGGGATTCTTCAAAAAGACATGAGACCGCTCAGGGAGGCTAAGTGCCTCAGGATGTAGAGTTTTAGATTTTCTTCTGTCTTAGGACTCAAATAACTTGTTAGAGCTGGTGGTGGGAGGGGGAGATTTGTGGCCAAATTTCACTATGGCATGTCAGATTTGCAGATGAAAATGCAAAAATGTTGCATTTCTATGAAGAAATCTCTTGAAGAAATTATTGAGAAGAATTTGTTTATTAGGATATACGTTCTTGCATATTTACATTGGAAGTAAACAAGGATATTCTTCTGCCATTTTATGATTTTCTTGCAAGGGCAGGGCTTTCCTGTATGCTGCACTCGGTTCTAAAAAGCTTCTCCACAATCCATTTGAGGAGGGGGAAACGGATGTACAATTACTCTGGAAGTTGTATCTCCAATTTAAATGAAAGTGTTGGGGGCGGGGGGCAAGATGAAAATAGCTCACAGTATTAATCGCACACTGAAAGAAAAACTAAATTCACTCATCTAAACTCTAACTTACTCAGGTTATGGATTGTAGCTCGGGGAAATAACTTATCTGTTTTATTTTCTTGATAGTCTTGGCAAAGTAAAACCTGTACTTTAGCACCCATAAAACAAATTTGTTTAAAATATCAGTCATAAAGTCTGAACTTAGACACACAAACCCATCATTAACACAGTTAAAGCAATGAAGAAATGTAAACATGATCACTTAGCGTTAACTTAAGACTCAAGATGGAAATGTAGAAAATAATTTTTAAGATTTCTCTAGCAGAGATGCCTTTGAATCAAAATTGTTTCAGTCTTTCCTGTAGTTGAAGGATCAGGTATTTTAATACCTATTTCAATGATGACATAGTAAAAACTATATTTCTACAGAGACATCCTACTATATATACCTATGTAAAATACACATATGAGATCAGATCCTGCCTCATCTCTAACCTGCTTTTTGTTGCCCCTAAGGGTGGCCCTTAGGGGATCATGCTAGCAAGCATAATTTAAAGTCATTCAAGTATCACTAGGAATGAGTTCAGCTTTTTGTCAGCTTGAGGATCAAGGCAGCAGAAAGGGGTATACAGCCATCTCCCCACCCTTCCTCTTCAAACTCTGTTAGAGCCTGAGCTAAAGCTCTATAGCTAGGGGTTGTAACAACTCATATCCCCTGCAGACTGGCATGGGGGAGGGGGACCTGTAACATACATGAGTATTAGTGGGTTACATAGGTCCCATCTGTGTGATATAATGGGTTTTATTTGGGACTATAGAACAAGTCATATGCTCAAAACCTAGTGATTACCACCGTCTAGTTTAGAATATTGCAACTTTTATTGAGGCCAGTGGATACAGGGTAGCTAGAGCCTTGTTAAGGGTGCTTGAAGATTTTGGAGGGGGGAAATACCTGTGAAGATGAGGGGCATTTCAGAAAAATCTGGAGCAGAATTTCAAACTTACACTTTGGTTCGCAGTGTGACCAAGTATCTGCAGTAAAACTGAAAGTAAAATGACCTGAGCATCCCCATAAAGCATCATGCCCCTTTAGTCATTGACTTAAAATGGAGGGTGGCCTGGTATAGCTCAGAGTACCAAGTGGAAGCAAAAGCCAGCATGCATGTATAAATATGTGGGAGGGAGCTATGGGAAGGTTGTGTCCACAGTTTTACCAGTAATAGTGAATGGACGCTACTGAGCTCTTACCAGAGGTAGAGAGAGTTGTTCTGCATTTGTATCAAAGAAAAGAATATTTCTATATTTGTAATATGATAGGGCACAAGTCCTCTTGCTTAACTTAATGACCCCTGAGGTTTATGTTGTAAACTATTATTTTAACCCAAGGAAAAGTGACTCACTTCGCATTAGACACTCAGTCGGCACGCTGAAATGTGTCATCGGTTATGTAAGATGGAGAGTTAAGTAAATGTGGTTCTATATTAGGGACAGAATGATAGTCCTGGACACTAAACTCTTCTGTCTGTCCACAGAACAGATACAGCAGACACTTCCTCATTTACCACCCTTGTGCTGGGGTTTACAGACCCCACACTAAAGCTAAGGGAGTTGTGGAGTAGTATTGGGCCAATAAGGCCCTGCCCCTCAGCAAAGCATGCTCCAAATAGAGGACCTGCTTAAAGGGGGACTCTGACAGTCCAGCATAGGTGAGTGAAGAAGAGATTGTCTGTCTGCAAACAGGTAGTCAGGCTATAGCTTCTGGGACAGAAGGAACAGTTCAGACTGTGAGTAAGACCACCTGACTGGGAGCCAAGGGCCCTGCCACTTTTGTCCTCCCCTTCTCCCTGGCAGTGGGGAAAAATTGCTCTCTAAAAAGTGAGCTGGGAAGCCCCAACTAACTGTCTGAATTATTGAGACTGTGGGAGGAACCCTCTGCTGAGAGGGAAGCTGAGTGCTGGAATCAGGCCCAAACTGAAGAGAGAACAGGGGAGGCTGGTCTGTTGTACCAGCTAGAGGGGACTGAGACACTTCCTCTTCTGCCTTGGGCCCTGGGCTGGGACACGGTGGAGAGGGGGGCTCAGGTCCCCTCACCAATCCTCTGGCTGACTGAAAGAACCCAGGGTGCGCTGGGTAGTGAGGGGAGGGGGGAGCAGGGCAGCAGACTTCAACTTGGCCACCAGGCCTCAGATTGCTCAGCAAAGCCATCCCAAGACTCTTGGGTGACTGAGTTACAGTCTGTCCACTTGGCCTGTTGGGCCCAGGTGAAGCCTACAACAGCCATCAACTATGTTGATCAGCCATCAATTCCAGGATTATGACTTGTATTGTGGATGTTCCTAGAGTACCCAGCCCTCTTGCACTAGGCCTACTGCATACATTTAATGGAAAGATGGTCCCTGCCCTGGATAACTTAATATTGAAATATTAGTGGTTCTCAAACTTTTGTACTGGTGACCCCTTTCACACAGCAAGCCTCTGACTGCGACCCCCCCTTATAAATTAAAAACACTTTTTTATATATTTAACACCATTATAAATGCTGGAGGCAAAGCGGGATTTGGGGGTAGAGGCTGACAGCTCGCGACCCTCCCCCCCATGTAATAACCTCACGATCCCCTGAGGGGTCCTGACCCCCAGTTTGAGAACCCCTGAAATATAAGATGAAAGGCAACAGGTACATACCACAGAAAGTCAGTTTCCTCATGCTTCCCCTCTCTGTTAGAACACCATGATAATTAGTGGTCAGAGCGCAGCAGATGCCTACTCACTGAGGTTTATTTGTACTCATGTCATCTCTAACCAGCTCCATGAAGTGTTTAATGGGTGCATGGTTACTGGCTTGTCCACAGGCAATCCATAAAACTGTTGCATAGTGCTGCAGCCCAGTGTAGCTTAGTCTTGCCATTGCACAGTCTGTGGTTGCCCTGTGCTGAGTGCTCTCATTTGAAATGGGCTCCGCAGCCTTTGGATGCTCCCCTGTATTTCTGATTAACATGTGTTGGAGGTGGGGGTGGAGAAACAGGAGCAAACATATGTATGTCTATGTGCTTTTGATTCAATGGCTTGAATTCTGGCCACACCTCCTTTTGCCAGTGACCATCCCTACTTAACCGCTGCTGCTGTAATTTAAGAACATGTACATGTGACACTACACCCCATATTCATCGTGGGGGTAGGATTATGATATAATTGACATAATTATGATGCAATTTGTACAAGATGAGTTTTGTGAGGTGTCATTCAAAAAAATATAATTTGCTGAATATGATCATCCTCTTTGTATGCTCGTATCATTTTTGTATCTAAAGTTATGAATATTGACTATGTATCTTATTTCAAATGGGCTTTCTCTGGAAAACACCCACAGTCAGCCTTTCAGGTACAACAATGAAGAAGCCAGACGGTGCTAATGACTCATCAACAAAGACAATGAGCTGTGGAATAGCTTAGCCTTCCGGTACACGTTTCGGCCAGCCTGTAAGTAATGGCTGTTATGACTCTGCAAGAGCATGTGACCAGACCACATGACTTTGGACTCCATTTTGGGTACCTGTATTTTTCCACAAACTGGTCTGGGAACCAAGTTTGAAACAAAGGGTTCCCATCATATGGAAAAGCTATTTAAGGCAGAGAGTGACGTCATCTGTTGTTCTTCACTCCCCCACAACTGAACACCTGAAAGAAGCCCTGAAAGAAAAGGACTTGGAATGGGGGTGGGGAGCCCAAGCTGCAAAGCAAATGCAGCTTGTGCCTTGAGAATCTGCAAGTCTGCTTGTATCATCAGTCAGGGTGAGAAGTTGCTAATGCATATCCAACCTTTCTAGTATCTTAGGCTTAGTTTGCAGTTTTGTTTATTTACTAGGTAATCTGCTTTGACCTGTTTGCTATCACTTATAATCACTTAAAATCTTTTTGTAGTTACTAAACTTGTTTTATGTTTTAACCTAAACCAGTGTGCCTTTAAGTGAAGTATCGGGGGAAAAAATCTCAGCTAGGTTAACACAAGTTTGTTGCATATTCCTCTCCATGTTGAGGGAGGGGTGAACCGGGTAATAAATTCATACTGGTTGGGGTTTCGACCAGGGCAGGACGGTACAACTCGGTGGGGGGGGAGGAGGGGTGTCCTAGGCTGGTAAAATGGGGATTATTTTGGCTGTAGTCTCTCTGTTGTTGGGTCGTGCAGTGGCTGGCCAAAGCCTGCATGTAACTGCGGCTGGGTATGTCCCTGCCTGTGTGTATGCTGGTGGAAATGTAGGACCAGGAGCAGTCGATAGCTTGTCACAGCAGCACAGTGCTGAGAGGGAACCCTGGCTGGTGAGGCAGAGGGCTCAGTGATACTCTAGTTCCAGGAGGCGGACCGGGGGGAGCCTGTCACAATGGCATAGTCGAACAGCATGACATGCGCAGATTGTTGTTCTGAGTGAGATTTGCACTTCATACACTGGTGAAGATTTTAAGTGTGGCGGCTAGAGATCAGTCAAAGAGGTTACTAGTTTGTTATTTTCTGTTTGTTTATTTCAGGAAGTAGGGACAGAAAAGCAGCAAAATGAATGAAAGTGAAACTATTACAAAGTTGGAGCTGCGCAGATTGCAGGCCGAAGAGAGAGAAAAAGAACACGAGACCTATGGAATTAAAATGGCTGGAAATTGAGACAGAGAATGCAAGGCAAAAAGCTGCACACCAGAGAGTTTTGATTTTGGTACTGAAACAGGTAGAGGCTGACAAAGAAATTGAAGCCCAGAAACTAGCCATGGAGGAAAAGGAAAGAGAGAGGGACACATCAACTGGAATTGATAGAGAAGCAGAACTAGAGCCCCTATGCTCCAGTGAGTCCCACCTCTCCAAAAAGCCACAAATGGGGACGGTTGTGTCCTTCATGCAGCGAGACAGGGGACATTGTTGAATATTTTATCACCTTTGAGAGGCTGTGTGTACTTCATAAGATTCCTGAGGACCAAAAGATGCCCATTTTGGTTGCAAAGTTGACTGGTAAAGCTCTGGATATATTCAATAAGATGCCAATTGGAGATGCTTCAGATTATAGTAGATTCAAGGAAATGGTTTTAAAACAGTTTCAGATTACACCTGAAACATATAGAGTAAAATTTAGAAGACTTAAGAGGGGTGCTGGGATGAGTAGTATGGCAGATGAAAGATTTAATGGAAATGTGGGTAAAGGGAAAAGGTGTTACAAGCTTTGAAGGAATGTGTGACCTTGTTATTCAGGAACATTTCCTGAATATATGTAGAGATGATGTGAAACAGTGTTTATGGGACTAAAAGGTGAAAACTGTGGATGAAATGGCATCTCTAGCTGATGATTTTGAGCAAACACAGGCATCTATTGCACACAAACCACAGATGGAGGGGTTTAAACCTGGTGGAAAGCAGGGTTCCCGTTTTACCCCTGGGAAGAAGTAGGGTGGTCAGGATGCTGGGCACTCATCTCCCCAAAACCATTCCTCTAGTCCTGTCCCAAATCTCCTTTAAAAACAGAGGAACCCAGAAGGTGCTATCTTTGGAATTCCACTGAGCACCTAAAGAATGAATGTCCTGTGCTAGGAGGGAACAGGCAGCAAGCAGCTCATGGGAATGCTGCTAGCCTGAGCACAGAGACACGTCAGGCAATTGCCACTTACCATACAGGGTTGGTAAAAGTAGCCTCTGCCCAGCCAGGCATGAAGCACATAAAGGCTGTCAGGATTAATGGCAGAGAACACCTAGGGTGGGAAGACACCGGGGCAGGAATTTCTTTGGTTAGGGGGAGTATAGGACTGGGAGCAGTCTACAGCTTGTCCCAGCAGCACAGTGTGAGAGGGAGCCCAAGCTGGTGGGTCAGAGGGGTCAGTGGAATGCCAGTTCCAAGTGGCATCCCGGGGGGAAACCCGTCACAGTACACAGCAGTGTTCTAGGGCCAGCATGTCAACAGCCCTGCCTTGGTGCCTGATACACAACACAGGGTGCAGCTGACACCATTTGTCTCTACTGCATGGTACACAACTGAGGCTATATCAACACTGGTGATTGGACATTGGTCCAAACCCCTGGTTGTGCCAGAACTCCCCTGTTGTCCACATCTAAACCCCAGAAACATGGGGTTTCAAGGAGTGTACAGGGCAAGAACACTAGCACTCCTGAGGGATAGGGGTATGAACATGCCTTGGGCTGTCACATGGCACCATACCCGTGCCATTTGTAATGTGGATAGGGAGTAAGGGGCATGTCCTGAGCTCAACGGTCCTCCAGCCCTGTTCCCACAATGCTTGGAACCCTTTCCTGCCTGATGGTTACCCAAATCTATAAAGGCCCCTGGCCACCCCATTCTCACTGGTGGTAGTGAGTTGCGTTTCACAACCGTTTCCCACTGCACTCTTTTTTTTACCAGTATATGTGAATGTGGAACATGGTCCGAGAGCAGCCACCTGGCAGTCAAGCACAGCCAGGCACTTGTCAGTGTGTGGTCAGAGTTCACTGTCCTCCACAACTTCTCCTGCAGCATCGGAGTTTCCACCCGTCCTGGGTTTCAGAGAAGCTGGCACAGGGAGGCGTTCACTGCACTCTGGCCCAGTGCCAGGAATGGATAAAGCACCTGAGACTCTGTTACTGGAAGGCAAAAGACTCCAGCAGTTGCTCCAGGAGGGGTCCTCCAATATACCCATTCGTCAGGGAGCTGGACCGGCTGCTCTCCAGGGCTCCCAGTACTGAGCCTGAGGTGATGCACAACCCCTTCCTCAACCCTGCTGGCCTCATTGTCTGACAGGCTGCCAATGAAGTCCAGGGCGTGGAATCAGTGGACACTGTGGACGAGGAGGCCCAACAAGACCCAGAGGAGGAGACCATGAAAGTAGAGAAGCATATTACCCTGCACCTCTACCCCCAGGAACCAGTACTGCAAGCCCCTCCTCTGGAGTCAGAGGAGGACCCAGATACTCAGCAGGAACTGGAACACAAGGCTGGTAAGCTTAAACCTCACCAACATCCCCTCCCACTCTCTCCAGGGCTGTATGCAGGACAGGAAGGCCACTACTTCCCTCCTCCCAATGGTCCCTGACAAAGGCACAACTGTAAATTCAACATGTATTGAATTACCACAAACCACTATAAAGCTTTTTGGCAGAAACTTTAGAACCGACTATCAGCAAACCATCATACTGCCCTTGGGTCTGTGCGTTTGTCAGCCAATGGGCTCACAGCGAGTGGGGGAGGGGTAGAGAGGTCTGGCTTGGGGACAGGCCATTTATACAAGATTAATGGTTCTCCAAAGTTGCAGCTATTTTCTACTCCTTTCAAGATCACAAATGCTCACTTCAGTACCTCCTGCTTTACAAACAGGAGCCATGCTGGGGCAGGGGTCAGTTAGTATCGTGGTCAGGAATGCGTGGTAAGATGAAGGGGATCCTTTGCTTTTCAGAAGGGTGTTGGAACATTCCTTGGTCACAGGACAAGTGCATTCAATCATTCCCGCGCCCTAGTGTCTGGCGTCTCCCCGCTTGGAGCCATGCTGCTAGGAGTGGGTGAGGGATCCGCTCCAGCAGCTGCACAAACATAATGTGTTGTCTCTTTGCAGTGGGGAGGTGAGTGGCTTGTGGTCTTGATTGCAAAGTTTATGGAGCACAGGACAGTTGCAGTGTCACTTACTTTCTTTCCTGTTCTTTTCTCCATTCTTGGCTGGATGAAGGGGACAGATTTCCTGGTGCTGCAGGGGCTGGTTTTGGGACAATTGGGCATTTGCAGTGGTTCACTTCTCCCCCTCCATTCAGGCTCCATCTGCTATCTTAGACTATATTCTATTTCCAGTCAGATTGCCTCCTAGTCCTGTAAGCATGTGTCAGCAAATTTCTGGTGCAGCAGAAACTCCAGCTGGTTCTTAAAGTTCAACAGGAGCACAAATGTGCTTGGTCCTTTTTCAAAGCTCCCCAACCCCCTCCGCTTGGCAATTATGTAGAGGGGTGACAAGTAGCACAACATCTCTCTGGCATAGATGGCCTAATTCCTCACCACAGGACTGGAAAGCCACCTCCCTCTCCCAGTGTGGTTCTTTCAGAACTGTTATAATCTCTAAATGATGGCCAGCCTTAAAAGAAGAAATGGAGAACTGTTAACATTGCCCTTGAAATAAATGCTCCATTTCCAACAGCTGCTCCTTTCTCAGGGGGCTGCAAGAGTTGTCTGAGAACCAAGGATACAGAAACAATCACAGTCCTGAAATGCTGGGAAAATATCAATATAGTGGCCTTCCATGAAGTTATGTTAGGTAGGGGGATTTCTTACCTGCTGTCCAAGGTAAGAAAAAAATAATAATGCTGCTCTTAGAATTCAATTGGTAGGACCTTTGGCTGAGGAGAGTAAACCCATTCTGCCCGGGGCCCAGGAGCAGCAGCCCAGGGACAGTAGGGGGAGATGGTGAATGACACTGGAGGATCTGCTCATTGGGATTGATGGAGCAGTTTGACTTTGAGGGAGTGTTTGTGTGGGGGAGGGATAGCTAAGTGGTTTGAGCGTTGGCCTGCTAAACCCAGGGTTGTGAGTTCAATCCTTGAGGGGGCCACTTGGGGATCTAGAGCAAAATCAGTACTTGGTCCTGCTAGTGAAGGCAGGGGGCTGGACTCAATGACCTTTCAAGGTCCCTTCCAGTTCTAGGAGATGGGATATCTCCATTAATTTATTTAAAATTTAACTGTGGGACCGCGGTGCGCCCTTAACTCTCCAACCTGGGCTGTCTCACATGATGCTATGCCAGTGACAAGCAGCAAAACCCCTCCAAGCCTGTGATCACTCAGCCATCAGCATTTGGTGCCCCACACCCAACTAAATTGCATGACTGCTCCCTGAGCCACTCACAAATCCTACAGAGAGAAGCATCAACAAGTCACCCGAGCCCCCAGCCCTGCACCCTAGAAGTATACCATCTTACACGGCTCAAGAATCCCTTAATTAGTTCACCACCCTGACAAAAGGGTTGTGGACATGCAACAGCCCTTGCTAGCCTGAGCTGAGATTCCCCAAGTACTTCAACCAGAACCACAATGTTTTAGGTAAAATATAAAAGATAAAATATAAAATATTAACTACAGAAAGAGAGATTGTAAGTGATTATAAGTAGCAGGCATACAAATCAGAATTGGTTACTTAAGAAAGAAGAATATACTTGCAGTCTAAATTCTACAGACTAAACAAGCTTTGAATCACCCCGATAGATGTTACAGGCAGCTCACAGTTCTCAATACACAGGCTGGATTCCCTTCCCAGCCTGGGACAAATCTCCCCAGTTCAAAGTCTTTGTCTTGCAGATGATCTTCAGGTGTTGAGAGAGGCCCAGTGATGATGTCACTGTCCCTCTTTTTTAATTTTTTCCGGGTGCTAGAAAGATCCTTGCAGTGATGTGGGGTTTAGTTAGCCTTCATTAAGTATGTGCCAGAAGCCTCTGGGATAATGGATTCTTTTTGATGGGCCATTAACACCTGTCTGGCCAGTGATAGTTGCTTTTTGGCCCTATTGAAAGGCTGGCTGTGGCCATTCCCCCCTTCACAACATATTTCAGCAATACATATAGCAATACTTCATAACTTCTCATACAAGGATAGTACATACAAGTTAACAGGATATTGAGGTTCAACAGATGGAGACTTTTAAAATGACACCTCACAAGGCATGCATTGTACATAATAATATGACAGTGGTGATATGGTGGTTCCAGGGTGCTATTTTGAGATACAGAGTTTCACAGGTGCGAATGGTGTATTCAGCCGGAGGAACAGTCTAGCAGCAGGAGAGACATTTTTTTCCAAAGGCAGGAGCCATTAATGATCTGGTTCCTGGAGCAGGACACACAGTACAGGGAATGGGAGCTTCCCAAGGGGACTGGCATCAGGGACTGCAAACGGGCATGCTCCAAGTGGAGGTGGAATGGATTCAGGATCTGCCTGCCAGACTAGCTGCTGCCATTATCCTGAGGGGAGGCCACAGAACTCCAGGCACAACAGCCTGCATTGGCACTAGGGTTGCCAACTGTCTAATGGCACAAACCCAAACACCCGTCCCCTGCCCCTTCCCCAAGGCCCCGCCATTGCCCCATCCCTTCTCTGAGGCCCCATCCCTTCTCACTCCAGCCCCCTCCCTCCGTCACTCGCTCTCCCCCACCCTCACTCATTTTCACCAGACTGGGGTTGAGGTGCGGTGTGGGTGTGGGGTGGGGGGGTGATGCCAAGGGGTTCGGAGTGTAGGAGGTGGTTCTGGGCTGTGCCTGGTTCAGGGGATTAGGGTGCAGGAGGGGGTGCGGGCTCTGAGAGGGAGTTTGAGTGTGGGAGGGGGCTCCAGCCAATGGAAGCCGCAATCGGCCGAACCTGCGGATGCGGCAGGTAAACAAACTGGCCCAGCCCACCAGGATGCTTACCCTGGCGAGCCGCGTGCCAAAGGTTGCCAATCCCTGCCATCGAGTTTAAAATCATCACATTTGGGTGTAGACCCGTTTATAAGCCGACCCCTGCTCTTCGATGCGTCACGTTTTTACCAAAAATATTCAGCTTATGAACAAGTATATACGGTATATTAAAAAAATTAATTTAGTTTCTTGTTAATTGTAATATCAAAGCAGGAAAGTACACATTTTCTGTTGTAAGAATGCAGTGATATATGTGCGCTGATATATATCAGTGGATTCTTAAAACACAAATGTGTACTTTCCTGCTTTAATATTACAACTAACAAGAAACTAAATTAGTTTTTTTATAAATATACTATGACTTTGGTGTAACCGACCAAAAGAGGGGAAAAAAAAGTATATATATATATATATATATATATATATATTGCATGTAGATCAACACAGGACCCAAATTTAAGGGCAAATTCTGCCCTCTGAATATGTACCTGACATGGCTACTGATGGCACTGGTATTTGTGCATACATATGAAAGCAGAGTTTGACACAAATTTAAAATTTCAGGAACAGTCGCTTTATGAGAGATTCAGAAGCTCAGTCTCTATGTTCTGGAGTAATAATTAACATATGAGTTTCACACACAGGCCTGGATCATGCAAGCAATTCCATGTGGGCAAGCCCGATGTCCACGCTGATTTCAACTGATTTCCATGGGACTATCTATGTGAGACAACTTGCAGCATCAGAGCCCAGTGTGGTAGCCCAAACTGTTAAGAGATTCACAGGAACAGGACAAGATAGAACACGCAGCATCTGTGGAACCAATTATTTTAAGAAGTTATTTAGTACTGATACCCCTCAGCCTTAAATATTTTGTCAAGGTTACTATCGTATGTTGTTCTGTTAGTTTTATTAGATGTATTTGTGATAATTCTCAAAACCATGTTATTCACTTAAGGCACTCTGCTGACCCAAGCTTGCCTGCTGGATCTGCTAGGAATTCCAGATTTGTTGGGGCTGAAATTCCAGATCCTCCTCATTAATCTTTTTAAATATTGCTGTAACTAACAACCTGTCAACTAGTTGTAACCAGTCAACCTGTGGAACTCCTTGCCAGAGGATGTTGTGAAGGCCAAGACTATAACAGGTTCAAAAAAGAACTAGATAAATTCATGGAGGATAGGTCCATCAATGGCTATTAGCCAAGATGGGCAGGGACGCTGTCCCTAGCCTCTGTTTGCCACAAGGAGGGAATGGGCGACAGGGGATGGATCACTAGATGATTACCTGTTCTGTTCATTCCCTCTGAAGCACCTGGGCTAGATGGACTTTTGGTCTGACCCAGTATGGCCATTCTGATGTTCTAGTTGCTTTGACACTACTTTGTTAAATATTATTTTTCCCATTAACTACAAAGGGGGCCACTAGACAATAACAGTAGGGCAATTGAAAGATATATGGCTCAGATAACTGACAATACTTTGGAGATTAAAATACAATAATAATGTACAGGCATCTTGAGAGCCAAGATGTGGCCATTTTTGAAAAATTAAAAAGTATTTCTTGAGAAATCTCTTCTATAATTACATTTATTACCTACGGGTTTGATCTTGCTTTCACTGGAGACACATAAGAGTTTTATCATGGACTTCAGCACTAGTTCAAGCTAAAGTTAGAAAAGAAATATGAAACAGCCTCCTGTCAGTACCCTCTTTGCCTTCCTCATCCCCCAGGTTCTCTGTAAATGGACTAAGTCTTTGTGAAGCAACGTTGGTATCACCTGGTATGTAGTTGGCGTTAGGCTTGGGAATTGTTCTGACTATTTGATTTTCTTCTAATAGTGAAAGACATCCACATGTCTATGCCGATTTTTATCAAAGGCTGCTGATAGATTTAATATCCTTAAACAGAAAGTTTTGTTGTCTAGACACAACTGCTATTGAGCTATTTCACACTCACCTTTCCAGAAGGTCCCAGAGTAGTATAAGTCACTGTTTACCTCTTCTAAGAGGCTATATCTTGTATGTGTGTTTTGGGGGTGGGGGAGGTGATTAAGAAGTTCGAAATCTGGTGCTTTTACCGTAGATCCCTGTGCTTCAAATCCTAGCTGGTGCTGGACCTAGTACCCCCCTTTTACATCCACAGCAGGTCAGATACCAGTAGGCACCTAGGGTCTTTTCCTCTGGATTGGGAACTCCCTACAGTAATCCATGCCTTTGTGATTTTTAGCTTTATTTCCACTTGAGGCTACCCTTGAAGGGCATTCAGAATGTGCAGCTGGCACAGTATACAGCCGTTGAGGAGACTCTCAAGAATACAAAGTTCTCCCCGGGGAGTTTCTGTGGGAAGCAGGGCTTCCCCCTGACCTTGCTTCTGATTCTGTCTACTTGATGGGCCTTCTGGCTAACTGCTTCAGTCAGCTCCTATTTGGGCTCCTTAGCTCAGATTCCTGGGACCACTCTTATAGTTTCTCAGCTTCTTTGGGTCTACTCGCCCCTCTTTCCTCCAAGCCCTGTTTGCTCTGATGATTTGTTTCATTGGATGGGCTTCAGTTTCTCAGTGCCTTTGGTCTGCCACTGCTGCTAGTTTCCCAATTTGACCTCTTGAATTATTCCGCATGTGCATGCACACAGAGCGAGGGAAGAGACGATCTTGTCCAGGTAAACTAAGTTGGCTCAAGTAAGTCTCCAGCCCCAACTTGTATCCCTCTGTGCAGTTCTGTTCTGTCTGTCAGCTTTCTTTTTATGTCAGTTAGTTCCCTGCATGCTAAAAAAGGAACGGGGAAAGGATAGAATTTTGAAGTGACATCTGTAAAGGTTTTCTTGTATAACAAAAACAAGAATTATTTGGTGGGGAAAGAAGAGGAGGAGATTCTCAGAGCCAAGCTCACTTCTCTCATCTCCTGATACACTTACTTGATATTAACAGAAGTACTGGGAGCATAAGCTTTCGTGGGTAAGAACCTCACTTCTTCAGATGCAAGGTTGCATCTGAAGAAGTGAGGTTCTTACCCACGAAAGCTTATGCTCCCAGTACTTCTGTTAGTCTCAAAGGTGCCACAGGACCCTCTGTTGCTTTTTACAGATTCAGACTAACACGGCTACCCCTCTGTTACTTGATATATTAATAAGCCTGTAGTTTATGCAAACTTTTAGCATAAAATGGTATTAAATGTCTTCAGGGAAAAAAATCAATTACAAAACGCAGGCCCCAGTTGAAGGCTTCAGTGGGTTAAATTGTGATTTATTGAGCCAATGCACAATTATTTTATTTTCTATGGCAACTGCTGTAATTTAGTCATGGCACCTTGATGAAGGGCTGTGATAGCATCTCAAAAACTGCTGCTCAGTAGTGGACCAATTTGTACGGGAAGTGACAGTAGGAGAATCAACAAGATGTTTTGCGTAGTATTTGATAATGTCTCAGGCTTATTAATGTAAATGTTGGCCCATTTAGTCTTCATTTCAGTCATTTTTCTTCTGGTTGTTGGGAGCACATGAAATGAAGTTAAACTTCATCCATATAAAAGCAGTTGGCAGGCGAGCTTTCAAAATATGTTCTCAGGGGATAAAAATAACAAAACATTATAAAGTTTTATGTGCTTATTTTTCTTTTTCACTCACACAAGGAATTTTGAGGGAATTAAAATGGCCGCTCTTATGTTCTTAATGTTTGTAAGGCCCTTCAGAGATTAAATATGCTATGGAAGTGCTAAGTGTTATTTTTGTTTTTCCAGTTTCTCTAGAACTAGAGGGGTAGATTGGGGTAGCCATTTTGGAGAAAGAAAAAGGATTTCAATGTAACCTGGTACTGGAAATGATTATCTGCATTTCTGAATAGATGTGATCAATCATTTTAATTAACCTTTTTACTGAATAAAGTGTTTTAATAGTTTGAGTAGTGAGATAAAGAGGGCAGACATCAGATCATTCCTTATGTGATCACTCAGGTTCCTCACGGCCTACAATATAAAATAGATCTGGGCAACTGAAGATTGTATTGGCTCTTTTTCTGTACAAAGGCTTTAAATTTACTTTTTGTTATTAGAAATTGTTCAGCAAGCACTGGATGCAAATATATTTCAGTCTGTAGGTTATTTACCAGCCATTCAGTTAATCTCCATCCACCTTCAAGGCCCTTTACGAATCCACTCCCGAACACCCCCACCTGTCTGCCTCCTATAGTAGAGAAGCTGATGACTCTGGTTATGGTTTTATATTTCTGGCTATTTGATTCTTAGCACTTTGATGCACTCACCACGTAACTTATGCTAAGACCTGGTAAATCAGCTGCAGTCTGACATTCTTTGTGTCCTGTCTCATAGTATTATCACACCCCATAGTGTGTGAAATGGTCTACAGAACGTAGAAAAGAAATGACACTTGTCCCAGAGGGTTTGCCTTTTTGTTTATTTCCGTTTTTTAACCTTCTCCTAATGTGTTCCCTAATTCTACTATTTTTTTGCTTTTCATCCCATATTTTGTTCCACTTCTTCTCCCTCCTGCAGTGACAACTCAATGTCCCATTCTTCTATATTTTCTCATTTTCCCCCTCCTCAGCTCTAGTTCTTCCCCCGCTCTCTAGTTTATTCTTCTCCTCCTCCCAGCTCCAGTTCTCCTTCCCTCCAATTTCCTTCTCCATCCTCAGTTCTCACCCCTTTTTTTGAGTTTGGCAAGACCTCTCCACTCTCTGCTCGGTCATGCCTCTCCCGGCTCTTCTATTCCATCACAAGCTATCATGTGACATCATGCTTCACTCTCCAGGCTAATCCTTACAATAGTGACTGCATGCAATAACAAGAGGGGAAGTGTCAGGTACCACTCCCGGGAAGGTTGAGCACACATGCAGCTACACCCCTGGGCACATGGTCATTGTGATACTTCTGAGGTTTGCTTGCACCCTCTGGATGTGGCCTAGAGGTTGGGAATCCCTGAAATAAGATTTAGATTATGTTTAGGATTTCTACTTTTCTGTGCACAGGAGAAGTGCCAGATTCCTCCCCCACCTGTGTTACTTTTACAAGTTCTGTTCCTCCCATCATAGGCATTAATGCTATTAATGGAAATGCCACCTGCGAAACAAGGAGCAGCCACAGACCAGAACCAGAAAACATTATAGTTGGAAAAGATTAATACATTAAAAAAATCCATAGTAGGACTGGCTATCTTACTACGTATGATCTAGTTAGCTGAAATCTGAATAAGGAGGAATGATACAAAAGTGCTCTGTCTTATATATATTAATAGGTGGTTCTCAAGAATATGCAGAATTGTTCCTACAAAATTTGCAACTAATAAAATGTCTTGCTGTTGACTACTGCAAATGGCTTCCTTCAAGGATCCGTACAAAGTCAGCTCTTAACAAGGAAGGAAAGCACAGTATGAACAGCCTACACATTATGGAGAGATGGAAGCTGCTCCTTATTTATATAGCCATTTATAGGGCTATTTTAGCCCTCCCTATGAGTTTGGCCTAAAAATGGCAGGAGTTACGCTGAAGGGAGAAGTGAATGCTTCTGGTCTTTGAAGAAAACTAGACAAACACTTTTTGAGTTACAAGTCATTTAAAAGGTACTCATTTAGAAATTTTGACTTCCATCCTTTGTCTTGTACTATCTCAACAATGAGTCTATACATTCCATTAATTCAGTAATCTGGAAACCCCTCTACCATAATGATAAGGTATTTTAAAAGTATAAGTCTGGGTGGGTCAGGGTGCTTACCCTGGCGAGCCACGTGCCAAAGGTTGCCGATCCCTGCTCTATGGAATCATTGAATTGAATATCTAATACATTGTCATTTTGTTTACCTGGAGCATCTGCAGTCATGGAGCCCCTCAGCTCCCTGTGGCCACGGTTCGCCGTTCCCAGCCAATGGGAGCTGCGGGAAGTGGCCACAGGGAGCTGAGGAGCTCCATGCCTGCAGACACTCCAGGTAAACAAAACGTCTCTACCGGTCAGCGACTTACCCTGACAGGCTGGGAGCCAAAGTTTTCCAAACCCTGAAATATAGGGTCGGCTTATGAAAGGGTCATACAGTTTTTGCTATTTTTACTTATCCATCTTGGGGGGTCGGCTTATAAATGAACGGGCTAATGAATGAGTATATATGACACTGTGACGTTGATGTACTTAACCAAAAGAGGAAATGTCACAGTTATGGCCCTGATTCAAAACAGCAATTGACATCAATGGAACTCAAATGTGCTTAAGTTCTTTGCTTTACAGGGATGTGTTTAAAGTTATCCATGTGCTCTGCTGAATTGGGTGAACACTTGGGTCTTGATTCTGCACTCCATTGGTCATTAGAGCTACACCAGATTTTCACAGGAGTGGAGAATCTAGTCCCATCCTTAACTCACCTGGTAGCATTCAGTGATTGAAATTTCTGTTAAGTCATATACAGTATGGGCTCTGTAGTACTGAGTTCCATTGAGGTAAGTGAAGGACAGAATCCTCCTTACCTGAAACATCTTGTTTTAGACAGTTTAAGTCAGGCTCCAGATGTCATTTTAATGTAGTTTTTCTTATATTTTGTAATTAAACAATCAGCACAGTAGTGATCAATAACTGTGTGCACTTGCAGCTTGTCTGACTACAGACAATATATCCCTAAGGGAATCTAAAGGAAGTATATTTAAAGTAAATGATGTTGCTAAGACACCCATTAAGTGACAGAAAGTATGTGGTTAATTGACAGTGAATAGCCTCTTAGTTATTGGGAATATTTTCTTACAAACTCTGTTTAGTGTGGTGCGCAAATGAGACATCGTGTAATGATAAGTGCTGATGTCAATGGTGTTCAATTTAAGAAGAGCACCCAGCAGGATATGTGAGAGCCAGTAATTATCAGATAAGAAAATTATCATTGTTTGCTTTCACACTGGCAACATTATTCAGGTGACATCAGAAAACTTGTAATTTTTTTGCATGAATGAAGGAAAGCAAGTGAAAAATGTAGACATCTGAAAATGCAGTGAAATGCACTGATTTTGAAAACAACAAGGAGTCTGGTGGCACCTTAAAGACTAACAGATTTATTTGGGCATAAGCTTTCGTGAGTAAAAACCTCACTTCTTCGGATGCATAGAGAAGTGAGGTTTTTAACTCACGAAAGCTTATGCCCAAATAAATCTGTTAGTCTTTAAGGTGCCACCAGACTCCTTGTTGTTTTTGTAGATACAGACTAACACGGCTACCCCCTGATACTGATTTTGAAGAACACACTTATTCCCTTAACACTTTCACAACAACAGAAGATATTCTTTGTGCAGTTGGAGAATACAACTCTAACTAATTTTAAGTGTATTTCATGTTCCTGGCTGGCGTCTTATCGACAACAATGGAGAATAAAATTAACTCCATGGCAAATAAATGGAGTTAATCACACAGACTGCTATGTACTGGGTTGGTAACCTCTGTGTGTGGGCCTGTGTGATTGTGGTGGGGCGGCTGCCCCACGCCCGGAGAGTGTGGGCTGCAGCAGGCCCGGGTGCCTGTACATCCCGGCAGCCAATAAGAGAAGGGTTTGTTGCGAGCCAATCAGAGTCCAGATTGGGGACAGCCAAACAGGGCCACGCTCAGCCATATAAAAGACTGCTCAGGGAGAGAGCAGTCAGTCTGTCCCAGGCCTTCAGAGGGGAAGGTCTGTCTCCAGAGCTGGGAGGCCAGCACCACGGACAATGCAGTGCAGGCCAGCCTTGGAGAGCAGGAGAAGGTCCTACTCCTTAGCCGGCCAGATGGCAGGCCATGAGGGAAAGGGCCTAGTGGGAAGAAGGGCCATTGGGGAAGCGGTCCAGAGGAACAGTCAGAGGAGGAAGAAGAAGGAGGACAGTGAGGCTGTCGCTAGAGGGCCTCTGGACTGGGACTCAGAGTAGTGGGTGGGCCTGGGTCCCCCCCCCCCTTTTGTTCTCCTTAGCAGTACACGCAGCCATAGGCTGTAGGGAGCGGCCAGTTGAAACCATACCAGATCCTGGACTGTAGGGATTAGACTTGGAGGTGTAGGACTGTGGGTCACCCAGCCCCCGGAAGGGGGTGTGAGTGGACAAAGGGACACTGTCGGAGGACAGTGGTCGAGAAGAGGACACTGTGCGTTGGGAGCAACGCGGGTCCATACGCCAACCAAAGGTGAGATGACAGACGGGACGCCACCAGAAAGAGGCGCTCTACTGGATCGAACCAATTCCCCGAGATGACCAGTAAGAGGCATCGCAGTGGTGAGTCCCTACCTTGTCACAGTGATATATCTGTAATTGTATGTGTTCCTTCTGCAGGACTGGAAAGTTTATTGCCTTCTTTCTGTTAGAGCTAGTTGCATGCTAGGAAAATTAATGATTGAATATTTTCATGAATAAAAGCACTGACAATTCATTTTGAGAAGGTCAAAACTTTTATTGACATTTTTAGAACAGTGCACTTTGATAGTTTTCAGTTTGAAATTTATTTTATATTATCAAAAACAAAATCAAAATGAAACCATTTGATTGACCTGAAATGACCTTTTTTTCCAGAATTTTTTATGCTATGTTATATTTTTTTGTTCTGATTCAGAATGAAAATACATTTGAAATTGAAAAATTTCCTGCTAAATAGAAATTCTAGTTCCCTCACCGTTCTAATACAAAGTAAGGGTGACAGAACATTGCTTCCAAAAACACCCCAAAAACCCAACAGATTATCCACTTGCCACCTTTTCCCTGTGCCGAGAGGGGTCATTAAGATTGTAGACTTCCATGTGACTTATGTTGTAGCCCCCCAAATTTAATATTCCTGCATGTACCCCAGAATTTGACAGTCAGACATTTTTCATGTTCAAGCACTGCCAGCTGAAACCCAAACACCACATAGAGAGGCAAGGTCATGCACCTGCATGTTTGCAGTTTTGCTATCGGACTAGGAGAGGTTGGGACAGGGTGTTAAGATTCCATGAAAATAGAAGAAATGTTTGGACAGCCTTGGTTTTAGATGCCTCTGACATGCAAGTTTTATTGTTGTTATGACTAGAAATGCTTTGATAAGGAAAATAATGAATTGTTATTGGCTGTTGCTAAGGAAATTATTAGCCTATTAGGGGCTATTATGAGTTATGTGCTTTGTTTGGAGAAAAATTTATAAAACACTAAAAATCATTAAAAATCTACTATAATTCTTTGAGGGGGTCAACAAGCATGTGGACAAGGGGATCCAGTAGATATAGTGTACTTAGATTTTCAGAAAGCCTTTTGCAAGGCCCCTCACCAAAGGCTCTTTAGCAAAGTAAGCTGTCATGGGATAAGAGGGAAGGTCCTCTCATGGATCACTTAAAAGATAGGAAACAAAGAGTAGGAATAAATGGTCCATTTTCAGAATGGAGAGAGGTAAATAGTGGTGTCCCCCAGGGGTCTGTACTGGGCCCAGTCATATTCAACATATTCATAAATGATCTGAAAGAAGGGGTAAACTGTTTACCCCTAAGGGTCACTGAATGAAATTAATAGGCAGCAGGTTTAAAACAAAAGGAAGTATTTCTTCACACAATGTACAGTCAACCTGTGGAACTCTTTGTCACAGGATGTTGTGAAGACCAACAATATAATCAGGTTAAAAAAAGAACTAGATAAATTCATGGAGGATAGGTCTCTCAATGGCTATTAGCCAGGATGGGCAGGGATAGTGTCCCTGGCCTCTGCTCCAGAATCTGGGAATGGGTGACAGGGGATGGATACTTGATGATTACCCATTCTGTTAATTTCTTCTGGGGCACCTGGCATTAGCCACTGTCAGAAGACAGGATACTGGGCTGGATGGACCTTTGGTCTGACCCAGTATGGCTATTCTTAGGTTCTTATGTGCTTTGGAAGCAGTCTGGGGAAGCTTTCTTTGGGCAAGATTCTAATATTTAAGTTCTTGAGCAGCTAGATGGAAGGAGGGACCCCCCCCCACCCCAGGAAGCCTGGCTGTTGATTCCTCTAAACCATCTCTTAACTTTACATAATGTGATAGACCCAGACCAGTTGGGAACAGCAGAGTAGCAGAAGGGAGATATAGTGGCCACTGGATAAGTAGTTTTCTGTTCCCTGAGTGACCAGAGCAGGGGCTGCTCCAGGCTAATAGACCACCTGACTCCAATTAACCTGCTAAGAGTCAGATGAGGCAGTTAAGCACCTGACTCTAATTAAGGCCCCTCTGATGCTTAAAAGGGCTCACTCCAGTCAAGCCAGGGGGAGCCAGGGTGCCAGAGGAGAGGAAGTGTGTGAGAGGAACTGGGAGCAAGAGGTGTGCAAGAAGCTGAGAGAGTAGGCGTACTGCTGGAGGACTGAGGAGTACAAACGTTATCAGACATCAGGAGGAAGGTCCGGTGGTGAGGACAAAGAAGGTGTTGGGAGGAGGCCATGGGGAAGTAGCCCAGGGAGTTGTCGGTGTCGTGCAACTGTACCAGGAGGCACTCTAAACAGCCGCAGTCCACAGGGCCCTGGGCTGGAACCCGGAGTAGAGGGCGGGTTCCCCCCATACCTCCCAGCTCCTGATCAAATACAGGAGGAATTGACCTGGACTATAGCTTCTACAAGAGGGGAAGGTCTCTGGACTGTTTCCTGACCCACAGGAATCTGTGAAGCGAGCAGATCCGCCAGTAAGCGCAGGACCCACCAAAGTAGAGGAGGAACTTTGTCACAATAAATATACATGTTTTGAGAAGCTCTGACAACATATGTCTGTGTGTGGTTATGATCTAATAAAAAGTAGTCTTAGGTAAAAGCATTCTGGTTTGTATCCATCATATATCAGATGGAGGAGCTGTGTCCCCATTGATTTATTCCTGACATCGCCAGGAGACAAACAATTAAGTTACCACTGCTTTGGGTTCTGAAAACTCTAGGTAACAATGTTGGGTCTTATTAAAGCTCTGTATGGAGGGAGTCCTTCACTGTAATCTAAGAGTAGGGTTTTTGCTGACCTTTAGTGGTTCAGTGACCTTCTCTTTGTGAATGCCCCAACCTTGATCTTTAGGGGAAAGGTTCACCCCATAGCCAGATGAATGAGGTGCAAGAGGGAAGTCTTGACATTCTTGCTGTTGCTGTTAGGCTGCATTAGAGCAGCAGCACATCTGAAAAAGCAACAGCTGAGGGAATGTGAGGCGTTGGGCTGGCAACAACGCAGCCACATGGACAGAGAAGTTCATGGGGTTTAATAAAATTCCATTTGTTCAACTTAACGTGCACTCAGCTCCACTCTTTGCTAATGAAACACAGCTGTGTGTTTTTTCCATGGCACATTTGCAGTAGTGTCTCATGCAAATTGCCCTAACATTAGCCTGAGAGCAATGGCTCTTGTGCCTTTTAGGCTAAGCAGAGAGAATGTCAGCTTTAGTTGTTGTGAATAAAACATGGTGGCTGCGTCTGAGTGGTGCATTTCAGAGAACTCAGCAGCTGGCATCATGAGCTATGGAACTTGGCCTGAAGCCCCCGATTCCTCAGATCACCAACCCCTGGAGACAATCATGTCAAAGCCCCTTCTTAGTGCTCCAAAGAGACAGCAGCACATGTTGATGCGATACCTGCACTAGAAATCAGGTATTTTCTAGGACAACTACTGGTGTTAGCTGACATCCTGAGCAGGGCATATATACCCAGCATCAGCAAGTTGGGGAAAGGGGATCAGGACATTGTGCCGCATGTTAATGGATTCAATCACCCAGTTCCAACAGCAAAGCTCATGGAAATCAAAGCGGCTACAGAAAAGGACATCCAATTTCAGGCAGTCAAGACAGCAATCCTAGCAGAGTGGCCAGAAGACAAAAGCCAAGTATCGGTAGGCACAGAACTGTATTTTCAAATTAAAGATGAACTGAGTGTGCAGGATTGAATCATATTTTGAGGACAGAGAGCTGTTGTCCCTGTCTCATGCAAAAATTACATGCCTCACACCTGGGCATTTACTGCTGTCTTAGGCAGGCCTGAGAGTGTGTTTACTGGCCAAGAATGAATACACAATTCCACTTCTTGATAGAAGGGTCTGACATCTGTTGGTTGTGCAATAACCGCCAGAAGAAAGAGACCCTGTTACCTCATTTGCTGCCCACCCAACCGTGGGAAAAGGTGAGAGCAGATTTATTTACCTTCCATAAAAAGCAGTATTTTATTACAGTGGACTACTATTCAGTTTTGGAAAGTCAATGCCCTGCCGGATACAAGAAGCAAGTCAGTGATTGGTAAACTGAAGGCCCACTTTGCAAGATAGGCACTCAGGACACTGTATTCACCACCAACAGACCCCAGTTTTGGAAGAATTCAGGGAATTTGCACGCAAATAGGAGTTTGACCACTACATCACCTCCCCGGTATGCCCACAGAGTAATGGTAAGGTGGAATCAGCTGAGAACTGCTCTGAGACTGTTACACAAAACTGTCTCTTGTGGTCCCTTGTTGACATTTTGACACACAAGAATACCCCATTATATAGGTGTCAAAACAGTCTGGCACAGGCACTGATGGGGTGAAGGACCAAAACCCTGCTACCAGTGAGGGGAGACCTGTTGCAGTCAGAAGGATGGAAATACTGCCAAAAGAAGATGGCCAACAATCAGAAAGCAGGCGCTAGAGTACAACAGGTCCACTAAGGACTTACCAGCCCTGGAAACAGGCTCTCCTCAGAGCATCAAGCCACTAGAGGGACACCATATAGAGTGGACTAATGGAGTCATGAGTAAGGAGGCTATCTGTCTGGTATCAATACGGACAGTCCTCTTTTTGAGAGGTTTGTCCCCCATCCACTACTGGGACAAAACCAGACTTGTTTGTCTGGTATCAGACCGGGGCCGCCATTTTAAGAGCACACCACTCCACCTCCTCTGGTGTAATTTTGCATGCCTGATGTGTGCACGGTCATGCTGGTGGGGGGCCGTGCAGCACACCAGCGGGGGTGGAGATGATACACTCTTAAAGATGACACCCTCCTCCCCTGCAGCATGATCTCGCACACCCCGTTGTGGAAGGTCACACTGGTGTGGGTGGGGTTATCCTGGTGGGGGCAGGCCCACACCATTCTCAGAAGTACTGGAATGTCCGGAACTGCAGGAACATGTGAGTGGCCACCTTAGTAATGAAAGGTGCAGTGGCACCAGGTCATACAAAGTGACTACGCAAGAGAGACGAGTGATATGATGGAACAGGAGACACTTAAGAGCCAGCAGACAACAGACAGAGAGCCTACCAAGATCATCACAGAAAACCATCTAGAGTCCAATCCCACAGGGAGGGAGGAGACTCCACAGAGAGAAAGTTTGTGAGAATTTGACAGGGGTGACAGGGAGACAGAGAGAGAGGTTGCTCCTAGTGTTGTCACCAGTTGAGGCGACCCAACTTTCTCAAAGAGTATGTTGCTAGCTGAGTCTATGGTAAAGACAAGACTCCAACTCAGCTATGCACTAGCAACCTCTAACCAAAGGAACAGGGGATGAGGATCAGGGGTTCAAATGGTTTTTTTTCAATGTGTATATTAAAATGTTTGTAAAATAGGAAAGATGGATCCTGATCAGTGGAATTGGAGTCAGAGGGCCCACGTTCCCTAGAGAAACTTTTTACTGAAGTTACAGCAAGAAAACAGGGAATCTAAGGATTTGGGCTGGCAGCAGCACAGCCACATGGACAGAGCAGTGCACAGGGTTTATTAACATTACACTTGTTCAACTTAACGTGGATTCTGCTTCACTCTTTGCAAATGAAACACAGCAGTGTGTTGTTGTTGTTGTTGTTGTTTTTTTGTTTTTTCCCCAATGGCACACTTACAGTAGTGTCTCATGCAAATTGTCCTAACATTAGTCTCAAAGCAATGGCTCCTGTGCCTTTTAGGCTAAGCAGAGAGAATATCAGGTTTCATCAATATCCACTAAAGTCCCAGAAGATACTTAATACTCATGGTTAAAAAAAATTTCGAAGGGAGTACACGTGCTAACAAGCATTCTGCTCAGTAATCTGTATTTGTAGGGCCAGGTCCTCAGAAGTTTAGTACGAGAATTTTCAAACTAAACTAGATTTCCCTGTTCCAAAATGTCAGACATTATAAAGATTATATTTTATTGAGCTGTTCAGTCCTTTTTCACATTACAAAGACTGATGGGGGAAGGCTTCTTAAGAAGATAGATCTTTCATAAGAAAGAAGAATCATTTGACAAAAGTCCCAAGAAGAAAATTCTCTTCCTAGATCTTCTCAAGGACTAGATTAATATTGCTTAGATCATCTCAAGGATTGGGCTAGTTGGAATTATTTTTGCTCAGACTTCTTTCAGAGACTAGTTTACCTCACTCACTATCCTCCAATTTGAAATTCAAAACCTGGCAATAAAAACCTTTCTACTGACCATCTCACAATATACAGCATACTTAGAAGACCATAAATGATGATCTTATAGTTTCATTACATTTCTTTAACTAGATTGTCTTAATCTCTGGGAAACTTTTAAAATTTACTTAGCCCTTACATACTATAGATATGTTATCTGGTTGTTTAGGATTCAGATGTTAGTATTGTAGAATGGGAAATGTACCTTTCTGTATCATTCCAGTATGAACGCAAACTCTTGGTACTCTTGCATTCCTTCTTTTGGAGAAATATTCTTTCCATGCTCTGAAGTATCTTTAGCCTCTGTTTGCCAGAGGCTGTGAATGGACGACAGGGAATGGATTACTTGATGATTACCTATTGTGTTCATTCCCTCTGAAGCACCTGGCATTGTCCCCTGTCAGAAGACAGGATACTGGGCTAGATGGACCTTTTTTCTGACCCAGTATCACTGTTCTTATGTTCTTATATTCTAACAGGATTAACTCAATTTCATTTAATCATAAACAAAAGATATACGTACAATTCCGTACTAAAGCAAATGTTTGATTTAGAACAAGAGCTCAAGATATCTTGCACCAACATCCCATGTGTGAAATTCACAGCATCAAAAATATATAAACGTAATTTTGAAACCTGAAAGGTATTCTGTTTCTTCCCTTCCCACCTTGAAACAGGCCTTTCAACTCTAGTAGCAATCCAAGTAAATTATTGTCCTGTTTAATGAAAAATTAGGAGGAAAATTAATTTAATCCTCTACCTCTCCTCAAAGATATCTGTGGGTGAACAGTTTATGAAACTAAAGCTATTAACTTGATGATGAAGAAATCCTGCCAAGAACAGTACATGACTGCTCCTTTGGGACCTCTAAATACTATTAATACTTTTTTCGGTAAAATTAATCCCTCTTCATTGATGCAGAACACTGATTGAAATCTGTTTGCCTTAAACAGAGAGCAGAGCTAGGACTAGCTTTATAATCCTTAGTGAAGGGGAAGGTGCCAGGCTAGGATTGCTTTAGGAGCTCATTTCTGTGAGAATTTTTGAAAAAGGCTTTGCTTTCTTGCCGATAGGTTAATACGTGCTGGTTCCCTGCCATAAAAATGCCTCATAGGATAGGTTCTTCAAAGGTCTGTCATATCACAAGCATACAATTCCAATCTGAACAGCTAGAAGCAACCATTATCTGTCATATTTACAGACTTTCCTTACCAAAAATAACACAACCCACACTGCCTCCAAAATCATTGTTTACAGATGTTGCAATGTTCTTTCCTGAACAGAAAATTTAGGTAGAGGATTTTAAAGGCACAGAGGGCAGTTAGGCATCCAACTCCCATTTAAAGTCATGCTGTAACCTCAGAAGGAGCTGCATGACTGGTAGTGTAGTGGAGAGAAATTTGAAGAAAAACGCTGATATAGACACAGTAATTTAGAATCCCTTACATCTGCCAATATTCATTTACTGCTGGGTGAGTGAAAGGAGCCAAAATTGGTATAACTTCTCTCTTCTGATTCAAAGCAAGGATTTGAGTCCACATCTCCTACCTTCCAAATGAGTGCCTTAATCGCCAGGCGGCAGTCTTTCCCTCTTGGGTCCTGTGACTATTTAAGTATTTACAAGAAATGGAGCTATCTCAACAGGAGAGATTGAGTGAAATAGCCTGGTGTTTAGGGCACTCACCTGTTATGGGAGGAAAGTGAGTTTAAGTTGTTGCTCCAAAGTGGGGATTACAAACCTGGGTCTGTCCACGTGCCAGGAAGGGCCCTAGCCACTGGGCTAAGGATTACAAAGAGTGCCCCTCCACACATGGCTTTCTGAACCTAGCCCTGAAAATCTTTTTCCCCAACCAGAATTAACTCTGTCTGATTTGTCAATAGTTTCAGGTTGACCAAAACTGCACTTTTTGGTGAATAAGCTATTCAGTTGATAAACTTCACCCACTTCTAGCTACACCAGCTTTAAAAATCAACAAATGTTGAGTCCTGATCTTCTCTTGCTGACTATGCGAGTTGTTGGATTATCACAGGAGGTTAATCAGAGGTTAATGGGGCTAAAACTCAGAGGTGAGTGTGTTTAGTGGAAATCAGAGCTGGCATAACCCATGCTGAGAGGCCAAAAGAAAGGAGTGTAGCATGAAAACAACTAGGTTTAAGTCAAAGTAGGCCACCTCATATTATAGGGCATTTTAACATACTTATTTCCTAAGGCTCCTTGTTCTCATTCACGCATCTCGAAGTGCCATGCTAAGGAATTACTGTTTATTCTGTTTATCTTTGGGGGTTGGCCAAGCTAAGCCATGCTTTGCTCTAACTATGGTCTGAGAAAACCAGGGAAAGACTCTCGCCTCCCCCATTCTCAACTGGCTCCTGTTTGGCCCTCAGAGGCAGGACACAGTAGACCCTATTTGTGGTGTTAGATGGCAACAGAACCTCCCCACTCCAGGCTGTGGAACACTTATGTGACACATTAGCTGTTGTTTGCCCTCCTGGCAAAAACATTAATATCATGGACCTTTTTCTGCAGCTGAAATAATGTAGAATATTGATACTCCAGTCCCTGGATGGTGGAAATAATACAAAAAGGCTGCATCTCATAGCCCAAAAAGAGACATTGAAGAAGGCATTAGGAAACAAACTTAACTAGACAGTCTCTGAATTTTGCACAGTGCCTAGCACTCTGGGCCCTGATTAGGGGATAGGGTGTGTGGCTGCTGCTACAGTGTAAATGATTCAGCTTTATTTAGACTTGTCTAAATAATGCTGTGATTGAATTATTCAATTTCACTTTTTCCAGCCACTACAATGAAACATGATATGGTGGATAGGGCACTGGGTTGGGATTTTGAAGACTGGTTCAGCCATTGACCTACTGTGTAACCTTAGGTAACATTTTCAAAAGCACTTAAGTGACTTAGAGGAATAAGTCCCATTTTCAAAAAAAGACATAGGCATTTAGGAGCCAATAAACTTTGGGAGTTAGGCACCTAAATATCTTTAAAAAATCTGGCCCCCTAAGTGCATAAATCTCTTGAATATGGGACTTATGTTCCCAAGTCACTTAAGCACCTTTGAAATTACCCTTTGTGCCTCTGTTTTCCCTCTCAACCATGTCTATTTAGATAATAATAGTGCCTTCCCCAAAATATTTTACACACAATGGTACTTGAGTCTCAGGGCCTTTAGGGAAACACTGTAATATAATTATTAATGGTGGTGCCCTGTGTTTGTTTGGAAATACTCTGACCCTGTTTAACAAGTTTTTCCACTTCTAGAAACAGGGAAATATAAAAAGTAGTAGAACTGGGCTAACTGTTCATTATGGATAATATTTATTTAGCAAATAGATCCTGAACCCATAATTTTTTTCTAATGAATTTGAATAAATTTTTAGCTTATTGGTTATTCACAGACTTATTTGTTTCAGCTACTTCCTATTCAAAAATGTCCTCTAGTTGATCACCCAAGCACATGGTTTTGCTTCTGCTCCCTGATTGGAGGACTGAAACACTCAAATAGGGGAAATGAAAAAGTGAAGAACACTCTTGCATGAATTTGTCCAATGAATAAACACTTATGTTATCATGAATATTTTTTACAAATACCTTGCAGCTATCTGAACACTCACAAGTAATGAATGACCACATATTAGAGACCTAAACTTTGCACCTGTAGCCATGAAAATACTTGAAAATCAGATTTGTTAGACCAGCTTTAGAAAAACACCATTCTTATTCTCTATGTTCTCTCTGCCTTGCTTCTGCGGCAATATCTATTTCTTTAGAAAGGATGCAGTACAATGTCTCTTCTACATCAAGGCTGATTATTCTGATTTTTGTACCAGTGAGTAACTACTGATTTTAGAAGTCAGCTCTTCACTCTATCATTCCACTGAGAAATTTTTTTAATAACAGATCTTTTCTGGAATCCATATTTCTCTCTCTCAACTAGTACCCAACAGCCCTGGGGACTGGTGCTGGCAACTGATCCAACAACCTTTCCAGTTACATCCTGCCTTCTGATTCCCTGCTTTTTTGCTAGCTGAAGCACTGAGAGTTCTTATTTTGGATCTGGACCTCAATACAGATTGTGAAACTCAAAACACATACAGTTTTGGCATTGAAGGACTCCAGCATAGAATCTCAGGGTTGGAAGGGACCTTAGGAGATCATCTAGTCCACCCCCCTGCTCAAAGCAGGACCAAGCCCCAGATCCCTAAATGGCCCCCTCAAGGATTGAACTCATAACCCTAGGTTTAGCAGGCCAATGCTCAAACCACTGAGCTAGCATGCACAGACCCATTACAGGGTTGAAACTTTAAAGTAAAAGCTAATTCTTATTCCTACATGATACAATGTGCTAATGTTTTGGGGAAAGAAGCAGTATACAAAAGTGATGTAAACTATTTTCCTTTGAATTTCAGGATTTAACTTTTGATAGCACACGTTTAATTGAAAACCTATATATACATAGGGGATGCTGACTTGAGCTTGAACTTCTAATATTTTAAAAATAGTTGTATTCATAAATATCATTCACATTCAGTTGCTGAATTCCAGATTAAACCCCTGTTTCCTGCTGCCCTTTCCCTTACTATGTGCTGTGCACATAGGGTGACCAGACAGCAAGTGTGGAAAAATCGGGACAGGGGGTGGGGGGTAATAAGAGCCTATATAAGGAAAAGCCCCAAAAATTGGGACTGTCCCTATAAAATTGGGACATCTGGTCACCCTATGTGCACACAGCTGGTCTGCACTAAGCTATCCTGTGACTGTGACCTCCCCTGCTCACCGGTTTGTCCCACCTACCTGCTACGTCTTGGCTTTCAAATTGTATGGTCTTTGTGGCAGAGACTCCTTCCTTGCTATATATTTGTGCAGTGCCTGGTGCAGGGGGGCCCCAACCTTTAGGCACTGCTGCAACTCAAATAATTGACAGTAATAAATCCCTTAACCTTGACTGCACCACCTTGTTGGAGATCTAAACACCCCTTTTGTCAGACATGGCAGACATTGTTCTAGACTGGTGACGTGCAAAAGTGGCCCCCAAAAACCAGAATTCTGTGCACTCTTTTATCTGAGCCTACTTACACCCACAAAATATTAATGCCCTGGACATCATCTGCATGGAGACATCTCTAAATTCAATAGCGGCCTTGGGGCAAAACTTGGCACAGAAACATAGGTGCTCTCTGGGTCCTCTGACATTTTTATTTGAAGTGTTCATAATGGCAGGGATGGGATAGCTGGGTTAAAATGAAAATGCACAAGCACAACCCCCACATTCACTTTGGGCATAGAAAGTTAATCTAGCCGAGGGTACAGGCTTAGTGCTGCATCACAGCAAGGCACTAGGTGCCCGTCTGGTGACATTTTGATACAGCCTCAGCTTGGTTGTCTCATGTTCCTGGAGTGTTGCAGGGGGCAAGGTCTGATGTGTAGAGGTATCTCGGTAATATGCCTCCTCCATTGAAATAAGCACTGGGACCTTTAATAGGCCATGAGTCTGGTAGGTGCCTCGTAGGATGAAGGTGCATCACAAGAACCTCAGCTTCACAAAGCTCAATGTATTAAGCATCCAGGTCTGTCTGGTGATTGTAGCAGATACATGGCTGAAATAGAGCTCCTGTGCTATGGTTTTGTTAGAGAGCTTCTGTAAAAGCCCCAATTCTCAGCAGTGCTAGTTAGTCTGATGCACACTGGGCATCACTTTTCACACTCTCTAAACCAGTGGCTCTCAAACTTTTGTACTGGCGACCCCTTTCACATTGCAAGCCTCTGAGTGCGACCCCCCCTAATAAAATAAACACACTGTTTAATATATTTAACACCATTATAAATGCTGGAGGTAAGCGGGGTTTGGGGTGTAGGTTGACAGCTCGCAACCTCCCATGTAATGACCTCGCAACCCCCTGAGGGGTCCCGACGCCCAGTTTGAGAACTCCTGATCTAAACCCTGCTATTTTACTTTGCAGGCATGCAAGTTGTTAATGGACTGCATTTATGGGAGAGCAGGAGAGCTTAATACCACTAGTATTATCCAGAAATATTGGTCATAAATACTTTATTAAAATTCCTGCTTTTTCTACATAAATTTGTCAACCAGAAACTGGCAACAATACAAATGGAGATTATTGAAATTCAGTTCCCTAAAGCAGCCATTAAATCACTTACTTTTTTTCTACTAGACAAATGCTGCTCCTATAAGTTTTTAATTGTCTAGATTGTCAGTTTTTGACATCTTAATCTCTCCTGATGAGCCTGGCATCTTAAAAGAGCAGAGCCTGCATACTAAATTGTACCTCATAAACAGCAACAGTGGGCTGTATGTTAATCAGCTGCAGCTGGAGTCCAGTTTACGTTAATACTTTCTGACTCCGATTCCACACTCACACTTTCGTAAAGCTGTAATTCCATTAGTTTCACTGGGGTTGTTCTCTGTTTACACAGGTGAGTTGAGAATCAGAATTTGTCCATCCTTAAAGTCTTCCTAAAACAGGAGATAAATCTTCCACCAATCAAAATATACCCTTGAGCCAAATATTACTGGACCAATTCCTGTACTGGTATAAATCCCTGCAGCTCTGCTAAAGTCAATTTATACCAACACCATTGACTTTGGAGTTATGTTGATGGACACCAGTTCAGGAATTGGTTCATTGTATTTATACAGCTTCTATTCCTTGGTATTTCATTAAGTATACACTCTTCATATGTTCTCTACCTTGCGCAGCAAATACATTGTATACTTAGTCTTTCAAGAAGAAGAATAACTATAATCAAGCCAATTAATATTTTCCAGGGTAACTGATCAAAATAGTTGTCATACCTCTACATTGTGTACAACAATAATCCATTGTACAAATGATTGCAAAACAATCTTGTGAATCCCCAGGAATGGGGATATTGTGAAGGTGATGTGCTTGGTATATGGAAAGTGATACAAATGGCCTTGTTCCCACCACAGGTTTTATAGGAAAAACTGGAGAAGCACTTTTGGTGCATTAGAGCAGGCTACCATTCTCCATGAAAATGCCTACACGGAGGAGGCAGATATGATAGGGCTCAACACAGTGATCCTCCCATCCTCCGAATAAAGAATTGGGCCACTGGCTCTCTGGGTGTAGGACTTGATTACCAAAAATCTGTTAATTGTATAATATGTAGTGTTTACATATATCCTCTATGCCAGTTTCCCTTTTTTATAAAAGTGCTATAAAATTCAGAACTGCATTCAGGCAAGAAGTTCATTGTGGATAGTATGTTTCAAAAAAAGGAAATGGAAACAAAGCATTTCCCCCCACTACTCCCGAAGAGAAACTCTTTTTAGCATACAATACTTGGATCCAGCATTGAAAACAAATTAGCATTTAAGGGTTTTCCATAATTCCTACATGGAGGCAAGTAATTCTATTGATCAACCAGATTGATTATTGATAGTATATCAATGGATCTCTCTTACCCAGGAAAGCTGAGGATTTTTAGCGGGGCAGTGGGATACAATAGCTGACGCTCTCTATGCTGTGCTGTTTGTGTGCATAGTTAGATTAATTCAGTCTCCAGGGAGGCCAGATTGGCCCTGTTCACTGTTACATTCACTCTAAAATACATAACAAGCGCAGGACAAAAATGAAGAAAAAATATACAAAATGCCTTGAATCAGCAAGGGATCTACTGTTCAAGCTGATCTACTAAACAGGGGAGGATTTCTCCCTCACCTTGTGCCTTCCCCTGTATAAAGCTGCATCAGCATCAAGGGGCTGGAAATGCTCCATGAATGGCCCAAGAAGAATTTCCCCAGCACAGGCATTGTATAGTGTTGCTGTAAGTGGCATAATGCAGATCCCCTTCACAAGCTTTGGTGTAGAAGATTTGCTGTAGACAGGGACATGGATGGAAAGAGGCAAGGCTGAGGCCATAGGGATTCTGGGCTGCACTAAGTTGCGTGGTTGGCAGCATTGGCCCCCAACCACCTGAGAAGCACAAGGGTACAAGGGCAGCTTGAAGCCACTTTTGCCTTTTTTCCCCTCTTCCTTTCTCTCATGCCTCCAGTCTCACTCTGTGTGTATAATATTTATAAGCCCCTTCACTTTCTGTTTAAACCGTTTTTTTACCAAAAATTTCCCAGGTTTTACAGAAAGTATTATTCATTTTTTTCTGATTTTCACCCTACTTTAAATATATAAAAATAACTTGTTTTATTAGGAAAATACGATGCATATCATGAGATATATGTATTACGATATTACACTAGTCTGTGTGTATATGCAAAGCTGTTGAAGTAAGGCTATGTATTGGTCTAGACTCTAGAAGATACACATAACAAACAGGCATGTACTCAAGCTCTGAAGTGTGTGAGCACCCGAACATATTGATGAAACTCACACCCAACACGTACACATTTCAAGCTATCAACAGATAACAGTTTAAAGATCTGACACACTAAAATGCGAAGAAAACGAAAATCTGTATCAGAAAACATTTCAGAACACAAGGAAGTATTTGAAAGTTTAAAAAAAAATAGGAGAAAAGGATGACGTTGAGTGTATGTGCTGCAAATGGTGTGGCCCAATTACTAAATGTAAATATTTATAGGCTAGTCGTTCAAAGTCTATAACAGTAACTATTTATTCAAATGAAAAGTTTTATTTGGGGATTAGAGATATATTGTTTTAAACTCAGAGGTGGCTTTGTGTTTTGAGTTCTGTTTTAGTTCTGCGGCAAACCACATTGATGAACGGAATTCAAAGCATTAATCTACTGGATACTTTTCCCCCCTGTCTTTCCATCCACCAAAATAAACCCCGATATTTACCCAGAAAAATTAATCTTTTTTTGCATTGATTTTCACCTGTTTTTGTTGTTGTAGTAATAAACACTGATAAATTCCTGGGAAAAATTAAATAAAATAAAAACTGAAAACAAAGGGCCCTAAATATTTATTATAGGGCTAATGTGTCTGAGTTTTCCCCATATTTTTTTAATGGACCTAATTTACTACAATGCTGAATGTAAATTCCTTTTGAACTGCTTGTGATGAACTGAAGAGAATAGGAAACCAAATTAGTGGAGTGTCAAATTGTGACCAAGAGACACAGGAGGCATTCAACATGGCTAGAAATATCAACATGTTACTAGAATCGCGACAAGTCAACTACCAAGGAACCTATCTCTGGAAGAATGGAGAAGAAAGACACAGGGGACATACTTGATGGGCTGGAGAAAATATCTTAAAGAGCTCAATCTGTTTATTTTATCAAAAAGAAGATTGAGAGGTGACTTGATTACATATAAGTGCATTCCTGGGGTGAAAATACCAGGTACTAAGGGCTCTCTAATCTAGCAGAGAAAGGCATAACATAGCAATGGCTGGAATCTGAAGCCAGACAAATTCAAATGAGAAGTAAGGCATCAATTTTTAAATAGTGATGATTGTTCCAATGTTTAAACTACCAAGGGAAGTGGTGGAATCTCCATCTTAGTTTGAAGACATTAAGATTCAGAGATTCTTGGTCTTAGACTATGAATCTTGATGTCTTCAAATGGAGATTGGATTCCTTTTTGGAAGTTATCCTTTAGTCACACACAAGTTCTTGGACTCCATAAAGGGGTAACTGAATGAAATACAATGGGCTGTGATATGCAGACTAGGTGATCTATTCTATTGGTCCCTTCTGGCCTTAAGTGCTATGAATCACCCTTTTTCCATAGAGGTAGAATAAAGCCATGAACGTTTAGATTTTTTAGGTTGACATATAAAAAAAAAATCAGTTTCATCTGGAAACTACTGTGGAAAATAGAAAGCAAGGTAGTTTTTGCAAGTAGAAAAATCTCACTATTTGCAAAGTGAAAACTGGTACAACATATCTACACAACTGTAGAGAAAAGGAGGCAAGAAAAATTGTGTGTGCAGTATGTGTAAAAAATCTGGAGAATGTCTGTATTATTTATTATAATGTATGAAGCTGTAAAAGGGAGACAGGAAGGATAAAACCATGTCACAGATAAAGAACATTTCCTCAAACACAGTAGTCAGGTTTTTAGCTATGAAGAGGGTCCCTCAGCCTCAACTATGGTAATGAGGTTGTTTGGCATAAGCTGAGAAGAGAGAGACTGAAAGACACTGAGTTGTTGAAAGGTGCCAGTGGCAGAGAGGAAAGGGGGAAAAGTGTCAGCGTGCCATGAGGCTGACCCACAGAGACTAAGGGCTAGTGTAGAAGTTTCTACACCGATGCAGCTGCGCTGGTCAAGATGCTCTATGCCAACAGGAGAGAGCTCTCCCATCTACATAGTAAAACCACCTCTGTGAGAGGCAGTCGCTATGTCATTAGGAGAAGCGCTCCTGCCGACATAGCACTGCCCATACTGGCACTTAGGTCGGTGTAACTTACTGCATTCATGGGGGTGGTGACATAAGTTGTACAGACAAAGGTGGTAATGTATAGAAACCCTAAGAGTCAGAGCCTGTAGGAAGCAAGCTGTAACTTGGTGCCAAGAGAGAATGGGGACAGGGCTCCTAAGTCTAAGTCATGTCTACCTAGGGGCTTGAGGGGAATGCCAAACATAGGTCAGACAATATGCACATATATTGCTCCTGGTTATTTTTAAACCTACGTCTCTAAGCTCTGCATACCATTTGGGCAAAACAAATCATACTGCTTCTGTATCACTGCACATTGTTACTCTCCACAGTCCCCATAAGGAGAGCTCTGGCCAGGTCCAAAGCCCAGGTCCAAAGACCTGCTAAGTAACAGTTGGCAACAAGGAGGGGTGTAATCCAGAAACTCAGTCAGAGAGTGGTTGGATCATAGGATCCCACCCCAAAGAGAATGGGAGGCCTGGGCCTGCCACTTGCAAAGGATGCGCTCAAGGGAATGGAAAGGGTCTCAGAAGCAGTAGCCTACTCAGGGACTGTGACAGAGGATAGATCGTGGCTCATGGCAGGAAAGCAGCTCAGAACTAAAAAATTGCTCTTGAATTTGACTCTTCATGGGGTATTATGCAAGTGAATATTAAGAAGACGATGATTATTTAGATAGATTAATATATTCATAGTCATGACTGAACAAGCTATAATTTAAAGAACAAAAAAGGCTCTGGGTTTTGTCAGACTTTTTTTAATATTATTGAAATGAAAAGTTAAAGAAGCCTGGGTTTTTCAGATTGTTCTGCCCTTCAGTACAAAATTATCATTCTTTTTGGGGGGGAAAGAACCCTCTGCGGTTGTCAGCTAACATCACCAGGTGCCACTCAAAACCTGTCATATAACAATAGCTGCACTTCTTGTTATTTGCATTATCCCATTACTTGTAAGACTCTGTCAGGTCCATTACTCACCTTGCAACTGATTTGGGTTAAGATGGAGTGGGGTGGGGGGGGTTGTTAAAATTGAAATGCTGCATCTTGAGAAACTGGATTAATTTCCATTTAAATGCCGAAGTGAATGTATTAGTGCTGTTAATTTCACTGCAAAGTCTATTTTGTAGAGAGCCAAAACTAGTTCTGGAGGTGCGGGAGCATTCCAGCCCGCTTTCGGCGTTTACAAACACCTCTCCTTTGTTTCTGCTTTCATAAAAATAGAGAACAACTGCCAACACTGGGGAAGGGCTGAATTTGTCACATGAGGCAGAAAAAGTCCTCGGTCCTAAATCAAACTGGGTTTCCAGCAGATAACAGAAACCAATACATTTTTCAGGAAAAGCATCATGCTGAGGAAGCGTTTCGGAGGTATAGTCTTTTTAAAGTCTCGCTCAGGTGTGACTGCTATCAATACTGCATTCTGCTTACTACAGGGGAACAAAGATGGAGCAACTCACTCCTTGTGATGTAATGCATTTTGTCCTCAGTTCATTGCCCTTCAGCTATTGACATCTTTATCTCCATAGCCGGTAATGACTGTTCCGACTATGAACAGCTCTCTGATTTCACTACATATCCAATTCATATGCTTTTTGGAATGTGCTATTCAGAAACCTAGGAATTCTGCCCGATGAACTGAAGCCAAGTGTTCTCAGTGTGTGTTCCATCTCCTGTTTGTATCACAGCTGCTAGGGATATCTAACAAAACGTTCTGTCTGTTTAATAACATCAGAAATGTCATGTGCCAGCAAACATCTTGGTAATACAAAAGTTTTCTTAGCTTTGCCTTCTGATTTCAGGGCTGAACTCGGAGACTTTAATCACAACAGGGATCTGCTGGATCCTCGGCACTTCGGAAAAGGAGGCCTCTGAAATCGATGCCTAACCATGGATTTGGAAGCCTAATTTTAGGCACCTGCCTTTGAAAATCTTGGTTCCTAGTTACCTCTGTTTTTGCTAGCTTCTTTCTTTCTTTTCCTCATTTTCAAAAGTTTTAAGAATGCAACTGAATGGGGGTAGGGTGCAGTGGCAACATGAGCCTTCATTCCACCTCTTCTATTGATATATTTGACTCAGCTGTTAAGATCTAGCCTTAAAAAGCAGAGGCTGTGGATGCATGTTCCTTTTAGGAGGCACGTTTGTGGGAAAGAATAGGTTCTGTTCCATTTCAGACAATGTTTCTGGCAACCAATCTAAAAAAGAATAGGAAATAGAACTGCTTCTGGGGAAAGAAGCTATTTCCTTCGCCTTTTCTTAGTCACATGCACGTTGTCTGATTCTTTAGCACCAAGAAACAAAAACATTTTTGCAAATATCAGTCCAACGTGCATAGACAGCCAGAGTGACCATGGTTACTGGCGTTGCACCAGACACTGAGTAGTGAAGTTCCCAGATCTATCCCAGTCCTGCCAACCCACAAATCTCTGGGACAGCCCCATGGGAGGCACCAGAGAGTGCATCCCTTTGCACATTGAGGGAAGGTTTGAGAGCATGATGTGCTGGGGTGTTTTTGCCCATCCTGGCAACATGGCCGAAGAGCAGGCAATGCTGCTTTTGAATAAATGATAGAAGGAAGGCCAGATCTTTGCAAGATTGTGAACTTTGCAAAAAAACAAGCCACTTTATGCTCAGACTTTCCCCAGTGGGAATTTGACTGAATAGGAATGGGTCCTGATCTTAATTCCATTGAAAGTAATTGCAAAACTGTCACAAAACAAAGCAAGACTGACCTTTACTGAGGATTTGATGATTTGACCTGGGATTAGAGACTAGCCACACCATATGTGGAATTCCCATTAAACTCTAGGAGTTTCTCAAATAGTAGCTTCAAGCTTGAAAAAGGTGATTGTTAGGAAATACAGGCTTGATCAATTTAAATATCAGAGTGCATCAGTCAGTGCAATTCTGAAACTAGTCATAACAGCTAGTAGTTAACAGGTTAGCAAAGCTAGACACCCTTGTGAAAACGTCCTTTGAAAAATGCCTGTTTAATGATGATAACCGAAACAACACTTGAGATTGTGTTATTGGTTTTGATGTAACACACACAACTTTCATTCCAAACTTTGTTACATTTATATGAGTGAAATTAGATTCCCACATTAGTACGCCAGGGTAGCAAAGCAAACAAACCTTTTGTTTAATAGGAAGGAAGGAGGGGAGAAGGATACTGTAATCTGAGGCTCCAATCAGGAAAGAATGTAAGCACCATATTACACTGGTGCAATGTAGCTGCAGGGATAGTTTGTACTGCCGTAGGAACACCAGTACAAATTGGGCCAGTCTATACTGGAGATAAATGGCATGTTACTGAATAAAAATACAACTAACAGGACAAACCCCCCCCCACCACCACCACCACCACCACACACACACACACCAAAAAAAAAAAAGAAAGAAAAGAAAAGAAAATACCCTCTGGATTTTGAAAGGGAGCATGAGTTCATTAGAATTTCTGATACCCACCTGACCCATTAGCCTCCCACTGGTGCTGAGATGCCTGGATGATAGGTGCTTAAAGATAGAGAAAGAGATTCATCTAACACGCCTCAGCTAACCCTCTAAAAAGAGCAGTGTGGATGTGGTGTCTACAGCAGAGACTAAGGTTAATCACCCAACCTCAGGCCTTGGGGGTTGGGTGGGCTTGACAGCTGAAGCTGCAACAGCCATGCTGCTATTTGTAGCATACTAGCTGAAGCCCTGCTAGCACGAGTCTGTTTATCTGGGTTGGGAAGCTCGCTCCCAGTGCAATGTAGACAAACCTAGAGGCAGTATGTTACAAAGGTCACGAAGGAAGCCTGAGGAAGTACACAGATTTGACCTAGGTGTCTTGAGTCCAAGGCTAGTCCCATTGGGCCTTTCTTGAGTCCAAGGCCCGGACCACTGGGCCTTTCTTACAATTTGCACTATGTTACAGTCAAACCCAACTTCAAGTCACCAGCAAGCCCTTACCACCTCCTTTTGTAAACAGGACACCAGTCAGACCCTTGCCCCATCCTGACCGAGCTCTCCCCAAACCAAACACTAATGTCCCCCCACAGACTCCAGTGATTTTTGGGACCCCATTCCACAATGATGTACATCTGCTCACAAGACACACATGATTTTTGGCCACACACAAATGCCATATGCTGTTGGTGACACCCTCAACTTGAGGCCACAGACAGAGTGCTCTCCCTATTTCCAAACCAATGTCACCGCACACATTACTATGTGTATGTTACATGGCATGTCTCTTCTGCACTCCCCTATGGTAAGCACTCCAGGCCAGATTCTTCTGAACCCTCTGGCTTTCCCAGAAGGAGGTCTTCTGATTCTCCCAGGGAAGATCAGCAGGTTGTGGTAGGAGGAGCTGCAACATTAGCACCTCTCTGTCCTGCACAGACTTGATGCTTCGGAGCAGTACTCCTTTCCGGAACATTCCCAGGCTGGTCAGTTACAAACAGCAGCCTGGGGCTGTTTACTGGAGGAAACTGTGTGTGTAAGAAAGAGATGCTAAACATACCTTTTAAAATTGCAAACTTGACTTACCAATTTCCTTTTAAAGCAGTGAAATAGCATTCTGTCTGTTTCAGGAAATGCATGCTGGGTAATATCATGAAAGGACTCCATGCTTGTCAAAATGAACTGGCTCTTTAATAAAAGAACTATTTGCAAAGGTGCTGCAACTGCAACTAGCGTTCAAGCCATGTGCATGCAGACTAACTTCCTGCTGTCTCCTCCAAACTCTTCTTGCCTGCAACCAACTTGTGCTTCTCCAAGTATCATGGAGGTTGGTACAGACTTACAAGCATTTTAAGCAAGAGGTAAGTGTAATGGGGAATACCTGGATGTGAAAACTAAATGCTTTCATAAGTAATCAGTGCATTCTTTCCATCAAACAAAAGGATTTGCTGCCACCATTATAGCCTCTTCTTGAGGAAATAACCCTTCTGAGATATAGAGTACCTGTGGAATTTTACATGATCTGTTACTCGCTAACACAGAATGTAGAAATTAAACTAGAAGTCTCTTGAGTCAGTCAAGGATAAACTATACCCTGACCCCTGCTAAGCAGACCAGCCTCCTCAGTTGCTGGCCTGCCTTGTGCTTAATGCCACTTCTTTGCTTTGCTCTGAAGCAGAACTTCTTTAATGATCTGCATTTCCCATGTTGGTTCCCTGCCCTGCACTTGAGTCAAAGTGGAACCCAGGAAGACATGTCAAGTCAGGAAGGAAGGCAGTGGAATGAGAGGCTTCTCAGCAGCAGAGAGGTGGGGTGAGTTGGGACACACGCTACTCATCAGTCATGATTTGCTTTGCTTCCCAGTGATCATAACCAGCCAACATGATTTTAAAGGTACTTATACTGTATCCTGATTCATGTTTAAAATTATGTAATCTCCTATTTGAACTTGTGTTAGCTATCGTCTTACTCTAGATCCAGCCCAAAGGTTCTATAGCACCCTAGTGTGGATGTACTGAAACGTAATTGCTGCCTTTTGCTACCGTTCATAATCTGTACAGTGTACGTGTCCACATTTGGCTTAATAACCGTTAAAATTCCTCCCAACATTTAGATTGCAAGACCTTTGGGGCAGAGAGTACCTTGCATGTTAAGTCTGTAAAGTGCCCCGCACAGTGAGGTCCTGGTCCTGACTGGAGCCTCTGGGCACTTTGGTAATAGAAATAATGAATAACAATAGAGCATTCCAAGCTAACCACTTGCAAATAGATTCCCTCCATGGTGGTACATTTTTTTTCTTTATTCTGTATTTCCAGTGGCATCATAATGGTGCTTGAGCAAACCATTACAAATATGTTCATGGTATTAGATTATTTACTAGTTTCATATTTATCTGAGTTATTTTATTAAATACTCTTTAAAACACAATAGAAAGGCATTTATTAGATGCGGTAACAACCTTTAAATATGGAGTCCAAGTCTAAGAAGCTCTGAGGAAGAGTGACTAAAGCTGCCTGTTAGAAATTTTTGAAGAGCCTCACATACCCTAGGCAGAAAAGAAATGATTGGCTGGGTGATGGAAGCCCCAGTCTTGGAAGATTTATGCAAATTTTCAGTCACTTCATGCTGGTTACGTTCTTTGATGATATGGTATGTGGTTTGGTTACATACAATTCTGTATCTCATGCACTCATTACTCATCCAGATGATACCCCAATGATCTTTTCAAGATCTAAGGTTGCTGATGCTTAGTCTCCTCATTAATACCACAGTCAAAGTGACTCAAACTGCAGAAGTTGTACATCAAGCACAAGGATATCTGACAAAGGTTAAATGGATGGCTTGCCATCAAAGTGTAAAAAAAATCGCATACTGAAATAAATGAATGCATATAGATGTGTCTGTAGCTTTATCAAACTAAAGCTGTTGCTATACAAATTATAAAGAATAGAGTATTGCCAAAATGAATCTCTCCCTCAGGTCCATCATTTTCCAAATGGGCTCTCGCATGCTGCTGTGGTCTGAATTATGAGCAGGGGCTGAGGTAGCCTCCTGATTCAACGCATTTACAGAGATAGGGGGACAGGGAGGGTCTTCAGGGTCAGAGAAGGCCTGGGGGGGGGTCACAGGGATGGTGGGGAGCTCTGACCTGCATGTGCTGGGGAACACACCTGGTCCTACCTCTCCCTGAGCTCCGGTTCCATTGCCAGCTGGGAGTAATATCCCCAACCCCGCTCCTACCGCCAGGCTCTTGGCCTGGCAGGTGGCCTCAGGCCCAGTGCAATGATGCTAGCAGTGGAGATGGTGAGATCTGGGCCCAGCTGGGGTGGGCAAGTTGCTCCCCACCCTATTGATGGTGAGCTCAAAAACAGAGTGAGTCTGACCCCATGTGACATGTCAAATTTGCCCAGCTGCCCACAGTCACACCACTTCTCACTCAAATTTGGTCCAGCTGCCTAGGGTTGCAACATCACTCACTCAAATTTGGCCCAGCCACTCCTCCAGTGGCTGGGCCAAAACTGAGATGGGAGCCCTGTGCAAATGCACCCAGTGCACATGCTTCATGGGACTCTTGATGCTGAACCAGAGTTCAGCGGATCGACGGGTAGTGTTCGATGCCTTTAATAATCACGTCTCATAGAATGAGGCTAGTCCTAGGAGACAGGACTGCTAGTTAGAACAGGCGAGTTAATAAAGGGTAACCATCTTGAAAGACCACAACAGTAGTCTGAGCTTAGACTTTCAACATATGACAGAAGAAGGCAGTCATCTGGTGGTCAGCCCTTCAAGGGAAGATACCAGGACTTAAAGGATAATAGGCTCCTGGGCCCCCTCCTGTAAACCTGCCACCATAAATAAGAAGAGCATGTGGAATGCGTAGGGGTAATGTTTGGAAATGGGGAGAACCTGGCTGGATCACATGGGATTGATCTGGGAGTTACCCTTTCAGGTGTAGAGGAAGCAGTAGGAAGGGATGAACTCTTATAAAGCAGCAAAGAGTCCTGTGGCACCTTATAGACAAACAGACGTATAGGAGCATGAGCTTTAGTGGGTGAATACCCACTTCTTCTGATGCAAAGATCTGTATGAATGCCCTACTAATAAAAATAGCCTCTGGAAATATACAAAATATAGACAGAGCTATCTCTAATTCAAATTCTAAAATAGAACAGACAGTTTGGTCTAAAATTGTTTTTCAACCTTTTCCCTGAGTGATCAGAGGTTTTATTTGAAGTACAGTTTGTTCACATCCCCTCTGAGTTCTTCTCCTGGTTACTGAAAAGTCAGACTAAGACTACTTTTTTGAGTCTCCTTTAATTTTTCCCTCTTCTATGACTCAATGCTACTACAGTTCTATTGTACCTTACACTCTGTTTTTAAATAGTCCCCCTTTCTATTTCCAACTGCAGGATGTCTCTTCCCTATTATAGTCTTGTCTCTATCTGTTGAAAGTAACATATCTTGCTTCAGAAGCTGGATCCATTAATTGGCTTTTTAGTGTCTTCTGACTTTTCCCCCCTGCTTCTTCACATTTCATGCTGCTTTTTGCAGTATGGACAGATTCACTTCACTTCCTTTCTTTAATCCCCTCTTTCTTGCAGTGGTTCCCGCCATCTCTCACTAACCTTAGTCTATTTGCATATTCTAATACCTTAAGAATAAAGTGTCAGCTCTAATCTTATTTTCATCTTGAAGATGGGGTAGGGTGTATCTGGACTGAGGATAAAGGTTCACAATGGAGCTGTTAACCATTAAGTGGATCTCTATCGTAGGAAGAACAGAAGTGGGGCAGCAGGTTGTGCCCAATAAGGAGAATGGGCTGAAATTGATGGATCATGCCATTTCCTCTTACCAGCTGCTCAATCTTTGTTCACCCCACGCCTACTCCACATCCCCATGAATGAGCGCTTCTTGCAGAGCAGTGGAGGACTGAGATGTATGGCCTTTATTTGGTTGTCAACCATCATGCATATGATTTATATTTAGTTAAAAGAAGATTCAAGGTTTGAATGAAACTTAGCATATTCTTTGTGGAATGTATCATAGTGCAGTTGCAACTCCAAGTGTCTGGACAAGGGTTGTTCCCACAACATGTTGACTCCAAATTAAAACTAGCTTTCCATTTTCCTCCCTCTCATCTTAAGGTGCTATATTACCTCTTATTTATTAGATGTATAAACCACTTTAAACCCCCTCCCCCCCAAAACCCAACCCCCTCATATATTGCTATGGGCATCCTAAAGAAACAGTACTATTAAAAATAAAGCAACCCCCCATTTAGAAACTACAGCTCCAACAAAACCAAATAAGAGGCTCTCCTAAACCTCCTGTCTTCCATAAAGTATAGCTCTCATCAGGTCCCACCCTCTCTTCCAAAGACCAGGCAGAAAGATAAGCTTTGCAATTTGCCATAAAGTTCACATGTACTAGACTAAGTGTGGAAAATTGTTCCACCATTGAGGGTCCTTTACAGAATGTTCTACTGCAAGCACATTGACTTTAATGGGACTACCTGTTAGGTATGGTACTACAGAGTGGAAGTAAAAGTGGAGGGCAGAATCAGACCCTTTGGCGCCTATATGCAATATTATCCATCCTTTTCATATGGCAATCTTTTACAATAGGGAATTAAACCCTAGTTTACTTAATATTGCATCAATACAAAAGTCAGTGAAACCTATTTGAATGCTTTTGTTATGCCAGACTACTGAAATTGATTCATTTTTTAAAATATATGTTCCTTGACTCTCCTCTTAAAATTACTATAATATTCTGTGCTAGTAACCTAAAACACTGCAGCAAGCCTATTGGAAGTGTTAGTGTTTAGGACCCTTCCTGTAAAATATTCTAGTATTGACTATAAGAGTAGTAGTGCTATAGCTTCCATTTAATGTTTCATTAATTTTAGGAAGCCAAAGCAAAAGCAGAACTGTACAATAAGTCAGTGGGAGTCCTGTCACCTGTACCTCCTCCAATTTACTAGTTCTGTTTTGTCTTAAGGCTTCTCTGCATTCACCTTCTGCAGCTCTTCACATTGCACCTCAGTGGAAGAGGTCACATCTATCCATGCCCCCATTTGACAGTTTTCATGAATGGGTGAGGTTAGGTTCCAGAAACTCCTCACCCTTCAGTACCTCTAAAGGCTGTGGGTTTCCTGTCTCTTTGAGACTGTCTACTTGAAGTTACCCATACAGAAGTAGTCTTCTGTGATGGAGCACATAGCCCACATTGGAGCCGGCAAGCTCAATTAGTGCATCTGGTTGAAGATGAAGCCCAGCTAGGGGAGAAACTGTGTGGTGAGCATAAAGGAAGGAAGCCAAGAGGAGAAGGGGGTTATGAGATGGCTGACAAAGCAGCAAAACTTGCTCTAAAAATGAATAGGTGGTATTAAGATACCCTTAACTAGACAACAATTTAAAAGTGTGGGCCCGAAGGAGCTTGTGAAGGAATGGCAAGAACTATGGACTAAGGAAACAAAAGGATGAAGGATCTACAATGAATGCTCAAAAATCAAAGACAATAATATACTCCACAGTCATGATGAGAAAAATGAAGTAGTCATTTTTAGAGTGTGAACAGGTCATTGGGTCTTAAATGATAAGTTAAACTTATTAAAAAGACCCAAAGATAGGCTGTGTAATGTGTGCAAAACCAAAGCAACTGTTGGTCATGTTCCATGGCACTGTGGACAATATTCTATCAAAAGAAAGTTTCTTTATAAAAAATTGTGTCAGCTCGGAATCAAAGGTTTTTCTCTTATGGAACTAGTGAGAATGTCAGGGAAATGGAATAGTGTCAAAAAAGCTTTGCTGCATTTTTTAATGATTCTAGACTGAGAGAAAGGAAATAAAACCGTAAATAAACAAGGCTAAAAAGGAAGGAAGGAAGTGGAGCTCATAGCCTCAGCTGATAAGGTTGTTGTGCCAAAAACCAAACCAAGTCAAGACAAGAAGGGTGCTGCAAGGAGAAAGGAGAAGAACTCTGCTGGGCCTAGAGAGAGGCAGATATACAGCAAGTCCAGGGAGCAGCTGAAGGAATGCTGGAGCAGGAAGAAGTACAAGTTGACGGTGAGGAGTCTGAGAGAGCAGATCTTCGCTGCACATCACAGGGTCCTGGGTTTCCCTACTGATCACTGGAAAAGGTGGTACATAAATCCCCTGACAAAAGGGGGAAAAGGACTATTGAGTTTGGAGCTGGGCCTCAGGGTAAAAGCCCTAGGAGGTGTTGCTAAAGTGGGAGGACAACCCTGCAGAGCCCAGGAAGGAATGAAGAGGCTGTAGAAGAGTGAGTCTAAGTAGGGGGTGAAGAGAGATGTTTAATTTATTGGACTGTTTGTTTCTTCTCGAAGGCTGGGGTTTGGGGAGAGCTGTAAATGACCTGGCTGGAGGACCAAGTGACCATTGGCAGAGGGAACTAGAGAGGACAGAGCCTGCTATGATATGTCCAACCATGAAGGGGTACACCAGTGGTGAGTCAACCCTTCCACATCTTAAACAAAAAATAGAAAAGAGAGGGAAAAGATAACTAAACCAGAGATATGGGCTGTATAACATACCTCATCTGAATACTTTGGAATGTGCAAGGAGGTAGTTTTCCATGGCTTAGTTGCAGGAAAAAAAGAAGATTTTTACATTTCTATGAATTAGTACTCCGATAATTTCCCCTGTCAGCTTTCCATACTTCATGCTCCTGAGAACAATATTTCCTATACTCCTTTCCCCATATGGCAATGTTGTTGCAAAATGACCAGACTAGTCTCCTTTAAACTTTACACTCTATATCAGGGGTCGGCAACGTTCGGCACACGGCTCGCCAGGGTAAGCACCCTGTGGGGCTGGGCCAGTTTTATTTACCTGCTGACGCGGCAGGTTCGGCTGATCGTGGTCCCCACTGGCCGCGGTTCGCCGTCCCGGGCTAATGGGGGTGGCGGGAAGCCGCGGCCAGCACATCCCTCGGCCCGCGCCGCTTCTCGCTGCCCTCATTGGCCTGGGATGGTGAACCACGGCCAGTGGGGGCTGCGATCAGCCGAACCTGCCGCGTCAGCAGGTATATAAACTGGCCCGGCCTGCCAGGGTGCTTAGCCTGGCGAGCCGCGTGCCGAACGTTGCCGACCCCTGGTCTATATCCATTTTTTATTCTTTACAGATGGTGGTGGAGGGGAAGAGGTGATTTCACAGTGCACACTTCTGCCAAAGATTCACAAAATTACTTCCAGATGCTTTCAATTTTTCAGTATTTGTCTATTTTGCTTTGCAATCCCTCAGACTATGTCATCAGTCATAACATTCATAGGGGGATCATCCATATGGCATCACAAGAGAAATGGAAGGTAAACGTTTGTCATCTGTATACACATAAGCTACTCTTCCTTCTTTTTATATCCCTTCCAGTTAATTTACACCCTCCCCCAAAGTATAATAGCTGGAGTCTCCTTTATTATTATTTATCTACTCCCAAAGAGAGAGTAATATTCCTTGATTCTAAGAGCTTACAGTAAGACCTTTCTGGCAGTGTGAACAGGCCCTTACAATATAATATACACCCACATTTTAAGGCTACTTTACACTGCCAGAGCATCATAAAGTGGTCTGATGTAAATGAGAACCAAGCCATTGGATCTTGTTCTACTTTTGTCTGCTAGATTGAACAACCCATTATCAAATATTTGTTCCCCATGTAGACACTTATAAATTGTGATCAAGTCACCCATTAGCCTTCTCTTTCTTAAGTTAAATAGATTGAGTTCATGGAGTATGTCACTACAAGGCGATAGATCTAGCTCCTCTGAGATCCTGTGATAATTTAAGCATGCGTTTAGTCCCATTATTGAGACTACTCATGGGTGCAAAATTACACACTTGCTCACATCATTGCAGGATTGGGGCAATAATTCTTCAAATTGTTATTCTAACAAATAAAAACGGTGTTAGAATTGAGGTTGAAAGTGTCCAGCTAACACCCCACCCAATATTGCACTTCATTTACAAAAAATCTCCTTTTAAGAAACCTAAATGGTAAATGTTTTGGAAATGAACAGTTAAGAGAACCAGCCAGTTCAGAATCCTTCATCATTCACTATAGCCCCTTCTGATGCACAAATAAATAATAGCAGCCAGGGCTGTGAAGGGCCTTGAAGGTGAAGACAAATCTGGAATATGATGCAATAGAAAAAGAAGAGTCAGAGGGATTCAGAGTTGGGCGAGATGGTGTAGCCAGAGCAATGGGAAATGAGAGAGAGGATATCCTAATGGACCAAAGAATCTGGACAATAGTTGGCGTTTTTTATTCCCTCATTGGAGGTATGTAATACATAGGATCAGTTTTCAGCAGGGAATACTCAAATTTACAAGTTCAAAGCTCTCTTTCCCTACATACGCTCTTGGCTTAAAATTCTAGTTTCTACAAATACTTCTATCAAGTAACTCATTCAATAGAATATTTCAGAAAGGGCACAAACACAGACAAAACACAATCAGGCTTTGGATTTGTTTGGGTTGTTTTTGTTGTTGTTTGTTTGGGTTTTTTGAGAAAATAATTGTGGAATATTTATTGAAGCAGTCACACAGCTTGACTTGTGACCCAGGAACTAGTAAACTATATAGTAAATCTCATGAAGTTCAGCTCTTCCAATTATGGGCACAGCATAGTCCATAACATAGGATTACTGAGGACAAGTGTATAAAATACTGCTCAGTTATTACAGGCAATTTAAGGACAAGGGTTGAGCACCAATATATGGTAGCATCATTGGCCAAAGCAAGGGTTCCTGTGCCATCCTTCAATTCCCTAATGTTCTTCTGTACATTAAAGAGGAACCTTGCTCTTGAAGTGTACCCATCCATTTCCCAGAGAATTGTTTTTTTACTGGGTAAACACCATTTAACGTTGCAAATTAGCTGTAAAATAATTTAAAATACTGCAGATCACATTTGAGCAGAGCTTCTGGAGCTGGATCCAGCAGCCAATAAATTATTTTGTGCACTTTGGAAGCAATATAAAACACTGTTCTGAAACATAATTTGTAAGGAATGCATATTTAAAGGCTTAAAACTGTGCTAGCAGGTTGTTTACAGTGTGAAGTTGCTCCTTCTGTTACAGCATGAGACAACTTCCCAAAGAGCTTTTGTAAATAACACCACAAAATGCAGAATAGTCTACATTGACTGCAGTTATTTAACAACACTCCGCTACATAATAGCACTGGACCCTAAAAAGTGTTATGACTTAACAGGTGAAAGGTCGAGTCTTTCCTTGATACAGAATTCACATAAGAGTTTAGTTGCACACATGTATAATCAAATTTAACACAGGCCCTGAGTTCATACCCAGGGCTACTCAAACAAAGGGGGTCTCTTTTGGATGACAAGATGTGAAACCAACGCTCTGCTTTAACTAGCTTCCAGTTAAGTTTCCAGGTAGAATTGCTGATTTTGACCTGTGAGCATGAATAAGTGGAGTTAACTTGGAGGATTATCAGAGGGGTAGCTGTGTTAGTCTGGATCTGTAAAAAGCAATAAAGAGTCCTGTGGCACCTTATAGACTAACAGACGTATTGGAGCATAAGCTTTCGTGCGTCTGACGAAGTGGGTATTCACCCACGAAAACTCATGCTCCTATACATCTGTTTATCTATAAGGTGCCACAGGACTCTTTGCTGCTTTTTGGAGGATTATTATTTCCTTCATTTGGGATGCCAGTTTATTTTAGGGGAAATATATAAAAGTGCTAAATTTTATCTTTAAAAAAATCAAATGGAGTAAAAAGCAGTAATTTCCATAGCACTGGGTAGTAATGAGTAAAATTATACTGCAGGACTGTATTTCTCTGAAACGGCCAGCTGATGTACTGCTTATTACCATTTCTGAGCTGTTACAGGACTATTCTCGGGAGTAATTGCTCCTCATTAGGATTAATAAGGAGTTCACAATCTGGCCTTAAGTCACTTACCATTTTTAGACAGCAGTGTTAAACTAGGATACTGGCTCTGATCTTGGGCCACTGGTTCTGATCCTGATTGCTTTGAGCCACTCTACTGACATAAAGCAATCCTAGACCCAGTAGATTTGTGCAGGTAGATCTTCAGGTGGCAGAGAGTTACTGTAGTGGCTCCTACATCACCCTCCCTCCAGAATGTTACTACTACTGGGGACAGAGAGTAGGCAGAACTCTTCTGCCATATCAAAATTCACATAAGGTTACACTGGCAAGTTCACAAAATGGATGTGTGTGACAGGAACAGAGGGCAAGGAGCACCCTGATATCTGGTAATGAATTTCAGCTGGTGAAACCTGTTCAAGTGTACCCCAATTCTTTAATGTCATGAAAGGTAGCTGATAAGTGTCATGCAAGGGTATCAACCAAAAGCATCTATCTCACTGGTTATTAGTCTCATTGTGTAATGTAGGTGCAAGCAACTGATACAAAGTTGTGGACATGAACTGAAATTGTAATTCTTAAAATGTTTGCCAGCCAAGCAGGAGCTACCCCACCCTAGAGAAAGGAATGTGGGTCACCTGTGAGTTACTTTCAAAGTACTTTGAAAGACTGTACGAATGTATTTATATATCATGTCAATGGACCCATCAAGCTAACAAGGGGTGGAGGCACACCTCACACTATCACCGTGAGGGAGGAGATTCATAAGGACATGTTTAATGTTCATTCAATTGCCCCAGAGGGGGCAGCAAAGAACTAATTTGCATTTTAGCAGACAACCCAGTGGGAGGAGAAGCAGCAAGACACTTCCTTCAGGAGAGACTCCATGTTCCCTACCTCACAGCTGGAAACAGACTGTTATCTGGAGGTATCCCAGAAGAATCCATTCCAAAGATTCAATGGGCTACAAAAAAGAAGGGTACAGAATCCCAAATTATCTATCTTACACCTAAGAATACAAAGGTACCAGCCCTTTGACTTTGGGGGATAGATCCTGACCCAGGAGCTCCATCAGTCATTTTGATGGAAATACATGGTGAGGATTTTATCTTGAACAAGTCTAGCTTGTTAAGTTTTAGTTACTAGAAAGTGTTTTATCTGTATTTCTATTGTAACCATTTCTGACTTTAATCCTTATCCTTGTACTCATTTAAAACCGCTCTCTTTGAAATTAAATAAACTTGTTTTATTTTTAATCTACAATCCAGTGCTGTGTTTGAACTGAACTCTTTGGTAACTATTTAAAGTAATACACTGTTGAATACTCTTTAAACAAGGAACAAACCTTAACATTCCTCTGATGGTTCCAGGACTGGGCTGGGCAATTCAGAACACGTTTTTGGGGAAATTCAGCACTGGGGAGAATATGGAGTCACCTCACCAGTTGTTAACCAAGCCTGGTGGAGACTAGTGGAAGTCTGTGGTATTGCATCAGGCTCCTGGATCCAAAGCACTAAACCACGCCTGCCCAATATGTAGACATAGAGTGCATGTATTGCTGACTGTGGGCTACCCAGGCAGAAAGCTAGAGTAGCAAAACTTTAAAAATAATAGGAGTACTTGTGGCACCTTAAAGACTAACAAATTTATTGTAGCATAAGCTTTCGTGGGCTACATACACTTCATTGGATGCATGTAGTGGAAAATACAGAAGGAAGACACACACACACACACACACACACACACACGGAACATGAAACAATGGGTGTTACCATACACATAAGGAGAGTGATCAGTTAAGGTGAGCTGTTGTCAGCAGGAGAGAAAAATAACTGTTTGTGGTGGTAATGAAAATGGCCCATTTCCAGCACTTGACAAGGATACTTTAAGGTACTTAAGGGTTACAGGGTAAGAGGTGATACAATCTTCACTTTTCTAGATTGCATCCTAGATTGTAACAATGTGCCATTGGACTAAGTCTCATTGCAGTATTATTTCAAGATTCAAAGAGTTAGGTAATCTCATTTAGAAGTCATCCTGTTTGTCACTAATAACATACACTAGTTTGTGACCAGTTACATCTGAGAGCGAGAAAGAAAGAGATACCTTTGTGATCTCTGGCTCCCAGCAGACAGAAGGTTTTGGCTGAAACCCAAATTTACGTTTTTCTTCTACCTTAGGAAATGCTTAGATGATCTAGCATCTGGAAATATGTGAAATAGGTTTTGCTTTAAAAAATCTGGAGGACCAACTTAAAAACCAATGATATTAATATAAAGGTATGCCCCTTAACCAAATTCTATAGGTTGGGCAAAAATTCTTGTTCAAGGAGGCTGGTACTGCCAGAAAGGAAACTGAATCTATACAGCTCCACTGATTGCATAGTTCATATTACATTTTATCTCATGCCCATAGACCTATAACATTCTAAGTTGTTCGGGACCCATCTGCCACAATGAGTGCCCTCCATTCCTAGTGACTTCACACCTGCATTAAGAATGTTCAGCACTTCACAGGATTAGGCCCCATGTCATTAAGGTAGCCAGTCACTCAATAGAATTAATAAAGTACAGCATAGTGAACACAGCTCTTGAGCGATGCAGAGGCCAAAATGTATTCATAGAGTTTAAGTCCAGAAGGGATCATTAGATCATCTAATCTGGCCTTCTGAAACACACTCACATGCAACATTTGTTGAGCAAATGTGTACAAATCCAAACACTATTCATGAGCAATTCACTAATTGGGGATACTTCCAAAATTGTTGAGTAAATGGTTCACTATAAATTGCAAACCCAGCTCTAATCGTTATTATGTGTAGATAGGTGAGCATTGCTGTTTGCAAGAGACCTCCCTGATAATGTGTATACATATAGATTTTGAAACAAGAAAAATATGTTCAAACTGTGGGTTGTTTAACAGAAGTGAAGAGCCTCGTCTGGCTTCATTCAGCTGTGTAATGAGATGATCCTGTCTCTCATCACAGAAGAAAGACTGAAATGTACCTGTATTATGTAAGATGCTTTGTGCTTGATCAGAAATGTGAGTACAGCAAAAGCTGCTTTTATCTGCTAGAGTAGCTGTTACTCATATGTTTTTGAAGTACTTTCACTGTATTTTGTACAATCACGAATGCTTAATTATTAGGCACATGTTGTAAACAGCATTTCACTTTTCCTTTTAAAATGATTTTGTACTAAAAAAAGTTTGCAGTCATAGCTATATGCATTTTTTGGTATCAAGGTTTATGCTGGTTTGAAGACTGTCAGCTGACAGGTGGGAAATAATCAACCTTGCTGTTAAATTTCAAACTTACCTTACTGTGTATATACAGTAGGAACTAAAGTTTCCTTTCAAATATACAGGTATAAGGCTACAGACTTCAGTGAAGTTGCACCAGTGAAACTAGAGAGACATTTCCTCTAAATGTATTCATATGTAAAGCTGGCCAAAACTCAGGCTCTCCAGTTCATGAGAGCCTGCCAGCTTGGTAGTTGAGCAGCCCGGGGAACAAGCTGGCCTGGGAGTATGGAAGCCCTGGCTCCCTAACTCCAGGGCTGTCCACACAGCAAGGCTGCCTGGGATCCAGACCTTGGAAATTCATCCCAGGACCTCCAGGCTACCAACTCCACAGCAATGAGTCTGGAGGCTCTGAAAGCACTGTGGTGCCAAAAACCTAGACTTAGAGACCCCCAGCTAGAGCTGGGTCTCCTGGGGCTTCTGGGACTCTTCTAGGCTCCGTGGTAGGGAGCCTGGATGCCTTGGGGTGGCTGGGCTGTCAAAGAGCCACAGATCCTGGAAGCCCAGGGTCTCTGGATCTGGGGCAGTCCACTTGGCAGAGCTCCCCTGCAGCCCACCAGGCTAGCCATGAGGGAACCGGGCAGGGTTCTGGCAGACAGAGTTTCACCAGATCCCAGCTTATGATTCAGTGCAACTTCATCACACCCAACTCACTTTCACAAGAAATGTCAGGTTTGATGAACTGCCATTTTTGACAATTTCCAACCAGCTCTACTCATAAAATAAATGCTCTTTTAACATATAAGCTTCAGAGAACTGACTTAACTAAGCACAACAGTCCCTTGATGCAATATATGCACATGTAATGAACTAGCTTCCTGGATGACACTGAAGCTATTGTTTTCCATAAAATTCCAAATATGTTGGTAAATAATGGTAAATTTAAAAAACTGTCCTAGACAAAAATGGATAAAGACGAAAACAGCAGAAGTTGTTGTTAAGCTACATTCAGACATTAGCAAGACACTGCTGTCTATAAGTTGTAGTAGAAGTAGTGTAAGCCAGTGCCATAGGAGTGTGAAAGTGGTTTAAAAACTTGACAAATGTTGCCATTTCATATCACTTCTGCATAACTTAATTTTTTTTGCAGATTGGTTACATAAATTCATTAAAATACAAAAGAGCCCAGGGGAGCTGGTACAATTTGTATCATGGGGATGCTGAGCGCCATTGAACCAAACTGTAAATCCTGCATATGATGGAAACCACTTCAAGCCAGGGGGTGCGGCAGCACCTCCAGCACCCCTAGTTTCAGCACCTATGAAAGAGCTTGAAATGGCATGCTTTTGGAAATAAGTTGAAACAGATACACTCCATTATCTGGTTTCAGAGTAGCAGCCGTGTTAGTCTGTATCCGCAAAAAGAACAGGAGTACTTGTGGCACCTTAGAGACTAACAAATTTATTAGAGCATAAGCTTTCGTGGACTACAGCCCACTTCTTCGGATGCAAATGTAGTCCACGAAAGCTTATGCTCTAATAAATTTGTTAGTCTCTAAGGTGCCACAAGTACTCCTGTTCTTTTTCCATTATCTGGGTCTTCTAAAGTGGAATTATTGAAAAATTAAGATTCACAGGTGCGAAAGCAGGGTATTATCCTCATTATAAAACCCATAATGTTGAATATTTTATGGAGATTTTGTGGCAGTGACTGTGTCTTTAAAGAATTTAATCTCTATATTGGACCAAAACAGAACCTGAATTTAACACAAAAAATAAAGGGTTAAAGAATGGAGGACCAAGAGGTGAAACAAATAGAAATGAGTCCTATTATTATTTTATATATATATATACATAATATAAAAGTTATAGATAGATAGATAAAAGCATACATATACACACACCCACAAAAGAAACAAGCAAACTATACATAAGTTTTTCATAATAGATAATCTTATCATAATATATTAACTATTTCTACCTAGCTTTAGCTATACTTGAAACATTTAATTATACATAACATTGTATTGAGGCAGATTGGCTGCCCACAGACCCGGAGGGAGAGGGGCCCCTTACTGAACCCTGGTGGACAGAGCCACACCATGCTCAACCCTCCCACGGGAAGTCAGTGGGCAGGACCAGAAGTATAAAAGGCGGGCCGGATAACTCCGTTGGGGCCCAGCCACTGGAGGAGCCAGATGCCTCCTGCAGGCTCCTGAGCTGGGAGGATGCCGCAGACCCTGAGGAAGCTGAGGACTGGCCAGGACCGCCAGGGCTATTTACAGACCCAAACACGGAGGAGCAGCAAGCCCTGACAGAGGCCCCCTTCCCTGATGACCAGGATGACCCTCTACAGAGCCAGGTACACCCTGAGGGGGAGTTAGGAAGTGACCCAGGGCAATGCTGCCAGCAAGTGAGTCAGCGCAATGAGGTCAGGATCCCTGCTGACCCAGTGGCAGACAGCTCTGCTACTGCTAGGGCCCTGGGCTGGGACACAGTGGAGTGGGTGGGCCTGTGTCCCTCCTGCCACTCCAATCCATGGGTGGCAGTCTCGCCCTCTCTTAGGCAAGAAGCCTATGCTTGTCAGCCCTCTCCTAGAGCTAGGAGGCCTGACTGTTTTGCTGCTCAGACTGAGTGCAGGCCTGAGCCCCCAGACTCTCTACTGCCCCTCCCTGAGCAAGGGGCTGGGCTAACTGACTGTTTTGTTAGGATGCGAAAGTTGGGATTGGAATATAACTGCTTTATCCATGAAATAAAGGCTTTCCCTAACCCAAATTTATCCAGGGTAAGAAACAGATATTGCCAGTTCACTCTGTCAAAGGCTCTCTCCGCATCTAGTGAAATGATGGCATAGGAATTTCAAGAATGTTGGTAGAATGCCATAACATTAATCAACTGACTTGTGTTATCTGAACCATGCTTTTTTAAAAATAAATCCCACTTGATTGGGGTGAACCATATCATTCATTACTTTTTCAAGCCTCTTAGCCAATATTTTTGAAAGTATTTTATCTAAGTATTGATTAGAGATGGCTCTATAGCTATTACACTTCTGTACATCCTGGCTTAAGTAGTACAGTAATTAGGGCTTCCCTCATAGTAGAAGGTAATGCACCTTCCTTTAAGTCATCTTTGTAAATGTATAACAGCTTAGGAGCCAGAATTTCTTTAAGACTCTGATAGAATTTTATTGTCAAGCCATCGTGGCAGAGGGTCTTGCCTCAACTCATTTCCTCCATTGCCTTATTTCCTTTGATTGCAAAGGAGAGGCCAGCGTGGCCTGCTGCTTTTCTGAGATTTATGGGACGGTAAGAGTTTTAACAAAATTATTCAGTTCTTTTGGGCCAGGTGGTGAATCATTACTGTAAAGAGCCTGGTAGAACTTCAAAAAATGATCATTGGTCTCTTTTTGCTCAGTAATAACGTGCCCTTGTTCTGATTCAAGTAATATTGTTTGGGACCTTTGACCTCTCACTTTTAATCTGTATACACAAATTTTCCTTGCTGTCTCCCCTGGCTCCCTGTATGTTTGTCTGAGTCTAAAAAGATCAAACCTGACTTGTGCTGAAGTCAATCTATTTATTTCATATTGAAGATTCATTAAATTTTTATGATTTCCTTGGAAGGGGAGTTTGCACAGTCTAAATCGAAATCTAAATTCTAAATAGACTTAAGTTGTTTGGTTAATGCCAGGAGCCGAGTCTGCCTAGTCCTCTTTCTATCCACTGAGTAGGAAATGAGCCTTCCCCTAATAAAAGTTTATAATGTATCCTATAGGGTGGATTGGGATATCTCTGGTGTATCATTTGTTTAAAAGAAAAAAAGAAATTATTCTGTGACATAGTTCTGAAAATGTTTATCTGCCAAAGGAGAGGAGTTCAGTCTCCATCTTTTACAAGTCCAATTTATCTCAGGAGGGGGAAATTGTAGTATCACTGGTGCATGATCAGAAATCATGATACACTTGATTTCATTATTAAGCACTTAGATTTTTTTTCCTGATTTCTACAAATCTGGTGAACTATTTGTGAATATGGGGAGAAAAAAATCTTCATTTTTTAACCCTAATTCTTCCATATAATCTTTTCTAATGTTTCTAGCATGTGATTGTGTATCCTGGGGCTGGCCTGACTTGCCCAACAAAGGGTCCAACACTTCATTAAAATCTCATGCTATGATGACTGATTCTAGTAGGATATTAACTAATTTGGGAAAACCTTGTTTAAAAAAAAAATCTTGGATAATCTTTATTGGGTCCATATCTATTAATCAGGATATAAAGAGAGTCAGCCATCTTAGCCTTCACCAGCAAAATCTGCCTTCTTCATCTTTATTTATATCCAGAATTTGTAAATTGAGTCTTTTGTGAAACCATAGTGCTACATCTTTGGCTGTAGAGGAGAGATTGTTAAACACCCCTTCCCTCATCCACCCCCTCCTAAATTATTCTGACTCAAAATGGTTAAGGTGGGTTTCTTGTAGGAAGATCTCTGCTTTCATTATTTTTAGATGGGTTATAATCCTTTTTCTTTTTATCAGGTGATTCACCCCTTTGATGTTCCAGGAAATACAGTTTATTAGCCTTAAGGAGTGTTTAGGTCAAATGTCCCTTTATCAGGTGCCCAAATAGCATCATTGCTTGGGCCATTGTCCGTTCCAGATCTAGGAATGATATATCTGGGTTCTCCTTCACTGTCTGGTGGCTTGAGGGGGGAGAAGTTAAGCAGACGACAAAAGGTAAAAGATAGGGATAATGTGGGAAACAGAAAAACTGAGAAAGAAATTCACTGGTCAAAACTGACCACAGATCACTTAAAAGTACATAACTCTTATCCAAATGGAAATAAGACCTCGGTCTAGGAGGGTTACAAATGGGTGGCCTTGTCACTCACTATTCTCACTAGATTCCCTCTAACCTTGGGCTTGTCTACACTACCGCTTAAGTCAATGTAACTTACGTTGCTCAGGGGTGTGAAAAAAACACCCTCCCTGAGCAATGCAAGTTAGGTCGACCTAAGTGCTGTCCACACCAGCGCTAAGTTGGCGGGAGATGCTCTCCTGCCGACATAGCTTCCACCTCTTGCTGAGGTGGAATAATTATGCCGACGGGAGAGCGCTTTCCCATCTGCATAGCGTGTCTTCATCAGACACACTACTGCAGCCAATGTAGTGCGATAGTGTAGATTTAACTAGTCTAATATCAAGTGAGGGAATGGTTTCTGCACTATTCACAGCAACAACAAAAAGGGGAAAGAAGGCTAGCATCTGAACTGTGCTATTGCAAAAAAAGCAAATGCAATTTTAGGTTGCATTAACAGAGGCATAGCATTCAAATCACAGGAGGTGATAGTACCACTCTACTCAGCATTGGTTAGGCCTCAGCTGGAGTACTGTATCCAGTTTTGGTCACCACTGTATAGAAAGAATGTAGAGAAACTGGAAAGGATCCAGAGGCAAGTGACAAAGATGATCAAAGGTATGGAATGCAAGCCATACAAGCAAAGGCTGAAGGAACTGGGTGTGTTTAGTTTGGAAAAGAGGAGATTAAGTGGGGATATGATAGCAGTCTTCAACTATTTGAAAGGCTGCCATTAAAAAAAAAAGATGAAGAGAAGTTGTCCTCTCGTTACAGAGGGCAGAACAAGAGGCAATGGGTTCAAACTACAGCACAGCCAATTTAGATTGAATCTCAGGAAAAAATTCCTAACTGTAAGAGCAGTAGGACAATGGAACAGACTACCTCGGGATATCATGGAAGCTCCTTCACTGAAGGTTTTCAGAAGGAGGATGGATGGTTTAGATACCACAAATCCTACATCTTGGCAAGGAATGGACTAGATCAGGGGTCTCAAACACGCGGCCCACGGAGTTATTTCCTGCGGCCCGCCATAGGCGCCAACTCCGTGGGTGCTCCGGGGCTGGAGCACCCACAGGGAAAAGTTAGTGGGTGCTTTGCACCCACTGGCAGCCAAGCTCCCCTGCCCCCCGCCACCCCCCCCCCCGAGCACGCCGCATCCCCGCTCCTCCGCCTACCTCCTAGGGCTTCCCACCGCTGAACAGCTGTTTGGCGGCACTTAGGACTTTCCAGGAGGGAGGGGGGAGGAGCAGGGACGTGGCGCAACTCAGGGGAGGAGGCAGAGAAGAGACAGGGCTGGGGCGGGGATTTGAGGAAGGGGTTGGAATAGAGGCAGGGAGGGGATGGAGTGGGCACGGAGGGGACAGAGTTGGGGTGGGGACTGTGGGGAAGGGGTTGGAATTGGGGTGGGGAAGGGGAAGATTTAAAATATAAATTAATGGATCCTTGCAGCACAGCTACATTTAGCATTTCTTCAGCAGTAATTTAGCGGGGGATGTAAAGAATATAATTTGCACCAAGGAGATTCTTGGGGCAGCGGAATGAAGGAGGTAAATGGACTCATTCTTGTGAATGACGTTAGTTACTTTAAATCCATCTGTTCTGTGGGACAGGACAGGAGCTTTCTTCTTTCTGTATGACTCAATTCTTTTCTTCCCCCATGTCAGGGAGTTTGCCTCCTTCTGTCTCTTCCCATTCTCCCAGTCACTTTCATTCTGCTTTTTGGTTACTCTTCCAGTCACTTACTTTTCGAATCCTGTGGTCTGATTCTCAGGGCCATTTCCAACAAGGGACGGGGGGAAGAGAGAGAGAGAGAGGGGCAATTTTAGACCTTAGGGCTAAACATGAACACTGCATACAGCTGGGCACATCATTGGTTGGTGTAAATTGTCAGAGGTCAGTGGAAGTCAGTGGAGCTATGGCAGTTTATACCAGCTGAGGATCTGCCCCAGCATTTATATTCTGTAGGGCTATTATATCTAAGGCTTCAGTGACGCGGCCCTCGGGTCAACGTATTAGTCCTCATGTGGCCCTCATGGTAATTTGAGTTTGAGATCCCTGGATTAGATGGCCCTTGCGGTCCCTTCTAAATCCTACGGTTCTAGGATTCTGTAAATTTAAGAACAAGTTTATAGTGGATATATAAGAAAGTTATACAGATTGTTTAAATACCTTTCTTTTAGCATAACTGGATCATTTGCAGATAAGGGTTCGTTGGCAGAACAGTGCTGCCTAAACTTTGCCCCCTAGAGCTTTGTCCATGCTTGATTATAGCGTGAACACCATTGCCCAATAGTTACATCAGCAGTGTAACTCATCAGAACACTTATTTCAACTCATTTAACAAAAATTAAAACTAAAGAAAAGCACCTGAACTAATAGCATGAGACTGTCCGTTGTTTTTCTTTTCAAACACCTTCTCAATAATTTGGAGAATCATAGCCAGCAATAATAATAATTTTTGGATAGGATTTTAGGGGATCTGATTTCTTTACAGTTGGGGAATTGAAAAGATTAATCATTAAATTGAAATCTTCATTACATCTGGTATCTCTTATAAGTATACATTTATGTCAAATGGATTGAATATTTCCAGATTTACTGTAAACATAGAATCTAAGAAATTATATTGGGATGAATCAAAGTAAAATCAGAGGTAAGGAAGGGAAAGATTTTTTTTTAAAGGGGGAGGGGCAGCAGGGATGGAAAAGGTGCCAGGAAGGAGAGTGCTTCAAATAGAAAACAAAAATCACACTTTTTTGAGCCTCGCCAATCCATGGTAGTAAAAAGTCCCCAGGTCTGGTGAGGCAATTTGCTTGGAGTCAGGATCTCAAGTTTGGATGTGCTTCTGGTGCACTAGAATCATGGAGAGGGTACATGCTCTGGGTGCACTGGAATCATGGTGGGGGAGGGGAGATGGGGTGGGGAGGGTAGGTTCAGGCAAAGCAGGTGTGTCCATATTGTAACACTCCAACCTGCCTACAGCAGCATCTAGAGCTGCTTCCTGAGTCTGGATGGAAGGTCAAAATTCCATCAGAGGAGATCTTTCTCCCCACCCACTCCTCTGCTGGTGCAAGTAGCAAAGTTCAAAGAAATAAAACTACAGAAGGGAGGAGACAAAATGGTGGGCTTGTATTCCAAATTCCTACACTGCAGTGACTGATCTGGTAAAGTTGTTTAATGCATCCTCATAGACTCACAGACTTTAAGGTCAGAAGGGACCATTATGATCATCTAGTCTGACCTCCCTCATGATGCAGGCCACAAAAGCTGACCCACCCACTCCTGGAATAATTCTCTCCCTTGACTCAGCTGTTGAAGTCCCCAAATCATTATTTAAAGACTTCAAGTCGCAGAAAATCCTCCAGCAAGTGACCCCTGCCCAGCAAGCGACCCCTGCCCAGCAAGCAACCCCTGCTTGTATCTTCTGCAGGGGGTCAGTTGCTATTCTGAGATCAGATATCTTTCAGCCCCTTCTGCTATCCTAAAACTAAGCATCTTTGAAAGTAGCAGGGAAGGAAATGAAGTTCTTTGACTAGGGCTGTTGATCTATTGAATGTAGCCTTCTTTTCAACCACATCCTTGGTGTAATCTGGGGGAAAATATCAGCCAGTCAAAATTCCATATTAGGGTTTTATGTTCACAGGCTTTTTTAAGAATGAGTTCCTTAAGATTTTTAAAAATACAATATTATAATTATGGCCTGGGGCTTTGCTTTCCAAGGGTGTTTTGGTGCAAGTGAGAGATGGGCTCTCTCAATATCTAAGTTCTGATCAGGAGCAGAGACAAAAACAGCGTGATGGATAAAAATTCCACTGGCCTCCCTTTTTCCAGCCCCTGTGGGAGACCCACAATACTCAGATTGCTTCTTCTTAATCTTCCCTCAAAATCATTAACCTGCAGTGCTGTAATAGTCCTTTCCTGTTGCTCTTCAGTTATATTCATAGTACTCACCTGTGTCTTCTAAGAAGGAGATTCTGTTCTCCACTTCCTCTGGTCTTGATGCCACGCCTTGCAAATTAGCTTGATGTGTACTAGGGATATTTTCAATCTCAGTTATAGCCTCAGCTATTTTTCTCAAGACAGTCTGCTCACTTGAGATTAGTTTTAGCCAGTTGATTTCATTAAGTCTCAGAAGGGCAGCCTCTCCCTAAGCAGCCATCTGCTTTTTTAGGATTTTGTAGAAGGTCTGGAGATGGAGAGCATCCATAATGGTACTAAATTGAAAGAAAAGCATTGTACAGGAAGATCTGATGAAAATTGGATGGATAAAAAATGATTCAGTTGCTGATGGTTGTGGATTTTAGGAGGTGAGGAAGGGAGCTGTAAAGCTATGCAGCCACCATCTGCTAGTGTCTCCCGGAAGTCCAAAATGAGCCATGTTAAATAGTGATCTTTAAGGTGGCATAGAATTTTGTACCTTATGCCCATCTTTCTGCATTGGCCAAAGTCTGGTCAAAGAATTTACTACAGTTCTGAAGCAGCCACTAAGGCTGTCTTCAACTGCAACTTATCTGAAGCCTTTTCTGATCCAACTTGTAACTAACTCTCCTGGCCTGCTATTGATGCCAGCTAGAAAAGATGGAACTGCACACAACTGGGGAATGGAAGAATTTTTTATTTTAGATTTAGTTATTTTTTAATGTTGGGGATCCCGGGTGTTTGAACCATCTACCACAAAGAAAGTTCAAGATTTTTGGGAAGGCTTCTAAACTCCTGGTAACAGCAAGTAGGAAAACTGGTCTTGTGATAGGATGGACCTCAAATGGTTGGCAGTTTCAATTTGATGTGCTTCAGACAAGTAACCAAAAGCTCCTGGGTTGCTCCTGAGTAAAATGAGCAGTTTTTTTTTTTTTTTGTTCCATTGATTGTCAGCTCTTCAGGGGAGAGAGTACATCTTAATCTGCTTTTTGTAATGCACAGTGTTAATGTAAGTGCTTTATAAATGATTTTTAATCATTAATATCCTCTTTCAATTGCTGAATAAAGGTCTTAGCCATTACTGTAATGATATACAGTGATAAACAGTTCCCTTTCTCCAATCGCTGCCTCACTATATATCTTCTGTGAGGTTTTTAATAGCTGCTGCCCTACAAAAAAGCAAATTAATCTCCATTTTGCAGCTAAATAGTGCTGAATTTTAGCCGGGATTTGCTCGTTAGTTCTGCATTGCAGCCTGTCATGGTCTCAGAGTGGCCTCCCTGGTGAATATTTATTATTCTGGTACTCATTTGGTAGTAATTATCTCATCTCTGTCTGCACTAACCTGTTACAGCTAGTGCTAGTTTTTTCTCTGCTGGTGTGTAATTCCATTACATTGCCCATCAGTGGCCTGTTGCTCTTTATTGCAAGCAAGAAAAGTAGCACACTCCCCTCACTACAGATGCTAATATTTGTCCCTGCTTCATTAAATATCAAGTACTGCAGTCACAAAAGATTAAGGAATGATCATGTATAATTATGTGGCGCTAATAACACCATCCTCCTCAAGCTTTCTGGGAAATTATTTTTTCCCCAGTTCCCTTTCTTTATTTAGATAATATCAGTGAGGTAGCTAACCTGCTATTTAATGTATCAATTTTGACAAGTCATAGAATCAAAAAGGCCCAGCGGGAAGCGCACTTAGAAGTAAAAGTTGAGGGAGGAGGTGTTGCCTTATATATTAAAAATGTACACACTTGGACTGAGGTAGAGATGGACATAGGAGACAGAAGTGTTGAGAGTCTCTGGGTTAGGCTAAAAGGGGTAAAAAACAAGGGAGATGTCATGCTAGGAGTCTACTACAGGCCACCTAACCAGGTGGAAGAGGTGGATGAGGCTTTTTTTAAGCAACTAACAAAATCATCCAAAGCCCAAGATTTGGTGGTGATGGGGGACTTCAACTATCCGGATATATGTTGGGAAAATAACACAGCGGGGCACAGACTATCCAACAAATTCCTGGACTGCATTGGAGACAACTTTTTATTTCAGAAGGTTGAAAAAGCTACTAGGGGGAAGCTGTTCTAGACTTGATTTTAACAAATAGGGAGGAACTTGTTGAGAATTTGAAAGTAGAAGGCAGCCTGGGTGAAGGTGATCATGAAATCATAGAGTTTGCAATTCTAAGGAAGGGTAGAAGGGAGAACAGCAAAATAGAGACAATGGATTTCAGGAAGGCAGATTTTGGTAATCTCAGAGAGCTGATAGGTAAGGTCCCATGGGAATCAAGACTGAGGGGAAAAACAACTGAGGAGAGTTGGCAGTTTTTCAAAGGGACACTATTAAGAGCCCAAAAGCAAGCTATTCCGCTGGTTAGGAAAGATAGAAAATGTGGCAAAAGACCACCTTGGCTTAACCATGAGATCTTGCATGATCTAAAAAATAAAAAGGAGTCATATAAAAAATGGAAACTGGGACAGATTACAAAGGATGAATATAGGCAAACAACACAGGAATGCAGGGGCAAGATTAGAAAGGCAAAGGCACAAAATGAGCTCAAACTAGCTACGGGAATAAAGGGAAACAAGAAGACTTTTTATCAATACATTAGAAGCAAGAGGAAGACCAAAGACAGGGTAGGCCCACTGCTTAGTGAAGAGGGAGAAACAGTAACAGGAAACTTGGAAATGGCGGAGATGCTTAATGACTTCTTTGTTTCGGTCTTCACCGAGAAGTCTGAAGGAATGCCTAACATAGTGAATGCTAATGGGAAGGGGGTAGGTTTAGCAGATAAAATAAAAAAAGAACAAGTTAAAAATCACTTAGAAAAGTTAGATGCCTGCAAATCACCAGGGCCTGATGAAATGCATCCTAGAATACTCAAGGAGCTAATAGAGGAGGTATCTGAGCCTCTAGCTATTATCTTTGGAAAATCATGGGAGACGGGAGAGATTCCAGAAGTTTGGAAAAGGGCAAATATAGTGCCCATCTATAAAAAAGGGAAATAAAAACAACCCAGGTAACTACAGACCAGTTAGTTTAACTTCTGTGCCAGGGAAGATAATGGAGCAAGTAATTAAGGAAATCATCTGCAAACACTTGGAAGGTGGTAAGGTGATAGGGAACAGCCAGCATGGATTTGTGAAGAACAAATCATGTCAAATCAATCTGATAGCTTTCTTTGATAGGATAACGAGCCTTGTGGATAAGGGTGAAGCTGTGTATGTGGTATACCTAGACTTTAGTAAGGCATTTGATACGGTCTCACATGATATTCTTATCGATAAACTAGGCAAATACAATTTAGATGGGGCTACTATAAGGTGGGTGCATAACTGGCTGGATAACCGTACTCAGAGAGTTGTTATTAATGATTCCCAATCCTGCTGGAAAGGCATAACGAGTGGGGTACCGCAGGGGTCTGTTTTGGGACCGGCGCTGTTCAATATCTTCATCAACAACTTAGATATTGGTATAGAAAGTACGCTTATTAAGTTTGCAGATGATACCAAACTGGGAGGGATTGCAACTGCTTTGGAGGACAGGGTCATAATTCAAAATGATCTGGACAAATTGGAGAAATGGGCTGAGGTAAACAGGATTAAGTTTAACAAAGACAAATGCAAAGTGCTCCACTTAGGAAGGAAAAATCAGTTTCACACATACAGAATGGGAAGAGACTGTCTAGGAAGGAGTACGGCAGAAAGGGATCTAGGGGTTATAGTGGACCACAAGCTAAATATGAGTCAACAGTGTGATGCTGTTGCAAAAAAAGCAAACATGATTCTGGGATGTATTAACAGGTGTGTTGTGAGCAAGACACGAGAAGTCATTCTTCCGCTCTACTCTGCTCTGGTTAGGCCTCAGCTGGAGTATTGTGTCCAGTTCTGGGCACCGCATTTTAAAAAAGATGTGGAGAAATTGGAAAGGGTCCAGAGAAGAGCAACAAGAATGATTAAAGGTCTTGAGAACATGACCTATGAAGGAAGGCTGAAAGAATTGGGTTTGTTTAGTTTGGAAAAGAGAAGACTGAGAGGGGACATGAGAGCAGTTTTCAGGTATTTAAAAGGGTGTCATAAGGAGGAGGGAGAAAACTTGTTCACCTTAGCCTCTAAGGATAGAACCAGAAGCAATGGGTTTAAACTGCAGCAAGGGAGGTCTAGGTTGGACATTAGGAAAAAGTTCCTAACTGTCAGGGTGGTTAAACACTGGAATAAATTGCCTAGGGAGGTTGTGGAATCTCCATCTCTTGAGATATTTAAGAGTAGGTTAGATAAATGTCTATCAGGGATGGTCTAGATGGTATTTGGTCCTGCCATGCGGGCAGGGGACTGGACTCGATGACCTCTCGAGGTCCCTTCATGTCCTAGAATCTATGAATCTATGAATCTCTATTTAGAAGCCGAACTTCAGGCATCCATTTTGGCGTAAGTATGTATAGGCTAGTTAAGGAGCACATGGGGACATAAGTCTTTAAGTATTTGAAAGATGTAGGCACCATGGATGCAGAGGAATTATACAAAGGGGTGGAATTAAAAAGAAAATTTCAGCTGTATATGGCAGTTTATTAGAATGTTGCCATAGCTTCCAATGGGAAATGGTGAAAGATCAGTTTCTGGACATTTTAAGCTTGAATGGACAAAGCACTTGAATCTGGTACTGGATATATTATATTGCAGGGAACATCGCATTAGCAGGAGTTTGGACCAGATGGTCTAACAAGTCTTTTCCATGTCTAATTTCTTTGCTCTGATGAAATAACATGGAGGTTGAGTGAGAGAGAATAAAGGTATATTAGGAAGGGGGTTCTGGTCAAAGAGTGGAACCCTAATATGCTATTTTTATACTGATACCAGGGTATCTGCTCTCAGATGAATTTTCCATACCTTTATTGACACCGATTAAAACCAGTCATCTTTGCAGGAGAGCAAAGGACTTCTAAATTAGTTTGTTTTTTCTTGTTACTTATGAAGAAATAAAGGAATTCTGTCTTTTCCTACTGAAGCTCATTTTGCTGTACAATACATTCTCTTGAGGTGCGATGTTCCTTGATGTACTTCTAGCAATCATTAGTGAAAGATCTTAAAATAGGGTCTAGCTCCAGCACTTTCATCACATCCCTTGAAGTGTCATGCTAAGTATTCACTGAATAATTGATTCAGCAGTTGGCATCATGACACAAGTGGTTATGAATATGCAGCAAGAACTTTTGTCAAACTGAAATTTAAAAAAAAGTACAGAAAACTTTTGTGAGGAAAAAACACTTTGTACAACTGTTTTATAAATGGAAACAAAAAAAAATAAAAGGACTACCTTTGAGAATGTGTGCCCATAATGTTGCTCTATTATAGAGGTCTGTCATGCAAAATGTTCAATATGTGCTTGTAGAACTAAGTCCAGAAAAGATTATTTTTAGACTGCAGCTATCTAGATGTCTTTGGAGTCAACTTACCAAAATTTCCAAATCAATCATTTATTAACATCAGTGGATTCTCCCTCTGAATGTTTTATAACTGTAGATGTTCAGAAAATGAGTGGTCAAAACTAGGAAATCATAAACCTTTCAATTAGGGGTGTGGTGAATCCTAGGATCAGGATACCTAACCAAAATTTGTAGAATCATGCTTTCATGCTTTATGAAAATTGTGTATTTCACTTGGGGCCTATGCATTTACATGTAGGGGAGGGAGGAATGAAAGTGGTAGGGGGGTAGAAGAGCTGTGTAAATTTATTTTTCTCTGGAATGTCTGAAATAAAATAAACAAACTGCAGGCGGGGTGGGGGAGGTGTTAAATGAAATGTTCTGGGTATATTTTAGTCAGATCAAAGGGAATGAAGGGTTATCTTCACAACAATGGAGAAGGAACTAGTGGTGCCCTGTTATCATCCTTAGCCCTGTGGTAAGGCCACTCACCTGCAGGTGGGGGCAGAGAGACAGGTACAAATCCTTCCATGGGAGAGGTCTTGAATGTAGTGCTCCCTCCTCCCAGGTAAATGCCCTCAATCCTGGCCTGTAGGGTACTCTGGGTCAGGCTCTTTTAATTTCTCCTCCTGAAGCTGTGCACTTTGTATAAAATACTTAAATATTCATTGGATAGAGAGAGAATGACTCTATAGTCTGATAGTAAGGGAAAGTGGTGGGATCAGGAATTTGAAACTAGGTCTCCTCCACAGGTGAGTGCCCTCACTACTGGGTTAAAGGTTTAGGGTGAGGAGGTGGGCAGCTCCTCCTTTGTGAATGGTGCCTGAAAAATGAAAATATTTCATTTTGAGAATGCTGGAATGGTTCATTTGGACATTTCCAAAACATTTTTGCTTTCACTTTGGCCAAAACAATTAGCCAAAATCAGCGTGAATTTGCAAACAACACAGCAACCTAAATCTATACTTTTGGATGAAAAAATTGTGTCCCAAAAATGTTTCCCAGGTCAATGCAGAAGTGCCAAATTTGAGTAATAGCCTTCTTACATTTGCAGAATTGGTCCAATAAAAGATATTACCTCACCCGCCATGTCTCGCCTTTGAAGAGTTCTAATTTTTCAAGGGTGGACTCTCTCTGCACTCTAAAATTTCCATTCCCCAAACAGTGATGGGCTGCTGAAATTTTAATAAGAGCCTCACACAATTTTCCCCACCAGTCCCCCCCCCCAATCAACTTGTAGTAAAGTCCATATCCCAGCGGCCCTTGTGCTCAAAGCTGAGTAAAGGATTGCAGATTTCTTTTGCTTACATAGATGCTTCTTCCTAATCAAAAAGGGAGGCAACACTAGGCTAACTTATCAGAAGCTGCACTTGTGCAGGAAATGTATGTTATACAGTGTTCAGCCTGTCTTCTTTGAAGCTAAGCGTGTGGGTAAAAACCCTGTAGGGGTCTGAACTATCTGTCCTAGAAAAATTTATGGAAATACATGAAACATGCAGCTTGGTTTATTCCAAAAAGGTAAATATTTCTCACTTTAGAAGCATTTTTATGAGCCCTATGTGTCTGGCATGGTGATTTTTTAGCAGTATCCAGGGAGGGGCAAGGAAATCACTTCCCTTCAGTGGGGTAGCACAGTTTTAACACCAGCATCTCCAAGAATTCCCTCCAGCACCTAAGTGCCAACACACTAACTGATGTGAGAGAGTTGGTGCCAGAAAACGAAGTACACTAATAAGATAGGACCAGGGGAGTCTTCTAAAGAGAACTGTAGGCAATAGAACTCCCTTTTTCTGGCCAGCTAAAACACTGCAATGATTCTTCTGTCCACTACAGTCAACAAACACACTCCCAAGCACTCTTTCTTGCCTTTATCCTCCAGGTTATACAGCTGGCTTATGACAGATGAAGGAGAGGAGTAAGCTGGTGGGCTACTCACCAGCCCAGGAGAGAAGCAGCACCATGCCCATGTCCATTTCAGGCCCTTGCCTCAGGGCATAATTCATTGTTCAAAACACAGTAATTCCTCTGAACAGTACAGACTTCAGTCTGTAGAGGCCTCTCCCTTGACCCATCTCAGCTCCTGGAAAGGCATTCTCCTTCCTCCTGCTAGTTCAGGTGATATGCAGGTAGCCCATAACCCTTTGGTGGCTGACTTACCCTGTCACAGGAGGGTAAATGTCTTGGTGAATGGTGACAACTGAACTATAAAGAGTTTAAATAAAACACACACACCTCATGATAACTGTACAGGACTGTAGCAGGGTAAGGGTAAACCCCTTGAATACCCTGCTAAAATGCTGGCTAAGCCCTGCTTTTTGGTAAGGAAGCCAAGTGCAGGGGCTCGAGCAGCCAGCAGAGGGCCCAGCTGCAGGCTCTAATGAGGGCTGACTCACAGCAATGACTTGAGTTGAATGCCAGCAGCTGGGCTTAGAAAAGGAGGGCTATAAAAGCCCTGAGGAAAACCTAGTCAGGAGGCCTATATCTCTGTCTCCCCTCCCAAGGAGAGGAGCCTCATGGGCCAGCAGACCCTAGGGCAGGTGTAAAGGTGGATAACTGTTGGGGGAAACAAAGTGGGGTTGCACTGTAAATAAAAACACCAGGGTGAAGCACAGAAGAAGGCATAGCCTATTTATTTAACCGGTCAACATAGGGCACAGGCACCAGAGGGTAGACCCTGTGACAAGGACCCAAAAAGGTTTTTTACTTCCCTCAGAGCTTCTGCAAAGTCCCATGTAGCAAACGCTATTCCAGACAGCAGGCAGTCTGGTAAATCCTTTCTGTTTCTAGTTTTGCTGTCACTCTCTGGCTGAAGGAGCCTAGAGCATGTCCCTGCTTTTCCCCTTAGTGCTTGGTTCCAGCTCTCACAATTCTGTTCCTGAAACTTATTCACCCACCTGTGTGTGTAGGAATAAGTTGCACAGCTGTCCCATTTGCACTGGGCTCCCAATAGCACCCAGAAACACCGTTCTGCTAGCTCTTTCGGCATGACGGATAGCGTTGAGATTAGGGTTCTATGTGTATCCTAATGAAGCATCCTGAGACATCTCTGCCTCTTCCATGAGGGCTTGGCTTCAGCTGTCACCACTGGCAACCAGTGACAGGTGAATAATGGGAGACTGAAGCAGAACTCATTGATTAAGAATAGCAAAGTATGTTAATTGCATTTGGAAATAGCCCATGAGTAGACCTGAGCAAATAACAGATTTTTTTGGTTTTAAGGGTTGAACAGCAAAATGTAAAAAGAAAATCTAGTTTGACTGGAATTAAAATTTTGTTAAAATTTTTTGCCATCAAATATAAAATACTCAGTTTGTTTCAAATTGACTGAATGTTTTGGTCAATTTGAAACAATTTTTTCCCTTAGTTTTTATTTAGATGTGGCCATTCAAGTGTTCTGCATCCCTTTATGGTGTGTAGTTTTTTTATTGAACAAATTTGAAATTCAATTGCTATTTTGTATCAAAATTGAAATAAAATGAAACATTTGGACATTTAAAAAAATTCAACCAAAACGACATGCTGAATTAGTTTAGGGTCCCCAAAATGCATTTTAAATAAAAACACAAGTAATTGAAAAGATTTTGCCTGCTCTACTCATGAGTATAGACAGCAATAAGTGGCCCAGAGCTCTGAATGGCTTAGTGCACTGAGCAAATCCAGGGGTGAGCAGGCCTCAGCCACATCTCCCTGATGCTCCTTGAAGGAAAGGCAGCTTAACACTGGCCATACAGTAAGCTTTATGCACCTGGACAATGTAGTTCTAAGTTAACACCATGCCATGGCATAGATAGGATTTGCTCTCTATCACTGCGCAGCATTCTATCCCCAGTTTCAACAACAGTAACCCTGACAACAGCACTGTAAAGTCCATTCCATTCTTGCCATTCACTCTCTTTATATAATTGTATCTAGATGAAGAAATACAGCTGCATCCTGACTCACTGATTATTTTCTTAATGGCAGGAAGATGACGAGAAGTCTTTAGTGTAGTGTAACAAGGTGTGAAGGAAAACAAAGAAACAAATGGGACCCACATTGCCCCCCCCCACGCCAGCTATAACGGACCATTGAAACATGTTTATGCTATTTTGAAATTCTAAGGGTTCTGCAGCAATTTATCATGGTGTCTTTAAATTAGTGCTCCAAGGTAGCTATGAAATTAATGTACAGTATTTATCTGTTAACAAATTGTGTGACAGCCTGCTTAAAAATCCTATTTTCCCTCTTTTCATAAGTAAAAAAACGAAACAAATGATGCACTTTACCAGAACTGAATTTCTAATTAAAGAAAGGGGGAAACAGGGTCAGTTAACAAATACATCAAAGTGCTTCATGAAAATCTGTTTTCTCTTGCAGATATTACGTTATGCCTATGGTAAGTGATCTGTATAAAAATATTTGCTTGTATTTGCCCATCATGCACAAGTTTGGTTTTAATTTGCTTTCCATCTTGTTTATTTGTTGTTGCAGCATCTAGTAGTCATGGACCAGGACCTCATTGTGTTAGGTGCTGTACAATTGCAGCACAAAAAAAAGTACCTGCCCCCAGGAGCTTATATGGTGGTATTTGAATCTACATAATGCTTTCCCTGTTTGTTTCGATAGAGGGCAAAAAAATTGCAAGTTTAAAGAGAAATTCCACCTGTTTTGCTCAGAAGTCTTAGAGCTTGAATCTCATTTACGCTACCCACTGTGGCAGTGTAAAGGAAGTGGTATCAGTGAGAATTGGCCCTGAAATTTCAGTAGATGAGAAGCGTTTATCTCATTTTTACAAAAGAAGAAACTGAAGCACAGGAATTAAGGACAATTTCTGTAATTGAATCCATGTGGCTGGAATCCTGTGTCCACACAGATCCAATGCAGGATCGGCAACTACATTTCTTTCAAATTCATTTCACATATCCGCTTGAAGCTCACTCAGGCCCAATTCAATAAGCATTTAAGCATGTTTTTGAGTCTCCTTGCATGAGCCCATGCCTAAAATTAAACACATGTTTAAGTGAATTTTTTAACAGGGATAGTCTGCTGAATCCGGGCCTCTGCATCCTCAGCACTTTCTTTTTGTACATAGTCAATTTTTCATTCAAAACTTCTTTTCCCTATGCCTGTGATTTTGTGGGTTTAAATCAGTAGTTTTCAGCCTATGGATCCATACCACCATTCAAAAAAATTTAAGGGACCCCCCAAAAAATAAGGTTGAAAACCACTGTTAGATGGCTGGACATTTTTCAATTATTTTTGTTTGGGGGCGGGGGGGGGGGGGGGCAGGGGTAGAAAATGCTTACTCATCAAAACCTAAACTTTTTGCAGAATTGTGTTTTGATGGGAAGGGAGAGACACATATACACCCCACCCCCGCAATAGCCAAAATCCCTGTGGTGAGGGCATTCACTTAGGATATGAGAGGCTCACATCAAAGTCCCTGCTCTAAATCAAGCAGAGCAAGGACATGAACTTGGATCCTCTAAATCCCAAACAGTAGTCCTAACCCAGACTATTGGGGGGGGAGGGGAACCTCACACCCTTAACTTCAAAGGGGCCAGGATTTCATGTCAGATGCATAGCTTCAGTGCCTGGAAGAGGGTCCCTATCTAGACAGACGTTTAATCTGCCTCATCTTCTCCAGACAAACCTGCAGAGATCAGAAGGGATGCCTCAAAATCCTAATGGACTAGTGGACTGAGTCTTTCCTGAAATCAGCCTTTTTAGATTGACTTAGTCAGTTTGGTGTTGACCCCTCCTGGTGAGACAGGTAGTTGATAGACTTTGGCAGTTTAGAAATACAATACTTTTTTCTCTATCAAAAAAATCTAATCCTTCACAAGTATAAAATTCCACTACAGCAAAAATAGAAAGCTGACTTGATAGGAATACACCTGGTAAATAAAGTTTTTGTGCAAATCAACCTTCAATACATTGAATTTCACAACACATAGCAGAAGCACAGGAGTACAGCTGTTAACAGAATAGCAATTTTAGGCAACCCGAGTTATCAGGTTTCTGCTGCATTAACTCTGAATTGTATTTAATAAGGGCCAGCTCCAGGGTTTTGGCCGCCCCAAGCAGCCAAACAAAAACAAACAAAACAAAACAAAAAAAAAGCCACGATTGTGATCTGCGGCAGCAATTCGGTGGGAGGTCCTTCGCACCTAGCAGGAGTGAGGGACCGTCCACCAAATTGCCGCCAAACAGCTGGACGTGCCGCCCCTCTCCGAAGTGGCTGCCCCAAGCACCTGCTTGGTAAGCTGGTGCCTGGAGCCGGCCCTGTATTTAATTTGTATGACAACTAGAGAAAGAAGTCTCAAAAGACTGAATAAGAGAGAGAAACAGTGCTGTGTATATGCTGAGTGACTACAGAGCTTCAAGCTGTAATGAAAATACAATGACCTCTATATATCTCCTCAATATTTATTCCACTCTGTATGCATCCAAAGAAGTGGGCTGTAGTCCACAAAAGCTTATGCTCTAATAAATTTGTTAGTCTCTAAGGTGCCACAAGTACTCCTGTTCTTTTTATAAATCTTGGGTTACTCTTCCAAAAGGGGCCAGGAAGACCAACTCAGCTATAAGGATTTCAGCAACAAAACCTAGTTTTAATATAAAGTTAATTTTTCAGTTTTCAAATGAGATGATTAAAACAGAATACTGAGAACACAAAGTGGAAGGGGTTGAGCTAAACAAAACAAGGAAACTGAGGGCAGAGAGCCTTTCAGAATCATAGGAAAGACTTTTATTGACTTCAGTGAGCTTTGGCTAAGCTTTAAGAGAATAAATAAAATTGCAATAAAGGTCATTTGCATAGGAGCAATTTGTTTAACCCTTCCCCTCCTGCCATGCTCCAATGTTACCTTCCTGGCAAAGGAGGAGAGGAACAAAAAGGAAACTTAAGATTTTATCAGTAAAAAATAAATAGAATCTCAAACAGTCCTGTAAGTTTGCTTGAGAATTCAGCTGAACTTTCTTGCTTTTCTTTGTTCTCTACTTATTCATATGTACACCATATATTATTCCTTAGTTAACTTCATTGCTGATTGTTAACTAAACAAAGAGAACCCTTGTTTGTAGGTAGAATACTTGATTCAGATCTTTCTACAACATAATATTTTGTTTTGCTAACCATTATTATCATGGCATACAAAGTTCTTTAAACACCATGTACTAAAAAATTAGCAGAATTATAAATACAAATGATTTTATTTAACTTGCACAATTAAGTATTATATGCACTAATATATTTGCAGGACATATGATTGAATGGTAATTACATATATTTGTGTGCCGATAACATGGTTATTTGTACTGTAACAGATCTGGTACAGAATCAACTGAAGTCAATCAACTCCCATTGACTTCAAAGGATTTTAGATCACACCCACATTGAGCAACTCTTCTGCTAAATATTTTGTCTCAGTATTTAAAACATTTTCAGGCAAGGTAAATAATGATTGGAAGATATAGCAGTGAATCCAGATATTAGCTGCTTTGGCTCCATGTGAGAATTATTCTGGGGCTCACAATTCTGAAAGTTCAAGAAGGAAAACCGGTACCTTTCACCATGGGAAACCAGATTAAATGAAAGAGAGGCCTCTCTGTTTATATATTGCAAGCCTGAATGATGTCAAGATTAGAGCTGAATGAATAATTTATTTTTTTCAGTTCAGTGGCCAAACCAGAATATCTGGAGAAAATGTGTTTCAAACCAAAACTGAATTTTTGGCTTTTGCTGCTGACACAAAAAAATTGAAGGAAAAAAATCATTTGGGTGAAACAATGTTTCCAGCATCATTTCAAATCAACATGTTGATACTATTAATTTAGAAAATGTTGAAACAAGCTCTTTCACCTTTCATTTTTATTTGGCTGAAACTATACACCTAATTAGACCAGAATCTACAAAATGTTTTGGTTGTGCCAAAGCTGAATTTTTATACAAATTTACTATTCAACCAAAAATTTTCCACTCGGGTCTAGTTAGGACTGAGATGAGAGCCAGAAACTTCACTTTCCCCTGGCTCTTCACCTCCACCATCTGTGTGTCCTTTTTCTTTCTTTCTCTATCAAACATTCTATCCTTTCCATAATTCTCTTCCCCTGCCTTTTCCTGCCTGACTATGCTCTTTGCCTCCTTACCCCCTCCTGTTCACTCTCCAATTGTTTATCTTCTCTTCTCTTCTCCCCTGCTTTACCTTTGTTTCATTTCCCCTTCCTTACATTACACTAACATGCCTTGTGTGGTCATGGCACAGCACTCTAAAAAAGCGCTCTAAAGTACTCTCCCAGCGCTCTTTGTGGATCTGGACCCAGGTGATCGTCTAGCTATCACCTGATCTCTGGCCTCCCAGCATCAGCTGAGAGGCAGTTGATTAGTCACAGGTGGTTAGGCACAACTCCCCTTAAAGCCACCCTATGACAGCACTGCATAAACCCAGATCAAAAAGATGGTCCCTATATTGGGGGTGGAGGGACACAATCTGTTGTACTATTTATGAGGCTAGTGACAATCAAGGACTCAAGAGTAATTTAAGCTAGCTGCAGTGGTGAGTAGATATGTTATTGCTGTGCTATTCTTTAGCAACCTTTCCTATATTGAGGTTTGGGAATCTCTCAACTATGTTATCCCTGAACTAAGTTCTCTCATGCTTTTTGTTTTTACATCTCTACTTCTGTTGCATACACTTTTCCATTAAATCTTTAACTTGTATTTGTTTATGTGGCTGGAATATAATGGATGTATAGCTTTGTTTTGCTCAGAATAATGTTGAAATGGGAACCTACTAATGATAACTAACACACATGATGCATTTAAGGGAAAACTTCATTTGCCTTGCTATTGAAATTTGATATGGCTCAAGCACAGTTTCATGCTAGTGAGTTGACCAGCCCTTTCAGGTTGCTACTCTACTGATTGTTCATTAGTTTTAACTAGGGCTGTCGATTAATTGTAATTAATTTGAGTTAATCATCTAAGTTAACTGCAATTAATCGACAGCCCTAGTTAAAACTAAAAATCTGTAATCACACTGTTAATAGAATACCAATTGAAATTTATTAAATATTTTGGATGTTTTCTACCTTTTCAAATATATACAAATACACATACAGTGAAAATACAATATTATTTTTGGTTACAAATAAAGTGATCACTGTACACTTTGTATTCTGTATTGTAATTGAAATAATATATTTGAAAATATCCACAAATATTTAAATAGTATTCTATTATTGCTTAACAGTGTGATCATGATTAGTTTTTTTTTTTTTAATCATTTGACAGCCTTAGTTTTAACTGAGCTGTGGTTTGTGATCTGAGCTCACTTTCCCTGGATTTGAACCTTGACTCTATTGTATTACTGAGAACTGGCTCCCACAGATCTTACTGAGTTTATGATGGTCTTATTCTAGTGACCACTTGCCTGAATTCAGTTTGACTTCAAATTTTGCAGAGTATTTTTCCCTTTTAGGATAGCTGCAAGATGCCTTCAGTGTTGAAAAGGGCACAGCTCTACCTGGGACATTTCTAGAGCCCCAATTCTGCAAGTTCACCTGTGCTTAAATAATAAAGTTAAAGATGTGTGCAAGTCTTTGCAGGGCTAAATCCTCTGCATCTTGGAGAATAAGGCTATGTCTATACTCGCAGGATTGCAGTGGCACAGTTGTAATGATACATCTGTGCCGTTGCAGTGTGTCTGGTGAAGATGCTCTATGCCAACAGGTGAGAGCTTCCCCCATCAGCATAAAAACTCCCCTCCGCGAGTGGCAGAAGCAAGTCTGTGGGATCAGCTCTCCCACCAACGTAGCGCTGTGCACATGAGTGTTTGTCAGTGTAACTTATGTCGCTCAGGGGGGTGGTATATTCACACCACTGAGCGACATAAGTTTTGACGACATAAGCTGTAGTGTGGACATTGGTTTCAGGAGGAAAAAGCAGCATAGAAATGCAGGCTTTGGGATGGCCTCTTGGATGTAAACAGCAGAGTTTAACCATGTAATAATGGTCTTTCAGCACATTTAATAATGCTGTTTCCCTTAACTCTGCTAGTCTGTTGCATTGCAAGCTGCTAATGAAGTAAGGAGACCTTTCAATTCCTGGGTGTCCTTCTTGAGAAGGAAGTCTAGGATGCCGGTGTGACTCTAGTCTGCTACTAAAGTTATGTTGATAGCCTCCTCCAGTATGAAAGAGAGAGAGTCTCTATTGTCCTAATCCATATTTGCTGTGGTCATGAAGTTGAGGTGTTGAAAACCCAAGTTCCAAAGCCTTTAGTTTCCCCTAAATGACAACCAACTAAAGAGCTGCATAACACATGGGCATGATCTAGATAGAGCTTTTGTACCACTAAAAGTGCTTAGATGGGGAGGATGAGGTGTATCTGGTTTGGTTTTAGTTTTTTCTTTTTTCTCTTGACAGTTAGACTACTTTAACTCTTCACATGGATGTAGTTTTTTTTTAAGTGCTACTCTGGTGTGGAAGTCCTCCATTTCCCTTTTCCTAATCTTTCTTTCCCTCCTGCATAAACTTCTCCCAAGCAAATCCTGTCAACTATGTAAGAAAATAATAAAATAGGGTATTGCCTCTTTTCAGAATCTATTTGTCGCATAGACTTAATTGTTATACCATATCCAACTACCATAACTGTGCAGCAGCAATGTTTTCTTTCTTTTTCAAATCATAGCTACTATCTATGGCCAGTTTCTCTCCAAGGCCCAAACTGCTCAACTCAGGAGAGGAGTGGAGGAGTAGTCAGAGTTACCTCTGCATTAACATAGGCAGCTGCCAACTAATCTGTGAGAATGACATTTGCAAGTTCCAGGATAAAGTATATGAAAGCTAAAGTTGGATCTGTTTCCTCACTTATATAGGGTTAATGTGCAATCACAGCAATCCAGAGTTAGTCCACCTCTAAGAGATGCTTCAGGAACCATCTCTGTGGTAAATTTTTGCCACCGTAATGTGGAATAGTAACAAACGTGTTCAAAAGTATGCTAAACAGCCTCTCCCATAAAAAGAGTAGGGAGAAGACTCTACATGATAGCCCAGTTTATGTGGGAACCACAGAGATACTATAGTGCCTGGTATGTTATAAAATCCTACTATAGGTAGTTGAGTGAATGTGTAGTTCTCTTTAATTCACATAGGAAGAGCTACCACGAAGGAACTAATTCTCGTAATAAAATCTTATTGTAATATTAACACCTACCTAGCCCTTCTATAGCCCTGTGCATTTTCCTTTGAAGCCCAAAGTTTCATCTTTATTCCAGGAAGTACTACCAATAAACCACGTGTAACAACAGGCTTGATCTTTGCCCCTGGAAAATGGGACCCTCATTAGTTTCTCAGGGCAGGCTTGGCAGACTTATACTGTTGTTCAATAGGTAGTGAAATTATTAAACAGTCTATGCAGCTCTGGGGTCCTTATTTTTAGGCTCTAACTGATGTACATTATAACTCAACATGCTTATTTTTATACAGCAATTACAATTTAGGCAACTTTTTTGTATCTAAACAGCTCACTAGTGCCCATTAGAGAGCAGTATCCAAAGCTCTTACAGAGGAGCAACCTAAGATTATGATCTGATTAGAACACAGAGGCACTTCCATTTAAGAAAATAAAAACTTGAGAGGGCTCTATGACCAGCTTGTTTTGTAACCTGTAATTCTTCCTCTTCTCCTGCACACCTTGGGACTAATGCAACAACTTGCAGAGGAAGGTACTACTTGGTGTGAGTAAGGGTGGCAGAATCTGACCCTAAATAAATAAATAAAACAGTGTTGTTCTCTAGTTGCTGAGAAGTTAACTAGGGGATGGTTAGAAAGAACACAGCACTGGTCAGAGGGTGCAAAAATAACATCTAAATCAATAACGACATCATCCCATTATACTGCTTGGAAGGGCTGCCCGGTATGTGAGAATTTGACAGTGAGAACCACTAATAGTACCAGTGCACTATACATTTAACATCTTCAGTCAAAACATTACTGAAATTTCTCATGTAAAATTAAGAATTGACTGAACTATTATGTTACCATGTTTCATAGCACAAAAGGGGCGATGCTATATGGGATATAAGATGCTACTATGCTCCTGACTTCAAATCTGTCTGTCTTTATAATGTCCAAAAGTACATCTTCTTTAAAAGGAGGAACTGAGTGGCTGGCTCAAAGGCTCAGTAATTAGATACCCAACCTTCCACTCTTCATTCCTAGATCTGTCTATAAACTCATTCCACATGAGCCACTGTGCAGCCATCAGTTATTTCTTCATGGCTGCAGTGATGGGCTGGATAGACACCAGTAACATAGAAGAGAAGTCTGTATCCATTTACCAAGTGAGCCTTCCAATCCCCTTATGTTCTTACAATTGATGTATAATATGTTTGGATTTGGAATACTAACTTTATGGGGCTCAAGTCTGGAAACTACAGTGCTCCATATTAGGATTCTGTACTAGGATGGAAGGGTTAATGGAGAACAACCCGAAGCAGCTGGACCTACAATGTTGCTTGTGTTGGACCACTGGAGAAAATATGGGATCTCATGAGACCACCAGCCCTTGTGGGGAAAATTCAGATTTGGTCCTTTTTGGGCTATTTTAAAAAAAGTAAACATCTAACTCCTTTTTTTGGAGGGTGGGGGTGTGTGTGTCAAATTAAGTGTGCTAACTGAATAACCTGAAAGGCAAACTCAAATCCACTGGCACGTAAAAATAAAACCTGGAGGGGTGGGGGGAGTCTCATGGCAATTTTGCCTGGATATATTTGAAAGACTGACAACTGTACCAGATTCCTTAGAACAAAGGATAGGTGATTCACTCAACCAAGTAGAAAATATCTGCCTGATCTGCAACTCTCTCTATTCTCTACTCTACTGCATTTCCCCCCGCCCCCTTTTACTACAGAGAACTAAAGCGGCATGTAATGAGCCATGTCTCACATCTATCACTAGCCCAGGGAACCCTATTGATCTCATCAGTATTAAATTAGCCTTGATGGTGATATCCTATTTTGGACACTACTGAGCTGTAGTGATGCCATTTCCTAAACAAGCCAGGGGTTTTATTTCAAATGAACATGGTAACTGACTAATCAATGCTGAAAGATTATTAAAACCTGCCTCCTGATTCCTGGCTTTAACAAAACCGGTCTCTTCCCCTCTAGGCTGTACAACAGCCATTGGCCCCACAATATGCCAACATTTTTATGTCTGACTTAGAACAATACTTCCTTAGCTCTCGTCCCCCAACGCCCCTACTCTACTTGCGCTATGTTGATGACATCTTCATCATCTGGACCCATGGATAAGAAGCCCTCGAGGAATTCCACCATGACCTTAACAATTTCTAGCCCACCATCAACCTCAGCTTAGACCAATCCACCCAAGCGGTCCATTTCCTAGACACTACTGTGCTAATAAGTGATGGTCACATAAACACCACCCTATACTGGAAACCTACTGATCGCTATACTTACCTACATGCCTCCAGCTTCCATCAGCCAAGCTCTAAGATACAACCACATTTGCTCCAATCCCGCAGATAGAGACAAACACCTACAAGATCTCTATCAAGCATTCTTAAAACTACAATACCCCCCTGCTGAAGTGAAAAAACAGATTGACAGAGCCAGAAGAGTACCCAGAAGTCACCTACTACAGGACAGGCCCAACAAAGAAAATAACAACGCCACTAGCAGTCACCTTCAGCCCCCAACTAAAACCTCTCCAGCATATCATCAAAGATCTACAACCTATCCTGAAAGATGATCCCTCACTCTCACAGATCTTGGGAGACAGACCAGTCCTCGCTTACAGACAGCCCCCCAACCTGAAGCAAATACTCACCAGCAACTGCACACCATACAACATAAACACTAACCCAGGAACCTATCCTTGCAACAAAGCCCGATGCCAACTCTGTCCACATATCTATTCAAGTGACATCATCATAGGACCTAATCACATCAGCCATACCATCAGGGGCTCGTTCACCTGCACATCTACCAATGTGATATATGCCATCATGTGCCAGCAATGCCCCTCTGCCATATACATTGGCCAAACCAGACAGTCTCTCTACACAAAAGAATAAATGGACACAAATCTGACCTCAGGAATCATAACATTCAAAAACCAGTGGGAGAATACTTCAGCCTCTCTAACCACTCAGTGACAGACTTGAAGGTGGCAATTTTGCAACAAAAAAACTTCAAAAACAGTCTCCAAAGAGAGGCTGCTGAACTTGAATTAATATGCAAATTAGATACAATTAAATTAGGTTTGAACAGAGACTGGAATGGTTGGGTCATTACACTAATTGAATCTATTTCCCCATGTTAAAATATCCTCATACCTTCAATAGGTCATCTTGATTATCACTTCAAAGGTTTTTTTTTCTCTCTCTCCTGGTGATGATAGCTCATCTCAATTGATTGGCCTCTTACAGTTGGTATGGCTACTTCCACCTTTTCATGTTCTCTGTATGTATAAATATCTTCTTTCTGTGTGTTCCAGTCTATGCATCCGATGAAGTGGGCTGTAGCCCACGAAAGCTTATGCTCAAATAAATTTGTCTCTAAGGTGCCACAAGTACTCCTGTTCTTTTTGCGAATACAAACTAACATGGCTGCTACTCTGAAACCAGCCATTTCTTGTCTGATGAAGTAGGTATTCACCCATGAAAGCTTATGCTCCAATACATCTGTTAGTCTATAAGGTGCCACAGGACTCTTTGTTGCTTTTTACAGATCCAGACTAACACGGCTACCCCTCTGATACTTGATTTCTTGTTTGGTTTCCAGTGCCATTATGCCCTTCTCTCTGAGCATTATTCTCTCAATTCAGTGGCTCACAGCTATCCGTATCTTCTGAACTGCATCACCCAATGGCTCACAATCAGTGTATTACAGTACTGCAGGTATTGTTTATGCATTTGGGCTTATTTCACCCTCACACCATATTCTTGTTATAAAGAACCCTTAAAACCGAATACTAAAATGTCTGAACTATATTATACCACTCTGCAATCAAATCTTCAGTTCTTAAGAACAAAGTCAGTTATTCTTTCTTCAGTGAAGATAAATAGAGAAATATTTTCACCTTCACTTTTTTGCATAAATGACTGGGCTGACTTATACTAAGGGGATCTCCTGAAGTCTTTTTTGTTTGGAAAGCTGGTGAAGCATTCCTTCCACTAAAGCCATTCCCTAGGTTTATCAAATTGAAAAATCTTGGAGCTTTGAACTTTGATACTTTCTCTTCCTCAACTTTATGATGCTTCAAATGAGTCCTCTTCTGAAACCCATATGATTATGATTAAAAAAAAATAGAATATTACTTTCCTCTAGCAATGAAAGGGGAACTTCAGGGGAACAAGTCGTGAAGTTCTAATTGGACTTGGTCTTGTGGGGAAAAAATGGCTTGAGGCTCATAAGTTCTTAACTAAAGAGTCTTTAGGAAATCTGAACACATTAGCAAATTTAAATATAGCACATAGACCATGTCCTCACTGCAGAGTTAACCTGGCCTTTTACTTGGGCTTTACCTCTACCACCCACCTACACACCTCTCTACCCCCAAACTCCTCTAACCCAGGTTTGGAGGCACTTTATAACTGGGCTGGCTGACCCAGCTGGAGATGTAGGTCATAGCCCAGGTTCTTCTTTAACTCAAACTCTAATCCACCCACTTCATAGCATACATGCAGGCTACTTAAGGTGGGTACTGATAGTCCTCCAATGCCTTCCCACAATTCCCTTGGGCTGCCCTTCTACCTAGTCCCTTCTTCTGCATTGGAAGTCACATACCAGTTTGTATACACTTGTTCAGCATTTCAACCCCACATTTCACACAGCCTACTAGGTTCCCATGCTTACTTGGACAGGGATGCCATTTGGGAAACCTTCCTGCCGGCTTGCCAGAGGCTCAAGCCAAGGTCTGGTGGACCTCTGTCATGAGGCCAAGAAGTACCGTGATTTTGAGAGGAATAAGAACCTCTCTAAGAAGCTGCCAAAGGAGATTTTTCCTGGACAGCATTACAGTACAGGGAAAGAATCAAAAACCTGAAGAGCACGTACTGCAAGGCAAGTTGCCAGACTTCCCATTGGAATCATTTGCCAAAGGCTCCCACTTGGCAAACCCTGAGGAGTTTGGCCAGGTGCTCATCACTACCCAGAGTCCTAGGGTGACCAAATGTCCTGACTTTTCACACTAGCTATCTGGTCACCTATACAGAGTACAGATCTCACACTCCTGCTAGAAAGGCTTTTTGAGACCAGATGTTGTTCGATTGGGGGACGGAGGGACTGGAGGAGCTTGAACAGACTCCAGTTGCTTCAGGGGATGGCCAGTATGGCCCCAGCCCAGAGCCCCAAGACCTGTTTGAGAAGAAGACAGGGAATGGACCAGGGAGGAAGCAGTATTGCAGCAAGTGGGTAAGATGTAGAGATGGCAGCTGCTATTATGGCAGTGATTCCATCATATGGGGGCAGGTTTTTCCAGTTTATGATGATCTCATTACTGATGTGGGCAGTGTTATGTGCCATGGGGTGGGCTCTGCTTCAACTGAGGACCAAAAAACCTTTTGTCATTAAAACGTTTACCATTATCTTGGTGTGGTGGTAATCGGGGATTACGTGTAGATATCTGGAAAAGAAGGCATACCGAGGAGCTGAAGTTGTGACTCATGGAATCTTGGTGTGATGCAGGGAAGTTAAAGAGGAGATTGCATTGTTTGTTTTTTGCAGGGCTTTCTACCTTACTTGTTGTGAGACACCCATCCAGGCCTCTGGCAGTGAGGACCCTGAACCAGCAGGGGGAAAGAGTCAGGGATGACCTGCTGCAGGATCTGCAGTAGGACTCTGCTAGCAAGTTGGACCAGCTCCTAGAAATACAGAGGGAGATGCTCAAGAAAGAGATACAGAACAAGGGTGGATGCTGGAGAAGATGGTGGCTGAGTACGTTGGGCATGTTGTGCAATGAGTGAGCAGGACCAGCAGCAGCAGAGTACTCTTCAAGAGACTGACTGCCATGATAGGCAGCAAGAACTTAGTGGGCCAGACTTCAGCACCTGCCCCAATCCAGCCTGCTTTAGTGGACTTCTCTACACACTACCATCTCCAGCAGCCACCGGACAGTTCTAGGTAAGGGAGGGATGGACGTATGCATGGGCAGAAGTCCTTTGCTCACTCTACCCCTAGGCAGCCATGGGGGAAGAAGAACAGGTACATGGAAATGCATTTAGTCTATTACGTGTGACATGGCACTGAGTGGCTTGATTGTTGGTGTTTTTTGCACTTTGCACTTTTCTTGACACATTCATTCTTCACATAATAGCAGCTGTGCTGCCTGTGATTTTAATAGACTGGTTGTACAATCCATTTGTGCATGAGTGTTTGAAGGAAATAGAGACAGGAAGTTCAAACCAAAGCTTTTAATAAAGTCACAAATTAACAATAGACAATGGATGAGAGTATCTCTAAATATTACTGCAGACTAATTGCATTATTCCACGTTGTCTCACTTCCCTGAGCAAAGCAATGATGTGGACACACAAGGCTGGCATCTTTTAAGTCCCTTGCTCTGCTAGACCCAGTCACAGTTACAAGAGGCACTCTCTGGCTGCCTGTAAATCAGCACTGTCTCTGATCTGCTGCTCCTAACCTTATCCCATTCTCTCCCTTATCCTAGCTTCTTGTTGTGCAGTGCACAACATGCCCCAAAACATGAATGGAATTGGGCACACTTGGCATCCAAATCCATCTCCCTTCAGTTAGCCAACCACACATTCCACCGCTATTCTACAACTGCTCAGTCTGTAATTCAACCTTCTTTTGCTAGCCACTCACATCAGGGTAGGGCTTCACGAGCCAGGGCAATAGAAGATACTTTGGGAGATCCAGTCTAGCAACGGGCACAAAGTCCTTTCTTATCCAAATTTGAAAATTCCTGGCATCATGCACCCTCCTGGTGTCCTTGAACTTTCATCTATGGTCCTCCAAGGCCTACATAATATGATTTCTGGTTAAAGCATTCATGTGCACCTGGGAGGGAGGTTATGGGAGGGAGACATTAGGCACATGTGTGCCGTAAGTAGCCCCAGCAGAGTTAAAAAAAAAATCCCATTTGCTCAAAGCTAGCAGTAATTCTGGGTCCAATTCCAAATTTAACCACCCATTGGTAAACCACATGAATAATTGCCTGGCAACCATCCATCACCACAGCACTGACAATTGACTTGACAACACCAAACTCAGTAGTCGTAGACCTGGGGCAGCTAGCTTCCAGATAGCACTAGCAATCCTGCTTCTGGACTAGTAGGGCCTCTCTCTTCTGTGGGTCCTGGTGCTGAAGGGCCAGAGCTCACATGGCCACCTTTATGGATTTTTTTTTGTCATGTGGAATTTCTGGGTCCAGTGCTGGTCATGTCAGGTCTGGGTAACAATGTTGTCCAACCATTCTGTTCTTGTGGTCTTGCATAAGAACCACCCGTCAGGATAGAGGGAATCCACAGTCATTAAAAACTGTATTGGCTGTCTACAGAGGACCATGCCTCCATGATCTTCATAGTAAGACATTGTGTCACCTTTGCAGGCTGACAAGCCGCTGATGAAATGCCTTCCACTGTGTCTCATGCCCTGTGTTCTCATGCTGTTGCCTACATGAGTTGCATTAATGCCAACAGCTGGAAGAAGTTGTCACCCTGAGCTAGAAGCATGTCCTGCTACTGCTTGGAACAGAGGCTACGGGCAGTAGCATGGAACATTCCAAGCTGGAAGTGCTTTAGTTTAAGGATGGTTCTGCAGAGGGTCCAGGTGTGACTGAATACACCCTGTATTCACATCCTATACGCTATTGTAATAATCTTTGTACAAAATGTTCTTTGTGGGGTATAATTTGAAAACTAATAACTCACTGGTCAATGATATCATGGCAAAATGTGTGTAGCCACAGCCTATGTAAAGTTATGAATTTCCCCTGTATGATGTTGGTAGCACATGTCCAATCCCAGGCAAGAGTGGGTAAACTGGTCTATCCTAAACAAGGGAACACGTGTTTACCTTAATTTACATATACACAGTAAACAAGGTCCTTGAGGCAGCAAAAGGAGACAAGGCAAATTGGCATTTCAGCATACACAGGAGGTAAGAAAGAACATGGGGCCACTTTCACCTCCAGACTCTACATCACTGTCTTTATTTACTGCCTGAATAAGTTTGCTTTGAGGGGGAAGAATCCACTTCAAGTGGGGAATAAAAGTGACGGGCAAAAACACCAGTCTATCTCTGTTGGTCATTCTTTCACCTGAGACGACAAAGGAACCAACCCTTTGGACCTTGGGAGCAGATCTTGACTTGAGAATTTGATCCGCTATGTTGCTGGAAACACGTATAAGGATTTTTTACCTTGAACCAAGTCTAGTTTGTTATGGCTATTAGGAAGTGTTTTCTCTTTATTTCTCTCGTAACCATTTCTGACTGTAATACCTTGTACAGTACTTGTAGTCACTTAAAATCTCTTTGTAGTTAAATAAACTTGTTTTATTCTTTAATCAAAATTAATCCAGTTCTGTTTAAACTGAGCTGTTTGGGTTACTCCAGTTAAAACAACAAACTCTTAAGGGGGGGGGAAATCAATCTAAGTTAAGCAACTTCAGCTATGTGAATAATGTAGCTGAAGTTGACGTACTTAGATCTACTTTTCACAGTGTCTTCACTACAGTGAGTTGACTGCTGCCGCTCCCCTGTCGACTCTGCCTGAGCCTCTCACCTGAACTGGAGTACAGGAGTTGACAGGAGAGCACTTGGGGATCTATTTATCGCATCTAGAATAGACGCGATAAATCGATCTCCACTGGATCGATTGCTGCCTGTCAGTCCAGCTGGTAATGAAGACATACCCTTAGTTTTTGAGCCTTTACATGGCAATGGACCTATAATATCTGACCTGCCCAACAGAGGCTGGTTAGTGCAGAACACACGTTTTGGGGAAAATTCAGGACTGGGAGTGTGTTAGGGACACCATGCAAGTAGTAACAGAGGCTGGTGAAAGCTAGAGCCTGGCTGGTGTGTTGCTGACCGGCTGCTGGGGTCAGAGTTGCTGGACAAGGGCTGCAGCTAAACACAGATACTCAGGGTGTGACCTGCATGCTGTTTGGCTGTTGTGGGTGGCCCAAGTTGGGAGCTACAGCAGCAAAGCATCATGAGGCACCCAAGGTTGCAGGGCAGGTGGTGGCACAACCCCTCATTGGTCTGGCTTGCATCCCAGAATGTAATACCAGGAAGGACAGACCAGTTCTTCCATCAGACACTGCAAAACAACTCATAGATTGGCACAACTGAGTGCAGCAGTAAGAGCCCTGGGATATGCCCCAGAAGTCCAAACAACTCTCACAGGTTAGTGCAGCACCAGTGTAGGTGCACCTAAATGGGTCTGAATTGAGTGTGGCTTAAGTGTTCACACCACTGTCACAGTGTTCCCAGACCATGGTGCGTGGATCAGGGTAATTGCTGAGTGATCCCAGAGAGGCAGGGATTTTCCAAGGCATCTAAGCAATTGATAGTCTAACACTAGGAAGTTCCTTTGAAAGCCCAAGTCAGAAACTGTATGCTGAGGACAAGCCTAAAAACGGAGTTAATGCTTTCCAAAGGGCAATAATGTGAAAAGTCTCTTGGCATTTTAAACCATTACAGTATGTGGGATTAGTTTTACTGTTAACAAAAAAGGGTCTCATTTCAATTTAGAGATTACATTTACCCAATGATCCATTGTCTAAATTATTACTTATGACTAGACAGTAAAAAATTCTACACTCTGTTACAGGTAATTTGCAATATATGTACCTGCAATTGATTACAGATGGGGCCAGATTGTTCCTCTAGGAACAGAACATGGATAGGAAGATTTGTGCATAGATTCCCTCTGTGACACGTTACCCCCTCCACGGGCCCCCAGCGCCCACTGTGGATTTGGGATCTGCATGCTGAGGGGAAGGAAACTTACTGCAGGTGGGAGATGGTGATGATGAGTGCATTACATACATTGTCTCCCATCTCCTCCTTCTGCCCCAAGGTAGACAACAGGAAATGTGCTAGAAAGTTAAGAGCACATCCAATTATATTAACGAGGAGTTCAGGCATTGGCTATGCAAGCTCTATCAGCTTGGCTTCACTGGAGAAGTGCTGATATGTTTTTGGTGAGAGCTGCAGGATGGGGAGGCACAGGGACTCCACAAATCACATAGGACCTGTGCGTTCTGGGGAGCAAGCCCCGTGCCCTCTTTGTAGGGGAGGATGGCAGAGGGACAAATCCCCAAAGGAAATGTAGTGTAAAGTCTGTAAGGGAGCCCAGTATAACTTCCTGACCTCCTACATCGAATTTTCTGTGTAGAAAAACAATCTGCTCTAGAGTTTATATGCACAGGATGATAGGTTATGTATGCATCTTCCCTTTATTTATGCCCTTGAAAAACAATACAGTAAACTGCAAACAACAAATCTACACCCCACGAAACTATGATTTGGACACTATAGCCAAAGGAATAAATCATTCCTGAAAGACAGAAGTGATATTACTGTTGAATTAGTGCTGAATGTTCATTTGTTAAATTGTATACAATCAAAGCAAGGTGCCAAATTGCCAACTAACTGTCTGGAGGTCGATTTTTAAATTCACGGATGAGCTAATGTGTTTGTGGTGATGATCATAAAGGGAGGAGTTCACCTTGCATTAGCCTTGACTCATAACAATAAATCTGCAATGTATCCAGAAATAGATGTCCTATTTCCTGTCATTGCTCTGTAAGCCATAATTTAAACATTTACATGTCCTAACATAAAGCCTTTTGAAAGATTTCTCTCGAGGGAATAATCATTACAAGGACAGATACCTTAAAAGTATAAGCATCTTCAATGGAAACTGAGGTCCTTCAGTATATTGCAGCTGATAAGAAGTCTTGTAAGCCAATGAGAGTGAAAAGTGAATGATAAAATCACACTGGTAAAAGTCAAAGGAGGGTGGGAGAAAACAGGAATATATGTTAGCTTACGGGAACTGGTGGAGGGAGAAATTAAAAGGGGGGAAATTACACAGAAAAAACAAGTAAGTGTTAATATAAAATGAATCAATGTATTTCATTCAACAAAACAAACATTGTTAATATAATGTCAAAGTTGCTATTCTTCAGTCAAACTATGAACAGTGGAGGAAAAATAAATGTTAAATCAAGTTGTTACCTCTTTAAGTAGTGACATTACTAGCTTGTTGCCAAGAAGAAGGCCAACGGCATATTGTGCTGTATTAGTAGGAGCATTGCCAGCAGATCGAGGGAAGTGATTATTCCCCTCTATTTGGCACTGGTGAGGGCACACCTGGAGTATTGTGTCCAGTTTTGGACCCTCCACTACAGAAGCGATGTGGACAAATTGTAGAGAGTCCAGCGGAGGGCAATGAAAATTATTAGGGGGACAGGCTGGGGCACATGACTTATGAGGAGAGGCTGAAGGAACTGAGGTTATTTAGTCTGCAGAAGAGAAGAGAGGGGGGATTTGATAGCAGCCTTCAACTACCTGAAGGGGGTTCCAAAGAGGATGGAGCTAGGCTGTTCTCAGTGGTGGCAGATGACAGACAAGAAGCAATGGTCTCAAGTTGCAGTGGGGGAGGTCTAGGTTGGATATTAGGAACACTATTTCACTAGGAGGATAGTGAAACACTGGAATAGGTTACCTAGGGAGGTGGTGGGATCTCCATCCTTAGACAAAGCCCTGGCTGGGATGATTTAGTTGGTGTTGGTCCTGCTTTCAGCAGGGGATTGGACTAGATAACCTCCTGAGGTCTCTTCCAATCCTAATATTCTATGATTTTATGATAACTGTTATCAGAATATAGTTTCACAAAACAATATGCATTTGGAAACACTCTTGGTTAAGTATCAGAGGGGTAGCCGTGTTAGTCTGAATCTGTAAAAAGCAACAGAGGGTCCTGTGGCACCTTTGAGACTAACAGAAGTACTGGGTTAAGTGGCATCCATTATGAAAAGATATGTTAATTTGGTAGAACAGATTATTAGGTGTTAATTAGAGTAGCAGTACCAAGGTGACTTAATAAAATTGATCATAAATTATTTGTAGGGAGTGTGTGTGGCGGGGTGGGGAATAGGTTCACTTTCAGTCAGTTTTTTATATAGAGACTCTTTTGGTTCATGTCAAACTTTCTGTGTTCATCTTTAGGTTGGATATTGCAATTTTGTATATATCTTAAATGAAATTTGACGTGTTCTTCTGCACCACTGAGGTAGAAAGCATTTGAATATCACTGAGTTTCTAGACATTTTGGATTCTATCATTTTACTTTTTTTAAAAAAAGCATCGGATGAAGATCAAATTATTGTGCGATTATCATTTTTAATTTAGGTATTTCATATATAACATTTTAGACATTTCACTCCATAACAAACATTAGAAATCTTAAAAGTAGTTTACTATACTATTCTTGATGGTTGTAAATGTCCTAGTTTTTATGTCACTTTGGCCACTCTCTGCTGCTTACAGTTTCATTTTAAAAAACAGATTCCTTGCAAAAGCAGGGAAATGCAACCACAGATCGTCTTTTAACACAGGGCAGTACATATGCAGATATGGTAGTATCTAATAGCTTTTTTAAAAAAACTCCAAGGCACTTTTCAGTTAAAAATTCATTGTCTTGTACTCAGAGCAGTTACGAACTCCAGCAGAACCTCCGAGTTACGAACACCAGAGTTATGAACTGTCTGATCAACCACACAGCTCATTTGGAACCAGAAGTTAGCAATCAGGAAGCAGCAGAGACAAACAAAACAAAAACAACCAAATACAGTACAGTACTGTGTTAAACGTAAACTATTTTTTAAAATAAAGGGAAGTTTATTTTTTTTTTACAAGGTAAGGAAACTGTTTCTGAGCTTGTTTCATTTAAATTAAGATGGTTAAAAGCAGCATTTTCCTTCTTAGAACATAGGACTGGCCATACTGGGTCAGACCAAAGGTCCATATAGCCCAGTATCCTGTCTGCCAACTTCCCATTCTTATATTATGGGAACAAGTAAATAACTTTTCCTTATTCACTTTCTCCACACCACTCATGATTTTATATACCTCTATCATATCCCCCCTCAGTCTCCTCTTTTACAAGCTGAAATGTCCTAACCTCTTTAATCTCTCCTCATATGGGACCCTTTCCAAACCCCTAATCATTTTAGTTGCCCTTCTCTGAACCTTTTCTAATGCCAGTATAGCTTTTTTGAGATGAGGAGACCACATCTGTATGCAGTATTCAAGATACCATGAATTTATGTAAGGGCAATAAGATATTCTCCGTCTTATTGTCTATCCCTTTTTGAATGATTCCCAAGATCCTGTTTGCTTTTTTGACTGCCGCTGCACACTATGTGGACGTCTTCAGAGAACTATCCTCGATGACTCCAAGATCTCTTCCCTGATTAGTTGTAGCTAAATTAGCCCCCATCATATTGTATATATAGTTGGGGTTATTTTTTCCAATGTGCATTACTTTACATTTATCCACATTAAATGTCATTTGCCATTTTGTTGCCCAATCACTTAGGCCAGGTCTACACTAACCCCCTAATTCGAACTAAGGTACGGAACTTCAGCTACGTGAATAACGTAGCTGAAGTTCGAAGTACCTTAGTTCGAACTTACCTTGGTCCACACTCGGCAGGCAGGCTCCCCCGTCGACTCCGCGGTACTCCTCTCGCCGAGCTGGAGTACCGCAGTCGACGGCGAGCACTTCCGGGTTCGACTTATCGCGTCCAGACTAGACCCGATAAGTCAAACCCAGAAGTTCGATTGCCAGCCGCCGAACTAGCGGGTAAGTGTAGCCAAGGCCTTAGTTTTGTGAGATCTTTTTGAAGTTCTTCACTCTGCTTTAGTCTTAACTATCTTGAGCATTATTTCTTCATAATAAAGTCTGAAAGTCGATGTTCAATTGTAAACTTTTGAAAGAACAACCATAACGTTTTGTTCAGAGTTATGAACATTTCAGAGTTATGAGCAAACTGCATTCCCGAGGTGTTCGTAACTCTGAGGTTCTAGTGTACACTGCTTTGTGTCAACTATATACTGCATTTCTGATGTCCAGGTTTTTGACAGTGGGTTTCAACTTTCTTCTATCTTTCTTGTAGTAAATCATTATAGCAAAGCAAACAAATGTCAGTGTAGTACAGTAACTCCTCACTTAAAGTTGTCCCGGTTAACATTGTTTCATTATTACTGATCAATTAGGGAACATGCTCATTTAAAGTTGTGCAATGTTCCCTTCTAACGTCATTTGGCAGCTGCCTCCTTTGTCCACTGCTTGCAGGAAGAGCAGCCCGTTGCAGCTAGCCGGTGGGGGCTTGGAACCAGGGTGGACCGGCAGCCCCCCTATCGGCTCCCCACTCCCCTAAGTTCCCTGTGCTGCAGCCGCCCAGCAGGCTATCAATTGCTGGAAATTCAGCTGTCCCTCCCCCCACTGCCATGTGCTGCTCCTGCCCTCTGCCTTGGAGCTGCTCCCAGAGACTCCTGCTTGCTGTGCACGGGGAGAAAGGGGTGGGGGTAATGTCAGGGTGTCCCCTCCACCCTGCTCCTGCATCCCACTTACCCCTTCCCCATATAGAGCAGGGAGGGGACACAGACAGAGAGACCTAGAGAGCTTGGAGCAGCACCTGCTGTCTCAACTTCCTGATCCACTTAAAAAGACAATGCACTTAAGAGTGGGTCAGCTTACTTAAAGGGGCAGTGTGCATCTCTCTCCCCCACACACCAGGTGTGTGTCTGTCTCTGTCTGCCATGCTGTCTCCCCTCCCTCCTGTTCGTGCTGCCTTGTGTGAGAGGCTACATTAACAATGTGTTAACCCTTGAGGGCTCAGCTGAGTGCTAGTTCATCATTTAGCAGCAAGACATTCCCTGGGAAATATCCCTCCCTCTTCCACCCTCTAACTTCACCACCTCAACCAAGCTTCACAATCACCATAGCTGTGAACAGTATTAAATTGTTTGTTTAAAACGTATACTGTGTGTATATCTATATAATACATAGTTTTTTGTTTGGTGAAAAACAATTCCCTGGAACCTAACCCCCCCTATTTACATTAATTCTTATGGGAAAATTGGATTCGCTTAACATGGTTTCACTTAAAGTCACATTTTTCAGGAACATAACTACAACTTTAAGCGAGGAGTTACTGTAGTTCAGTTCTGGATGGTTATATTTAGCACATAGCACCTGATTGGTAAGTAGATAACTAGCCCTTTACATTAATGTAATTTGGAATTAGATTATTTATTAGCACAATTAACAGTCTCTTCTATTGTTTTTATTTGCACAAGCATGACAAATATTTATGGATATACCTGTATAGTAATTGTTCAGTATGGTCTTTATTCAGCAAAGCAATTAATCATGGGCTTAGGGTCAACTGAAATCAGTAAGAATTAAGCACATGCTTAAGTAGTCTACTGATTTGGGGCCCATTTGATTAAATAGCTATCCTATGGAGCTATTCTTTTGTCATACTGGGGGAGCGAGAAGATACTAATGGAACCATCTATAACTGAATAAAGCATAAGTACACTTTGGGGACAGCAAAATATTGTAAAATGATAGAAAGTGAATGTAAACACTTTCCACATTTTCAAGTAACCTGTAATGGTTTGCTTTGATTCATCTCCCTCTGCTAATTGTTCTCTTAAGGTGACCTGAAAAGCTTTTCATTTGCCAAGACTTGCATTCAGACGACTCTTTTTCTCTTGCAAAAGTAGATGATATCAACAACACCTTAAACCAATGGTTTTCAAACTTTTTTTCTTGGTACCCGGTTGAAGAAAATTGTTGATGCTCATGACCCAATGGAGCTGGGGATGAGGGGTTTGGGGGTGTGGGAGGGGCTCAGGGCTGGGGCAAGGGTTTGGGGTGTGGGAGGGGGTCCGGGCTCTGGGCTGGGGATGCAGGCTCTGGGGTGAGGCCAGGGAAGATGGGTTTGGGGTGTACGAAGGGGTTCCAGGTTTGGGGGGGCTCAGGGCTGGGGCAGGGGCAGGGGATTGGGGCACAGGGTTGGGGTGCAGACTTACCTCTGGTTTCTCCTGGTCAATGGCACAGCTGGGGTGCCCTGCAGACTGCGCTGCACCCTGGAAGCTGCCAGCAGCAGGTCTGGCTCCTAGGTGGAGGCGCGCAACTCTCGCTCGCAGGCACACACACACCCAGTTCCCATTGGCTGTGGTTCCTGGCCAATGGGAGTGCAGAGCCAGTGCTCAGGGCAGAGGCAGCATGTGGAGCCCTTTGGCCCCCCTGCCTAGAAGCTGGACCCACTGCTGGCCGCTTCCGGGTATCAGTGCGGTGTCGGAAAAGGTAGGCACTAGCCTGCCTTAGCTGGGCAGAACCACCGATAGGACTTGTAACATCGAGGTCAGTGGTGCTCACCAGAGCAAGGCGACCCAGTGCCTTAGATGCCATGACCCAGTAGTGGGTCATGACCCATGGTTTGAAAAACACTTCCTTAAATGAAGCCAGGGGACTTCAGTTCTTAATGGTATTTTAGTTTAATCCATTCTTGAAAGGGAAAAAGAGAGCCCTGGACTTGGGTATTGGCAGGTAAATACTAGGGTTGCCGATTAATCGCAGTTAACTGACACGATTAACTCAAAAAAATTAATCGCAGTTAAAAAAATTAATCATGATTAATCACACTGTTAAACAATGGAATGACAATTGAAATGTATTAAATATTTTTGAATGTTTTTCTACATTTTCAAATATATCAATTTCAGTTACAACACAGAATACAAAGTGTACAGTGCTCACTTTATATTATTTTTATTACAAATATTTGCATTGTAAAATTCATAAACAAAAGAAATAGTATTTTTCAATTCACCTCTGATAAGTACTTTAGTGCAATCTCTATCATGAAAGTGCAACTTACAAATGTAGGTTTTTTTGTTACATACCTGCACTCAAAAACAGAACAATGTAAAACTTTAGAGTCTACAAGTCCACTCAGTCCTACTTCTTGTTCAGACAGTCGCCAAGAGAAACAAGTTTGTTTACATTGTTTTATTTTTGAATGCAGGGTTGTTGTTTTTTTTTACATAATTCTACATTTGTACGTTCAACCTTTATGATAAAGAGCTTGCACTACAGTACTTGTATTAGGTGATTTGAAAAATATCATTTCTTTTGTTTTTTACAGTGCAAATATTTGTAATAAAAATCAATATAAAGTGAGCCTTGTACACTTTGCATTCTGTGTTGTAACTGAAATCAATATATTTGAAAATGTAGAAAACATCCAAAAATATTTAAATGAATGGTATTATATTATTGTTTAACAGCGTGATTAATTGCAATTATTTTTTTTAATCACTTGACAGCCCTAGTAAATACACAAGAAACTATTTTTGCTATTGTTTGAAGATGTATTTATTTCTAATTCTAAATGTGTGGGTATTTTGTCAATCTGAATTTCATCTTCTTCTCCTTCCACCGATAAGGGCTTGATCCTACGCTACTCAGACCAATGGCAGTATTTGCACTGACCTGATTGGGAAATACGATCGAGCCTTAAATCCCAAGCAATTGAACTATATATAGGAAACTCTGCAGGGACTAGGAAGGAAGGGACTTCATCCCACTTACCTGCACGCAGATAATAGGACTATAATTCATTCAGGGTCTTATCCAAAGCCCATAGGAGTCAATGAGGATTTTTTCATTGATTTCAGTGGGTTTTCAATCAGGCCTTCACTCTATACATTGATATAGTGGCTGTGATCCCTTAATTGGGGACTGTGAACAACTGGATCTGTAAGTTTGTAAGCAGGATCTTTTATCTGCTTGCACCCATAACGCTTCCCTCTGTAACAGTCTAGGTGGGGCTGGTGTGTAGCCCTCATTCAATGGAACAGAAGGCATACGGAGAGATTCCAGCCTGGTGCTCCAGCCTGGTCTTTCAACACCAGGAAGGGGCAGTATTGCAGTCCAGTGGCCCAAGGAACACCTTGTGCAGATGCTCCATACCTATGTGAATATTGCCCTAATCTTTTTTAAAAATTTGAATAGTATGACTTATCTTCTCCCTAAACATGCTTTTTTAGTTTGCTTTTAAAAATACAAAGCCAATGTAATTTTATATGCAACTCTGAATCAAATGGAATGCAAGATAAACCATGTACATATGACTAGTGTTCCTGGATGCTACAGTAATACAAATAATTAATAATCTACACTGTAACTACATTCTCTGTGTATCGGGGGAAAGATGACATGGATAATAAGCAACTGACTGCTAAACACTATCTGAAAAAAGTGATACATGCACATATTCGTGGTGAAGCCCTGATTTTCATAAGATGTACTTAGGAACATGAATCCGATCCAGTATGGCAATTTCTATGGTCCATAGTCCAGTTCTGTCTAGCAGTGGCCAGTGCCAGCTTCTTCAGACCTTAAAGATGCAAGAAATCCCACAACAGGCAGATGTAGTACAGTCTGCCCCCATGAAGGTCTCATGCTAATCCCTAATAATAAGAAATTGGCTTAAACCCTGAAACATGAAGTTTTATCTTCCTTCCAATACTTGTTCCTTCTATTGGCTATTATAAAAAATCCAAACCTTTTTATCTCTTCATGTGAAAGTCTTTCTGTGCCCTTGACCACTTTCATCACCCCTCTCTGAACCACTTTTATCACCCTCTAATAGCTCTAAAATAGCAGAACAGAAATACATAGATTACCGTATATCCTTGTTCATAAGCCGAATATTTTTTGGTAAAAAAGTGACACATCAAAGAGCGGGGGTCGGCTTATAAATGGGTCTACACCAAAATTTGATGATTTTAAACTCTATGGAATCATTGAATTGAATATCTAATACATTGTCGTTTTGTTTACCTGGAGCGTCTGCAGCCCCTCAGTTCCCTGTAGCCTCAGTTTGCTGTTCCCAGCCAATGGGAGCTGTGGGAAGTGGCTGGGAACAGCAAACCACGGACACTGGGAGCTGAGGGGCTCTGTGCCTGTGAACGCTCCAGGTAAACAAAATGTCCTAACAGGCCAGGAGCCAAAGTTTGCCAACCCCTGAAATATAGGATCAGCTTATGAAAGGGTCATACAGTTTTTGCTATTTTTACCTAACCATCTTGGGGGGTCGGGTTATAAACAAACAGGCTAATGGACAAGTATATATGGTACTTAGTCAGCTAACATTGGGAAGGTGTGGTTTTCTTGTGCAAGGCACATACCAGCTGTAAATGTCCCAAATAATGTGCCTTCCTCTTCTTCTCTTGGCAGACAATCCCATGGTCTTTTAGAGTTCACAGTTTTCACTGCTAGAACATTTTTATTCAGACAGCATTTTCATTTGCTTAATGTCATTCAATTTCTCCGTGAACCACCCTAAACAATTTCATTCCCTCCTTGCTGTTTGCCTCCTCTAAATGCTTATCTGCACTTACATAGATTTTTTTTCCAGATGCAACCTCCCTTGTGAACTCTTGAGTCATGAAATTCATGAGCATACTGAGAACAAAGAATGACGCCTCCTTAAGGTTGATGGTGGTGGGTATCACTTCCTGGGTATCTGTGTGGCCTAAAGAAAACTTCTGCTAGATTCAAGGGTTATTCAGACTACATGTTAACCTAGCTAAAGGCATTTTGTGCCATAACTATATAATAGCTCTTCTTTGCAAAGTTTAAGAGTTGTGAGAATGAGCACATTTTTAAGCAGGCTTTGATTTAAATTTAGGGTATCCGTAAGTAAATAAATAATTATGGACTATGAAGGGCATACTTTGCCTCCGCTCTGTCAACAGAAGTCTACATTTCCCAAAACCTATTTCATGTCTCAAGTATAATACTCAATCTATCAATTATCTCAAAAAAGACATAAGTATCCTCCCAGAGTATTTAAATTTGCCCAATTTCAGTTCTCCTTTGAAAGCCACACAGTGTGTCATGATTCCTACCATTTCATGATCAATTAGAGAGCATGAAATCCTTCAATTAATCTTTGCCATCCAGGAAACAAATCCACTGTTTACATTTACCCTATAAAATGGATATAATTTAAAATTTAGAATGGCCTATGGCAATAAAATATGGAAAACCATAAACTTCATCAAACATAAACCAAAAGTGATGGCTTCAGGAAAATGACACAGTTTATCCGGTGAAGTGAAACTTTCAGCTTTTATTCTCAGCAGGTACAATAGGTTTCTTCTAATTAAAACAATTATTACTCTCCAGTGTGAGATAAGCACTACCCCTCGCCTGCTGTAATTAAGCCCTATGCTATAAAGGGATTGCTGAAGAAATGGAAACTGTCTCTTTTCTAATCACATACTACTACACAACTGCTGCAAAAGCAATCCTGGGATTTCCAGGGGGCTTACTTCCAAATGTATTACCAAAATACTGGTATCATCCTCTCTTCAGTAAAGCTCATTTGGAGTCTGTAGCACTGTGAGGTGTTGTGGGTGATGTCTTGTCAAGGATACTTTGTCATGCACCTCTTGTTGATATATTATACCTATTATTACATGAAAATTCTAGCCTTAGGAAACGTGGACCTGATGTTCTTCTCACGTAAGTGTAAAACATGAGTAACACCATTAACTTCAATGACATGACACCAGTGTAAGTGAAAAGTCTTAAATAAAAACCCTGCAAAATATAATAGTGGTGACAAAATATCCACAGCAATATATTACTGCCAAAACTACCCCCTTCAGGTTTGTGTGTCAAGCTGTAACCTGCCAAATGATGTTGCCAATGAAATGTCTACAATAAAATGTGGGACTGTTATAGTGTCACAGTGAATTATTCCATTCTAAGTAGTGTTGAAAAGGATCTTCTCCGAGGAGCTAGAATATTGAAATTGAGCTTCTCAGCTTGGGCATGTTTTACCCAAGTACCTTGTATCCAGAAAGAAGATATCAATTACATTTGTGTTTAGTTCAAGTAAATACGTTAGTACTGTGGATTCCATGATTTAGATCATAGGGACGGCACACTCTTTAGATACTGGAAAGATCCTTATTAAAGTAAGGATAGATTAAATGCTGATATGTGAACATGACTGTACTGCGATGAGATTTGCTCAGTACTCTAATGGGAGCTGTTAGTGTGCTGCTAAGGAACTTGCAAGGAACTGCTCCAAAAAGGCTATATGGTATTACACTAGCACTGGACATTTTTTTGGGATGTGCATTCCCATTACACTTTCCTTCACAAAAATAGAGCTAGCACCTAGAGGTACTCCAAGGTGTTTCTACTGGAAGGGTATCCAATAGATAGGAAAAACATAGGAATTTTCATATCACGTCAGACCAGTGGTCCATCTCACTCAATGTGTTGTTTCTCATAGTCAGAGATATACATGGGGAATTTAAATAGCTACTGAGGAATCCATTGTAGATAGTATAAAACCCAGTTTGTATAACCTGACAATCAAATCTCTCTGCTGCTATGTGTGTGCCATTGGTCCCCTTAACAGTCATGATAGCAAATGTTATAAATCAAGGACTATGTCACCAAACAGACCCAGAGCACTGACCTCTACGCAGCTTAATGCTGGGTGTGTCACTGCCTCATTTATAAACTGAGACAGTGATTTCAGCAAATTGACTCCTATTATTGTGGGCTGCAGGAACCTGCCCTCTGAATCTAATCAAATTATTTATCAGTGTGCCAGAGAGAAGTGTCCTCTTGGAGATCTGCATTACAAGCCCACATTAGATAAAGTTGTTAACGTGACCTCTAACTAGCTATGTTCTTCCTCCCTCTGCTGTGATATGTCACTGGGATGTTTCTGGAATTTCAATTTTTGACTGATGTCAAGAAAAAATTACTGTTAACTTTGCATTTAAGAAAGGAGGTTCAAAAATACAAATTAACAGTACATCAGTTATTTCAAACTCTGGTCTTGAATAAAGGGAAAGAGAGGCTAATGTTTTCAATAAAGTTCTAGTTATATGAAAGCATCTATACTCACATAAAGCATCTCAAATGCCTTATTTCCCAAACCATGTTAATTTCCCCCACCATTACTGAAAATGACTATATGCTGCACCTGTGGATATCCCTAAAGTTGGCTAGTAGAGGATTTGCACCATTGCTTCCTCAGCAATTAATGTATTACCAAGAGGAAAGGGGCTGAAAGAATGACAAAACCTGCTCTTACTTGGTTTGAAAAAAAAATCCTATGAAGGCCAGACAAAATATGTGCTGATGTGGGGTGCTGTAAAATGATTGCTATGTAGCTAAAAGTCACTACTGCCACTACGTAGGAGTAATGCAACCCTTCCAAATTTGAAATACATTTTTATAGCAACTTACACCATTATTTATAGTTTATGCTATTTATATCTATTTTGCTTCAAACCATCTGCCAACACTGAGATTTTAAGAAAAATGAGCTTCTAAAAATTGTGTTCCAAACAGCAATATCCCACCCCTGGCTGCTGTCTGGAAGAAGTCAGTACAGCACAATGAGGCAGCCCTGTAACTTCCTACTTTTGGACCTCTTCATATCTCCATCTGAATTTACCAATTCATCAAAATTGAAACATTTTGTGGAGCATGTTCGATTTCAGTGATGTTCTGATAGAACTCTGCCTGCCAGCCCGGTGTCTGTCAGGAACCTGCTAACTCACCTGCCCAGCTTATCACCAGCCTGGGCTTTTGGGTTCATGGCTGAAGGACATGCCCTGGAGTGGGGATCCATCCCATTTCACAGAGAACTTCTACATTTTTGGTTTTCATTCCAAATTGGAACAAAACCCAATTTTGAAAGATCAAAATCTTCCAGGAAATGGAATACCTTCCCTGCCCAGCTCTAATAAATACACTAAATATTGTGCGGCACTCAGATATTATGGTGATGGGCTGCGTATAAATACTTTAGATATTATATGGAATAGAATAGCCTTCCTGTACTACTTCTGCAAAGGATGCTACAGGAGCAGCAACAATGGGCCTGATTCTCCACTGCCTTGCACTAAAGCCTCTAGTGAAAAAAGCAACTTGTAACTCTTGTAGTGCTGTAGAATCAGTGCTGTTATGGGTGCGTTATCTGGATTCTATTCCTGCATGCACAGAAGCAATTCCACTTTCTGGACTGAATCCTGACTTTCAACACCTCTCACCAGTTTTACACAGGTGTCAATCAAAGAATTTGAAGAATATGGGATTGCCAAAAAATTAGGGTTGGCAGGTGTCCGTTTTTTGACCAGAACGCCTGGTCGAAAAGGGACCCTGGGGGCTTCAGTCAGCACCAGTGACCAGGCCGTTAAAAGTCCAATCAGCGGTGCTGCAGGCCTAAGGCAGGCTAGTCCCTACCTCTCCTGGCAACTCGTTGCACCCCGGAAGTGGCCAGCAGGTCCAGCTCCTAGGCGGGCAACGGAGGGTACACAGGGCTCCATGCACTGCCCCCGCCCCAAGCACCGGCTCCACACTCCCATTGGCCAGGAACCACGTCCAATGGGAACTGGGGGGAGGGAAGGTGCCTACGGGCAAGAACAGCGTTCGGAGCCTCTGGCCCCCCCACCTAGGAGTTGGACCTGCTGGCCAATTCCGGGGCACAGTGCAGTGCCAGGACAGGCAGGGAGCCTGCCTTAGCCCCACTGCACCACTGACCAGGAGCCACCCAAGGTAAGCCCACACCCCAACCCTGAGCCAAAATCTCCTGCCACAGCCCTGAGCCCTCTGCAAACCCGGAGCCCCCCCCCTGCACCCCAAACCCCTCATCCCTGGCCCCAGCCCAGAGCCTCCACCCCCAGCCCAGAGCCCACACACCCTCCTGCACCCTAACTGCCTGCCTCAACCTGCAGCCTCCCCCTCCCCCCGACATTCTGAATCCTTCGGCCCCACCCCCCAGCCTGGAGACCCCCTCCTGTACCCGAAACACCTCATCACCAGCCCCACCCCAGATCCCACACCCACAGCCGGAGCCCTCACCCCCTCCCACACTCCAACTCCCTGCCCCAGCCCAGAGCCCCCTCCCACACCCTGAACCCCTCATTTCATAAGAACATATGTTCTTATGTTCTTATTTCTGGCCCCACCCTGGAGCCCACACCCCCAGTTAGAGCCCTCACCCCCTCCCGCACCCTAACCCCCTGCCCAGCCAAGTGAAAATGAGTGTGGGTGGGGGAGAGTGAGCCACCGAGGGAGGAGGAATGTAGTGAATGGGGGGCGAGGCCTTGGGGAAGGGGCGGGGCTAGGGTGTTGGTTTTGTGCCATTAGAAAGTTGGAACACTGCAAAAAGTAACTGGGCAGAATGTGGCCTACTGAGGCCTTACTGTAATAGTGGTGATGAAATCAGGAAGAATATAGATTAGCTTGTGATATCCAAAACATTTTGAAAATTGACCTTTGACCTGAGTACTTTATTTCTTTTCTCCAGTCTGTTTTAATTCCAAGTTAGGTTGATCAGGATATTAACAGGTACAGAGGAAATGACTGAAGGAAAACAAGGGTTTTGCAAGAAACAAAGTATTGCAATCTTTGGCTATGATCTTATCAGGTATAAATTAGCTAGAGTTTGATTAGTGCAGCTCTTGAGATCAGATCCATCAGAAGAGTTTCAGTGGGCAATACTTTTCCCTGTGAGCCTGTAGGGAAACAATACTAATTTGTTGATCACGATGTTGTCTTTCTAATCAGATGACTTGATCATTTGTGATCTTAAAAGTTATCATAATAACAATTGCAAGAATAGTAGGATTGTAAGCTTCAGTGTTTTGGACTAAATTCTAAGTCTGATCACAGTGTTTTTTTTCCCCTGCCAGGACTCTTGTGTAGAATGATGGAGACATTTATATTTTTATTAATACCATATCTTCCTCAGTTTACCTACTTGGTATTAGCTTGCCTGTGTGCATGGATTTACCTCATGCATAAATCAGTGGAGGCTGTTGGGGGGGCAGGGAAAAGGGACAACAGGAAATAAAACAATGACAAAGATATGGGAGCACCAGAGAGAATACCAAGGGTCTTCAAAGAAACAGTGGAGGAGATATTCATAGATTCTAAGGCCAGAAGGGACAATTGTGATCATCTATAATGACCTCCTGTATAACACAGGCCATAGAACTCCCCCAAAATAATTCCTAGAGCATGTCTTTTAGAAAAACATCTCATCTTGATTTAAAACTTGTTAATGATGGTGTATCCACCATGACTCTTGGTAAATTGTTCCAATGATTAATTACTCTCACTCTCAAAAATGTACACCTTATTTCCAGTCTGAATTTGTCTCGCTTCAGCTTCCAGCCATTGGATCATATTATACCTTTCTCTTCTAGTTTGAACATTGCATTATCAAATTTGTTCCCCACGTATGTACTTTATAGATTGTAATCAAGTCACCCCTTAACCCAGGGGTCGGCAACGTTCGGCACGCGGCTCGCCAGGGTAAGCACCCTGGCGGGCCGGGCCAGTTGTATTTACCTGCTGACGCGGCAGGTTTGGCCGATCGCGGCCCCCACTGGCCGCGGTTCGCCGTCCCGGGCCAATGGGGGCGGCGAGAAGCGGCGCGGGCGAGCGATGTGCTGGCCACGGCTTCTCGCCACCCTCATTGGCCCGGGACGGGAACCGCGGCCAGTGGGGGCCGCGATCGGCCGAACCTGCTGCGTCAGCAGGTAAATAAAACTGGCCCGGCCCGCCAGGGTGCTTACCCTGGCGAGCCGCGTGCCGAATGTTGCCGACCCCTGCCTTAACCTTATCTTTGTTAAACTAAATAAGTTGAGCTCCTTGAGTCTATCACTGTAAGGCATGTTTTTTAATCCTCTAATTCTCATGCCTTTTCTCTGAATTCTCTCCAATTTATCACCATAAGAAAATAAGAATGGCCATACTGGGTCAGACCAAAGGCCCCTCTAGCCCAGTATCCTGTCTTCTGATGGTGGCCAATGCCAGGTGCCCCAGAGAGAATGAACAGAACAGTGATCATCAAGTTATCCATTCCTTGTTTCCCATTCCCAGCTTCTGGCAAACAGAGGCTAGGGACACCATCCCTGCCCATCCTGGCTAATAGCCATTGATGGACCAATCCTCCATGAACTTATCTAGTTCTTTTTTGAACCCAGTTATAGTCTTGGCCTTCACAACATCCTCTGGCAAAGAGTTCCACAGGTTAACTGTGCGTTATATGAAAAAAATACTTTGTTTTAAAACTGCTGCCTATTAATTTCATTTGGTGATCCCTAGTTCTTATGTTATGAGAAGGAATAAATAACACTTCCTTATTTACTTTCTCCAAATCAGTCATGATTTTATAGACCTCAATCATATCCCCCTTAGTTATCTCTTTTCCAAGCTGAAAAGTCCCAGTCTTATTAATCTCTCCTCATACGGAAGCCGTTCCATACCCCTAATCATACCCCAAAACATCCTTCCTAAAATAAGGACACCAAACTGGATACAGTCTTCCAACAGCGGTCACACCACCCATGCCAAATAGAGAGGTAAAATAACGTCTCTACTCCTATTCGAGATTCCCATCTATTCATCGAAGGATCACAGCTCTTTTGGCCACAGCATAACACTGGGCATTTACATTCAGCTGATTATCCACCATGACCCCCAAATCTTTTTCAGTCATTGCTTCCCAGGATAGAGTCCCCCATCCTGCAAGTATGTTCCTAAATGTATAAATAAACATTTAGCCATATTTAAATGCATATTGTTTGCTTATGTCTAGTTTATCAAGCAATCCAGATCACTCTGAATCGGTGACCTGTCCTCTTCATTATTTATCACTCCTTCAATTTGTGTGTCATCTGCAAACTTCATCAGTGATGATTTGGAGGGGAGGAGGGGAGAGGGAGTTTCCAGGTCATTGATAAAAATGTTAAATAACATAGGGCCAGGAACCAATCCCTGTGGGACCCACTAGAAACTTACCCACTCAGTGGCAATTACCCATTTACAGTTACATTTTAAGACCTATCAGTAAGCCAGCTTTTAATCCATTAAATATGTGCCATGTTCATTTTATATTGCTCTATTTTTTTAATCAAAATGTTGAGTTGTACCAAGTCAAAGTATATTAAATCTCATTTAAAAAAAATCAAGGATCTATTTTCCATAAATCCATGTGGATTTACATTACCATCCTTTAGTTCTTTATTAATTGAATTCGGAATCAGCAGCTCCATTATTTTCCCTGGGATTGAAGTCAGGTGTCAGCCCTAGTTTCACCCAGAGAGGGGTGAAGGTAGCACAACCTACTCCAAACGGGCCTAAACCACAGCTTGTGAGAACTCTTGTTGTGACTTTTATCAGATAAGATTCTCTGCAGTTCCCTCTCTTTTAAAAGAATCATTATCATGTTTTACTGGCTACTGAGTTCCTGTCCAAAAGAGACTGCACTTCAGTGGTGGATGAAGTGATATCCAGACATGAAGTCCCTGAGTCTCCAAACACTTAGGGGTTGCCTAGACAGAGAGGTGCACTAGTTTAATGAAAGATGTGAATTTCAACTGATTTACTTTAACTGAAATAAGGAAGTTCCACAGTTTGAGAGTGACTTATTTCATTTAAACTTAAATAGGTTTAGACAGGCTTAAGATAAACGAAAACAAGCCATAGTTAACATGAACTAAGTATCCACACAGGGCTTTGAAGTAGCTTAACTAAAGCAGTGCAAATTTGTGTGTAGTCAAGGTATTAAATATGTAAGTTTTAAGTATGAGCCCCCTTTGGAAAATGACCCCTTACATCCATAGTACCCTTCTTTGTTTAAAATTAGTGCACGTATATTGGTAGCTCTCCAGGCATGGGGTCTAAAGCATAATGCACTTTACTATCCTTTGGGAAGGATTGTAATGTAAATGTAAATTATTACCATTTATTATGAAATTGTGGCATGAGATTGTGCCTGAACTTCCCTATGGAGTTAACTAGCATGTTGTGTAGCGTTTAAAAAGATTTTCTGCAGAAAACTCCTGCTAAATCCCCAAAGCCCTCTTTTTGTCCGCCTGGCTGGTCAGCCATTCCGAGGGCCCCAAGGAATATACCTTTTGCATTTTTTTAAAAGAGCAAAATCAACCAAAACTGTCTTTCCAGCTTAAAAAAATATAAAAAATTCTCTTTTCCCCACAGACACAACACAGTAAGAATGTTTCAGATTGTGGAATATAGTTATAACTGTGAGGAAGCTCCTGTCACTTTCATAGGTTTTGAATGCTTATTATGTGACACCACTGCTCACAAACTGCAGGACTTGTTTTGCTGTTCTGTGTCTGAGTTGAAATAGAAGTCTTCTATATGGAAGAAAGCTGGAGGGGGTCTGTGGGGGGAAGACACCATAAAAATGGCTTAATAAGATAACAGTTCTAAGTGAGCAACATTTTCCCCATTTTCTTTTTTATTCTTCTCTGATGATAGTGACCAGCTCCTGGTGCCTCCATAAGCCCTTTGTATCACTGCAGTGATGCAAAGAGGACTTAAACCCCCTTAAGGAAACTGCTGAAGATTCCTGTTAGCAGATGTAGAGCTGGAGGAGTAACCAGCTATGCTGCCTACACTCTCCAGCAATGAAGAGGGTGTTCTGGGGTGGGGTCAAGCTCTGGGGGGTCTAGCCCTGTAGTTGGGGCAGGGTGGAATGGTTATGTACACATGTAGGGAATCCTCATGATGCATAAGAATTATAACGATTGCAGGGGCAACAGCATGACTAGACACCACCAACATGGGGACTATGTTCTCAGATTCACCGTCTCTGAGATACTTACATTATATACAAATGCAATGTTACAGAAGCAAGCTGTCTAAATTCCCCACCAAGCCATAATGCAGAGCAGGTGCCAGCTCATGCCAAAGCCCTAGGCCTCACTGAACACTTACAAATGCATAGGTGAAGCCAGTCATGCTTACCTGTGGGTTAGCATTATCAATATAGATATTAGATGTTAAATTGATATGAATATGTTTAGTGTTTAGACTTTATAAAATGCTTGTAGGATGCTGCATGTATTGCTCTCATTTATAACCTCTATAGCCCATGTGTTGCTGGCATAGAGTGCCCGAGGAAAGCAACAGCGGGGTTCGTTGCCCAGTGTGCGTCGCGCCAATGAGCACACCAGCGTGGAGAAGCAATCAAAGTTTATTTGAGATCTCAAAGCAGTGCAAGGAGACTTGGCACGTCTCAGATCAAGCACACAACATAAGCAAGTTTTCTCTTTTTATACTTTACTGTAACTGAGCTCTTCCCTCACCCCCCTTTCCGCCTTTCACCCTCCCTCCTTCTATAATAGTTATATTAAGCAGGTAGTAATTACATTTAAGCAGTTAAGTCATCTTGGCAGCTATAAGTCTAGCTCATTAGCAACTCTTTTTTGAACCGTTATTTTGTCCTTTTCCCTTTGATCTGTTATTTTGCCTTTCAGCCAGAAGCATGCAGGCCTTATTACTATCGGCTTTATACTGGTTTGAGTGGTGTTGCAACTGATAACTGACTATTACACATTCCATTCTCTGTTGCTGGCTTGGTAGGTCGATTAAAGTTCAAACATGGAGGAGCTTTGGTTCATTTAGGCCTAGTGCAGGAAGGTTTCATCGACACTCGTGGTCTTCCACCCTCCCGAGTTACCTAGGGTTATGTCTAGTGTCACCAACACATGGTATAAAGGTATATTGAGTGTTTGCATTAGAAACCTCTGTAATTGTGTAACTCCCCAAAGAGGGAAAGAAGCACTACGGTAAAGTGTGCAAGATGGCCCATTGAAGGCAAATAAGACATTGTGTAGCATTAAAGGAGGGCGGCCCTGTTGCTTGCATTCCTAACTCCGTCCAGGAAGGGGAGACCTACAGATAAACTCATCCCATCAGTTTTGGACTCTGGAGTGGAGGGGATAAAAATCCCTGACAAAGAGAAACTGAATCTCTTTCATGCTGTCTGGACTCTGAGGGGCAAAGATTCCTAAATGTAAGCAAAGAGATCCCCGTGCTACTTGGCATGGGTTAGCCCTGAATTGCCAGGTGACTACAGCTCTGTCACCTTTTGAATCATACACTGAAACTCATTTGTGTTGCTTGCTTTAACCTGTAAATAACTCTCATTTCTTTTTCCAAGTCAATAAATCCTTAATTCGTTTACTATAGGATTGGCTACCGGCGTTGTCTTTGGTGTGAGATCTAAGGTACAAATTGATCTGGGATAAGTGACTGGTCTCTTGGGACTGGAAGCAACCTGAATGTGGTGTGATTTTTGGTGTAAGTGACTATTTATCACTACGTCCAGCTTGCCAGGGTGGCTAGACAGGCAAGAGTGTCCGAGGGGACTGTCTGACTCCATGGTAAGACTGTTACACTAACATTCGTTACTGGGTTGATGAAGTCTATTTATAGAAAATAGAACCAATTTGGGGTGTGTGCCCTGTGTTTGACAGTCTGTCCTGTGGTAGACATTCACAGTCATGAGCCACTCCAGACAGCATGAAAGCATCTATGTCAGCGGTGGGCAGCCTGTGTCTCAGGGGCCGTATGCAGCCCATCAGGGTAATCTGCTGGCAGGCCACCAGAAAGTTTGTTTACATTTGCACGTCTGCCCACAGCTCCCAGTGGCAGTGGTTTGCCATTCCCGAGTCAGGTTACCACATCTCTGGTACAGTATCTGTGCTCCAAAAATTCAGGATTTTTTTCTAGTCTTTGGCTACCAATCTTTTTCCAAACCATAAGGTTTTCAGGCCACTGACTTAACCCAAGCATTACCAGACAGCTACAGTTTCTTCTGGGTAGGTATTTTGCTTGACTCCCACCCAATATGGTTCACCCCGCTGACCACTTCATCTGGGCTTCAGGTTGCTGTCATGTAGGATCATGATGCCACTATATAAATCAAGGGTACACCCCACCTTGAATACTGCAGGCAGCTCTGGTCACTCCATCTCAATATATCGTAATTGGAAAAGGTACAGCTAAGGGCCACAAAAATGATATGAGGAGAGATTAAAAAGACTGGTACTTTTCAGCTTAGAAAAGAGATAATTATGATAGAAGTCTATAAAATCATGAATGGTATAGAGAAAGTGATAAAATATAAGAACCGGGGGTCATCCAATCAAAGTAATATGCAACAGATTTAAAACAAACAAAAGCAACTACTTCGTCACACAATGCATAGTCAACCAGTGGAACTCGTTGCCAGGGGATGTTGTCAAGGTCAAAAATATAACTGGGTTCAAAAAAAGAATTAGATACATTCATGGATGTTAGGTCCATCCGTGGCTCTTAGCCAGGATGGGCAGGGATGCAGCCCCATGTTCTGGGTGTTCCTAAACTTCTGATTGCCAGAGGTGAGCCTGGATGTCAGGGGATGGATCACTTGATAATTGCCCTGTTCTGTTCATTCCCCGTGAAGCCTTTGGCCACCGTCAGAAGACAGGATACTGGGCTAGACAGATCATTGTTTTGACCCAGTATGAGGGTACTTACGATGCCATGGATTTAGTTTAACATTTCAGATTTAATTAGTTTATAAGAAAATGCAAGATAGTTTAAATAAAACTAAACATATTTAAGACATTATTTTATGATGTGTACATATCAATTTATTTTTTGTGAACTGTAGCTTTAAAACATAATAAGTCTATATGCTAATAGACCAGGACTACGAGGAGTTTCAAAATGGAGAGGCCGAGGGCCACTTTGTCCTTTCTCTCTTGTGGAGTTTGTTCACCCCTCCCCTCCATTATTTACAGTAAGTCACCAAATTGAAAGTGCACGTTTGCCTCTGCGTATGGAGAAATATAGCACATTCCTTTTATCGTTACTAACACATTGTCAGATAATAAACTGATAGTCTTTAGTTTAAGTAAAATTAATGACTGTTTCTTGTAATATAGGGTTCATCACAAGCTTTGCTCATAAGTTTACACATCTGTGGAAAAAGATAAATCAATGAGGGAAAAGAGCCATCAAGGGAAAATCATGGCCTGTTTCTCCCTTCCCCAAATGTGCACGTTTGGAGAGAAATGCCACCAGAATGAGGTTCAGGATGAAGCAATGGTCAGTCCTAAACCAGTGGCACATTTAAGGTAATGTATTTTATGACATTACAAAGTTAAAAATTGAATATTCATACCACTGTAAAACAGATTGCCATCTTTCCAGTGTGAAACCACTTGCTCTGAAAGGTTCCTTGGTGATCAGACTTCAAGGTTGTGATGTCCATGTAGAGAAGCATTTTACATCATTTTTAGAGGTGTGGACTTATTACTTGAGCAGGCTGAAAAATGATGACATTTTTGCATGTTTAAAAAACAACAACTGGCCAGGTTTACTATTGAGATCCCTACAGTTGGACTTGTGGTGAAGGGACACAACATAATACCAGTCAAAATACTTTAACAGTCTAAGACAGTTTTCCTGTAAAATGTGGCATGTGTAGAATACATGATGTTGTGGCGCAGTGTTAAGATTTTAATTGGTACTTATTTGGAATGACCCTTGTAATTCACTTGCGACTTCACTCATAAGTAATTCAGTCATTTCATTACTGGAAGAGACATACTCTTAAACTGAACAGAGATCTCTGATTGATAGTATTTCGCTCCTGTCAAAAAAAGCTCCAATAGACAGAAGGCCTGATTCAACTCCAAATGAGGTTAGTGGCCGAACTCCTACTGACTTCACTGCTGCAGAATTGAGCCATGGTAATGACTCCCAACAAATTTTAAAATGGGATTCAGAGGCCATTACATTCTCATTAAGGTATTTGCTTGGGAGAAGAAACAGGCTCTGAGGGAGGTCACATTAATGTTTAAAAAATAATCTTGTATTATTGCAAAATAAAGCCAATTTGAATATTTAAAAATTTAAGGACAGAGTTTGATCCTGTTATTCATGATGAGTAGTGACTTACTACTTGAGTATTCCCACTTATTTCAATGGGACTGCCTGTAGCATAAGGTACTACTCGCTGTGAATAAGGGTGATAGAAACTTCCCTTAACGTAGGCTGCTCAGCTTTGCCAATTAATCATTGTCCTTTTCACTATAAATAAATGTTACAGTGAACAAACTATTCTAATTTCTATTTGTTCTTCTAACAACTAACTAAATTATATTAAAGCAAACAAGGAAAATCAAAAAAAGCATGTCACCTGTATCCTTTTCTAAAGTCGTGTGTGTAATTATGTTGGATCAGACAAACTAGGTACAAAATAGTACAGGAATGCCATTCCCAAAGGACAGAAGAGAAGATCCAATTCAGTACAACATGTAATCTTATCCCTTGTCTCCTTAAGGGATCTTTGTGTAATGATTGCTGAGTGGCAGCAAACAAAGCCCTCCTACATGTCTGTGACACAGTCAACAGCTGGGTAATTAGGGGGCATCATGCTGGCAAAGAAACTGTAATCTATAGAACAATAACATTAAGAAAGAGTCAACATCCTGGGGACTTTGCCAGTGATCTGGGCACTATAATTGCTATAATTAAAAGCAAAGCAAAATTTGCAGGAAAAATAGGTCTCTCATCTGGCGTATTCCTGATATAACTGGAAAGGAGATTGACATTTATCAGACCGCTTTAAGGTCTGACCTAAAGCAAAAAAAAAATAAAAGAAAAAAAATTGGCTAAATATTTGGATGTCTGTGTTTCCCCATTCTACGCCTGTTATTTTCATAGACAATACCTTCAGTGTAATTATCATACATAGAATGAAGCTATGGTAATGCCACAGAATGTCCATGGGAGGAGTCCAGGTTAAAATCTAATGAGTGGAGTAAACATGTTTTGTACAACAAATACACTGTTAGCTAATACATGTATGTTAGGTGTTGTACACACTACATTAATAGGTATTATGTGCACAGTATTCATATGATATAAATTATATACATAGGTGTTGGAAAGTTATACTAACTGAATGGTATTATGCATTTCCCATAATTCAGTTCACTTATGTCAAGATATATTTATATCCCACAATACCCTGCAAAGCCAAAGTCAACTTTGGCACTGGAAAATACAAAGACATGAATGTTCTGGCTTGGTACAAGGTTGGGAGGTATCTTCACAGGCTGATAGTACCTGTAATAAAACCAAAGATGAGGAAAGGTACCGGACTGGTATGAAGTGGTGGGTTAGAACTCAGTGACATATAGAAAGCCTTCTAACTCATAATCGGGTCCAATATAAATTGAGGTGGTTTTGAATGCATATTTCAGAGCATACCTGCGTAAGGTAAACTGCATGCTGCAAGACCACAGCTTCCCAGAGGGAGTGATGTGTATACTTCCTTTTTACATTGTACTACTTTGTCTTTAGACAATAACCTGACTAAACTTGGTTATTTGGTCCCTTGAACGTTTTTAACATTGCACCACAAGTGTAGTCAAAATCAGTTAGCTATACTGTGACTGTAACTGTGAACAAAGAGGCTAGTGCTTTCCTAATAACAGTTTTCCTTCATCCGCTCCTGAACGTAACATAAGTGGCTTAGTATTTTTAGAGATACTGATGCTCGAGCCAATATTTACAATCTTTACAAGCCACTTGATGATGGGTTTTTGAGGCAGGGACAACCCACAGTGACAAGAAAATAGAACTTCAAGTAACTGATCATCCACTCCATTGTCACAAGAAGTGGAGGAACAAAAGGTTAAAATATGATGTTATAGTGGTTCCTCTTTCTGGAGCAAAAAATGTGTTTTCCATTAAAATATGCTTCCACTAAGCTTTAGCTAGAATCCCTAGTTCAGTCAATTAAAACTCCATCTTACCTACCACTCACCAGTTCTCCTTCCCAGCTTCAACTCCCTCATTTCACAGCCCACATTTGTCTTCTTGTGTAGGAGTTTCCCGAGCTTGTTTAATGCATATGCATCAGTGTTGATAGTTTATTCCCCTGAGTAGTGATCAGTGTTGATAAGTATCCTCTGCAGAGCTCTGATCTTTCCCATATCTCCACCACGTCCTCCTCCTTTAGAACTCCAGCTCCCATTCACAGCCCTGCTACCCCCACAAGCCACCCTCATGATCCTGCTTTCTGACATGCTTCCCTCTCCCATCTGCCCACTTCCTACCAGCCCCCCTCTACATTCTCACTACATTCAGCTTTTAAATGTATTACAGCACTGCTCCATGTGAATAATGATGGGTCCAAATGCAGGTAGAGCTAAATTCCCTCCATAGCACACAATGGGTGTAGAGGAGCCCCCTTGGGTGACCACTCTGTCCAGATGTCTTGTGGTCCCCCCTCCTTAGAGCTTTTCTATGGGTTTAAAGCAGCACAGAGAGCATTATGTGGGTACTGTGCACTGAGATGGATTTTACCCTCCTCGTGTAGCAGACCCTTCACCAAACACTGTTTGTGAGACATCACATATTTTACTGTGGAAATAGCTATAAGGACATTTAAAATTAGTAATTTTAACTCTTCACTTTTCGCTGATTTTAAAAGTTTGCAAATATACTGAGTTTTACATGCAATTGCAAAATTTATTCTACCGTTGATTTCAGGAGTCCAAAAATCTTGCAGTAACTCGGTAAGTAAGAATAGGGAGTGTTTATACTTAAATTGAGTACATTTAAAGCAATCAGCTGTCCTGCAAGCTCCCCTGTTCCCCAACCTTTGCCTGTGCCATGAGAATCTTTCTGAAAGTCAACATTGTTAACATTCTGTTCAGCCATCCCAATGTTAAACAGCATAGTTTTAATTTCTCTCTACTTCAATATCATATTAAACACAACTGTGACCATATTTCCACTATATATTACACTGCCAAAGTGACAGGAGTTGCAAACAAATTTCAAAGCATGTGGACCTGTTACCTTCTCTGATGGCACAGCAAATCATCACTCTAGGTCAGTGTGAAACAATGGGTTTGATGCAGTTAGCAGCCTTTAATCCTATTCAGACGATCAATTCAAATTAATGTGGAGCTTCTCTGGTAAACTACTGGGTTATTAACCTTAATGATGTCAGGTTTTTTTTTCACTATTGAACTCTACTTATTAGTGTCTTAGGTACAAGTTACAAGCACACTTCACACTGAGAAATGTATTAATGTCCTCAATTAAACACAGCAACCTACTAACACCGTGTGAGGGAATTGGGAAGGGGGTTAAAGTCTAGAGATGTGCTGCAAAGACAAAGGACGTGTACGGAGATTTCTAGAATGGTCTCATTGGTATGGATTGGTCTAGTGCACATTGCACTGGCTGGCAGTGCCATTTAATGCAAAGGAGAGTATATTGAAATAATCTTGGAAAACATTTTGATTATACTGGAATCAATAGAACACTACATGTAGAGCTTTCAGTTGTTGACTAGTTTTATTGTTTGGTGCCATAATATCATGTTGTACATACACACTGACAGGCCAGACTCATGACTAGGAATATAAGAAATTGGAGGAAAACCTATGCATCTCTTGCAGTTCTGCATAAGCAGCTCAAGCTGACACTTAGGAAAAATTATTTCTGTTAGGCTAAAGATTTTTTTGCACCTTGTTCTCTATTGCCCCCATGATTCCCAGTGTAGAGGGGACCATCCACTGAGGTCTCTCCCCTCCAGTGAAAGTTGGATTACACATGTGGCCTCCTACTCCAGACTTGTGGATTTAGTTATTTTTGCTGACCAGATGAGGAGAGTCATGGATGATGAAGACTGATGGATTAAGGTGGGACTCATGAAAAGGACCATTATGGTTATCTACTCTGACCTCCTTCACAGCACAGGCCATAGATTTTCACCCCAGGATTCCTACATTGAGCCCAGTAACTTGTGTTTGAACTAGATGTATAGCTTTTAGAAAGACATCCAGTCTTGATATGATTATTCCAACAGAGGGAGAAGCCACAGCATCCTTTAGTAATCTCTGTTACCGTTTAAAAAAAAAATAGTATTATATTTCCTGTTTGAATTTTACTAGTTTCAACTTCAAGCCATTGAATCTTGTTATGCATTTGTCAGCAAGGCTAAAGAGCCCTGTAAAATCAGTTATCATCTTCCTGTGTAGGTACTTATAGAATGTGATCAAGTTGCCTCTTAGTATCTTCCAAAGGATCACTTTGGTCCTCTGTGGAAGGAAGTTGCAACAGTCCAAGAGAAAGAGGGATGTCATGATTGGACAAGGAGATTTGGCAAGAGCCTGAAAGAGCAAAAGTGGTAAAAGGAAGAGTCAAAGATCACTTTAAGTTTGGAGCTTAAGTGACAGGGAAGAAATGGTTATCAATGGTAATGGAGAAAGGTAGACGGGGAAGGTTTTTAGGCATATTTAGTGTAAGGAAGTAATGAGACATGCATGAGAAGATTTCCTAACATAAAAGATGTTTGCTCAAGGAAAAAGCTCCTAGTAAACCTAGTACAGTGAAATCTGCCAAGAGAGACCACTCATGGAAGTTAGCAAAAGTGGTCACTTGTAAGAGATGGTCTCTCTCCAAAGATATGGTATGGTATTGCCACCCTTACTTCTGTGCTGCTGCTGGCAACGGTGCTGCCTTCAGAGCTGGGTAGCGGGAGAGCGGCAGCTGCTCTCTGGCCATCCAGCTCTGAAGGCAGCACTGTTGCCAGCAGCAGCACAGAAGTAAGGGTGGCGATACCATACCATGTCACCCATATTTCTCCACTGCTGCTGGCGGCGATGCTGCTTGCAGAGCTGGGTGCCCGGCTAGCAGCTGCTGCTCTCCAGCCACCTACCTCTGAAGGCAGAATAGAGAGTGGTGGCAGCTGCTGGCTGGGCACCCAGCTCTGAACGGAGTAACAAAATGTGGTCACTGATCGCAGATGACAGGTGGTCACTCTTCACAGTTAAATTATCCAGGGGAAAAGTTCCATGGCCTCTGCAAGTACTCGCTCATGACAGGTGGTTTTTATTCAGATGTGGTCACTAATGCAGGTTTTACTGTAGATACTTTAACTTAGTAATGACTGAATATTTGGGCTCTCAAATCACCGATTAGTAGGATTAACAGAGGAAAAAACATAGTGCATCAGTTATGCTTCAAAGAGCTACAACTCTCTAAACAGTAAATAAAGTGTACAAACAAATCTATCTTTAACAAAGACTGAGACCAGTCTTCACTTTGCTAAAGAAATAATAACTGATATTTCCTTGTATGAAAAGAAAATCCTCTAATGACTTTCTTATTAGAAAATTATTTTCAGTAAAAATTGCCAGAAATATACCCTGCCCCCCCAGTCCACGGCTACTGACTATTCCCTAGAATGGAAATGTACAAATATTGATCCTCCCTAAAATCAGTTTGAAACAGCCAACTTATTAGAAGCTTAACTTGGAGCTATTGTATTTCTTCCTGCTACTTGCTTTGTTTTCTGTTTTTTCTTCTTCGTTCTTTTGGAAACTGAATAAAAACTACAGTCACTAACATTCTTCCAACCCACCACACACTTTCATGTCTCTGCTGTTGTTTTTTAAGTTTTTGTTGCAAGATAAATGTTCTGTCTAGTGGATTTGCACCGAGTATGGACCAGCAGCCCAGCTGATTAATCAAAGTAAACCTTTCAGATACACACATTGCAAAGGATGTGTAATATCATAAGTCAGGCTCTGTCAGTACACAAAGGTGATAGGATCAAATTCAAGTCACATCATAGTTTTTTGTTTTAAAGTTCTAATTTGATAAGATGATATCTGTGGAGAACCAGAAATATTTGTATTATTTTTTTCATAAATACCAGTATGTTCCTGTGTGATATTACCCTGCCTGTAGCAGAGTTAGCATAAAGGGAGTTGTTAAAAGAAACCAGGCAGGAAAGGTAAAACAGTGGCTTAGAAAAGGAGCATCTCTTCAAACACAATAGCCAGATTTATAGCTGTGAAGAAGGACCCCTTGGCCTCAGCCCTGGTGAGAAGGCTGTTGACCAAGGCTGAAAAGAGAGAGATCCAGAGACACTGAGCTGTTAAAAGTTACCCTATAGAAATAGAGGGGGAAGTACTCAGTATACAGCAAGGATGACACACAGAGACTGATGGAGAGCCAGAGTCTGCAGCAAGCAAGCTATAACTTAGTGCCCAGAAAGAATAGGGGACACCAAGATGAAAGGCAAGTCTACACTACAAAATTAAGTCAATCTTAGTTATGTCAACATACAGACATCATAGTAATTGAATCAGTTTTACACATCCACATTACATTCCTTATGTCAGCGGGCCTTGTCCTCACCAGGAGCGTGTGCACCAATTTAACTGCTGGTGTGGGGCATTGTGGGATGGTTTCTGATAGGCACCAACAGTCCATGTAAGCAATGCAATGTCTATGCTGATGCTGTGTTGACCTAACTGCATCGACCAGAGCGCTGCGCCTCTCGCAGAGGTAGAGTTATTAAGTCGGGGGAATAGTGGGAGAGTTACATCGGTGGGAGCTACATTGCAGTGTAGATGCTTGCAGAGTTAGGTCGACATGACTCTGTAGTGTAGACCAGACATAAGTCATGTCTACCTAGAGGCTTGGAGGGAATGCCATGCATAAGTAAGACAAGATGCATGTAGATGTGTTGTTTTAAAGCTGCTGCTCTTTTGGGCAAAATAAATCAGGCTGTTTTGGAGGCATTGCTTCTGTATCACTGCATACTGCTTCTGAAGGAAAACTCTTGCAGGTTCCAAGCCCACTGGGCCTGTTATGTCACACTGTTGCATTCAGGGGCAGGGCCGGCTCCAGCTTTTTTGCCGCCCCACGTGGCGAAGCTGGAAAAAAAAGATAAAGCTGAGCGGCAGCACTTTGGCGGCAGCTCAATCGTGCCGCTTTATTCTTCGGCGGCAATTCGGCAGCGGGTCCTTTGTTCCCTCTCTTCCTCTTTAGCAGCACTTCGGCGGCAGCTCAAAGAGGAAGAGAGGGACTTAGGGACCTGACGCCGAATTACCACCGACGACCCGGACATGCCGCCCCTTTTCATTGGCCGCCCCAAGCACCTGCTTCCTTCGCTGGTGCCTGGAGCCGGCCCTGTTCAGGGGTGTAATCCAGTTGGAGAGTGAGTGTATCTCACCGCAAAGTGGAGTCCTGGGTCAGAAACTTGAAAGGGAACAGGAGGTGTTGCCTATGTGGGGACCAGGATAAAACTAACATTTAAGAACAATACTTAAAGATCCTATAATGAAAATGCTTTATAAACAATAACTAATCAAACATCACAGCCCTCTGATGGAAGTAAATATGGTATTGTAATCTCCATTTTACAGCTGGGAACATTGATAAGGTTATCAGACAGGGGCGGAGTCAGGAATACAAATCAACTGTGAGGCCTGGCTCTCAATTTCTGAACTACACTGAAAAATTTAAAACTGATGTGCAGCCGCATTGGCTCCATGTATTGTAATTATAGCACTGGATGCTTACTAACCTCTGAAATTCTCTTCAGTCAGACACTTTCCAATATTTCACTCAACTGTTTTGCTCTGCTTTGCACAGTTCCCTAACAATCCATTCTCCTGCTGTGGCTTTTTACTGCCCTGGGCTATTGCATTGATTGGCTAGGTTCACCTTTAGTTTATATATAAAAAAGCCCTCTTTTTTGTTTTGTTGTTTGTACATTTGTTCCCAGGCAGCTTGTCAAATACTATCAATTCTTATCTTAAGCACAGTAAGCCAAAACTCTGCTGACCTACCTGTCTCCCAAAACTTCCAGCTTCATGTATGTTTGTGATTATTACAGCAATGGCCAGAGACAGAATACTGTTGCTATTAGAATTGGTTCAGACAGTTAATGCTTCTCCTGGAAGCTTTCCCCTTCATCTGATGACTGGAAGACTTGCTCCAGGGATGCTAAAGACACTGAAAAATTCACAGTATAACTCCACAATCAATAAGGGTTGGATTCTCACAGACTTTTATGTGGGTGCCTGGGAGTGAAGGACACATGAGGACTTTCCTTCACTTTTGCATCCAGTGCAAAGGCCTCAGATTTGGCTCCAAAGAAGAAATCCACTGTTTCCTTTATGAACTTTCAGCGTAGTAAAGGAAGAGAGGCATGGAGAAGGCAGGGGCCTTGCTCCTGCCCTATGTCCACTGGCCTGCAGATTGGTACTGGGGGAGCGAGAGTGGCCTTTTGGTTAAGGCATTGACTTGGGAGATCAAAGTTCAAGTATTAACTCTGCTACAGACTTCCTTTCCTAAGCAAGTCACAATCCCTGTACCTCAGTTTCTCCTTTGGTAAAATGGGGATGATAATACTTCCTTATTTCACAGGGATGCTGTGAAGATGAATCCATTAATAGATATGATGTGTTCAGACCCTGCTGGGATGTGCTCACTCTGTCTATGTTGGATAGTTTACAATAGGCTGGTAGTTTGAAGAATGGCACGTGCCCTACCACCAACACACGTGGAATGTTGACATCCAGCAGATCTCAAATTACAAGTAGGCAAGGCTCTTCCTTGGTTTGCTACTGGGTGCAGCCACGTTCTGAACCAATGCATCATCCTGGGATGTTGCCTCCATGACGTATCACACGTAAACACCTTCAAAGCAATGTAACTCTGATACTGTGCACGTGCCAGAAACCACCCTCCCACCAGCAGTTTTAGGATTGATTCCTTAGCAAGATGCCTCTCCTGAAGGAGAAACATATAGCTATCAGAATGTCTTCATCTAATATTTAAAAAATATGTTAAATAAAAATCTGATCATTCCTTTTCTAAAGGCAGATGTGCTTCATTTGGAAAAGAGAAGCTCCTTCAAACAGCTCTTGCTCAGTCCCCTCCATGCCATAATCATTGTAGCAGGATCTCTGACACTGCAGCCAGACTGGACCCATGCTCTGAGCCTGGGCTGAGATTGTTATCTTCCTTTCATACACACAGAAAGGAGGATACAAAATATCAAATACTCTTCCTGGAAGGTTGCCATGAAACACTACTTATTTCTTACCATTCAAAACGATAATGCACAAGAAAAAGAGACACAAAGCTGACTGCTCACTACAGCAGAGAAGCACAAGCCAACCTACTTTGCTCTAAGCTAGCTCTCTGCAGACTGGCTGCTCAAGGCCTAGCTCACACATTGTCCTATAGAACCCACTAATCTGCAAGCAGAATTAGGATACCCCTTACAAATTTAAAGTAATAACTGTGTTAAAATTACAAGCTTTCATTATTCCACAAGGAGCATCCCTCAGGAAGATCTCCCCACAATTCTCTGCCTCCAGGCAGACTCTAGGATTCCTTTTCAAGTGAGTTTTTTCAGGATTTTTCAGGATTCTAAATGTCTCTCCATTTCTTTGTTGGCTTTGAAGTTTTTCTCCTAAACACTGTGAACTGAAAAAGAAATTCCTTTTTGCTTTCAGAGGCAAGTCTGAAGGATAGCAACTTCTTCTCGCCTCCCCATTCAGAATTGGCAGACAGACAGCAGGCCACAGGGAAACCAGCTCCCAGCTGGTGGGTGGGCAAGGCCTATGCTGAGACAGTGGAGCAGGAAACATGCCCAATTTTTGGTAAGTGAAAACTGTTCAACCATTTCAAAACCATTTTTGGTAAACATTTAAATCACCCAAAATCCAGTTCCAAAGCAAAAGCAAGTTTGAAACTTCAAATTTTTCTGAACCTACTTTTGGATAGTTTGACCAGCTCTATTGTGCAAATATCATGGTCTATTTTAAATATCATAAGATAAAGCTCCTATGAGAAATGGTACCTTGTGGCACTGGGCCAGAAAGGGTTAAGCAACTAGCAGGGTAAATGACCCAAATTCTACCAAATTAAAGACATATTAGGAAAGTATGTACGTGGTAATTAGGGCTATTCCTTACAAGTAGCTAGCAAAGCAATGTTAGATAGACTGGAGCTTTGAAATGTAAACTTGTACTGTTAAAGAATTGGAAGAAGATAATAATTGTAGTAGTCTATGTTTACCTATATCTTGTTAGAGGTTAACAATGTAACCAAACAGTTTCTATCTAGGGCTGTATTCTGTTAATTCAGGGATCAAAAGGAAATATTAACATTTAGATGAAACTTGGGTAAAATAATGTCCTTGTCTACATGTCTCTTTAAAGTTTGTGATAAACTGCTTAATGGATAATTACCTTATGTTAATCCATGTAGTTAATTATCGATGATGTTTAGGAAACAGAAGGTTACTTCAAAAGCCTATTGTTCGCCTGAGGACTCTGGGCTGTCAAGAGAAGGCCTGAAACTGTATAAAGGACTCTTGGGTCCTGATCCTTTTTATCTCAGATCTGCTTGAGCTCTATTCAAGGGAAGCTTGAATCATAAGACTGAGATCTCCAGTCCCATCTGGATCACCCTGGATATGAACACTGGACTATAACCTCTGGACTAATTCTGAAAGAACTATGTGCAACTCCAAAGCTCACCGTCTCTACTATGAAACTGATCTCAGAACTGTGCTCATGTCTGTATGTATACTGATCTTTTTACCAATACGCTTGCTTTTCTTTTTAAATAAATTTTAGTTTAGTTAATAAGAATTGGCAGTAAGTGTGTATTTGGGTAAGATCTGAAAGATTCATTAACCTGGGAGGTGATGTATCTGATCCTTTGGGATGATAGAACTTTCATATTTGACTTGGCTATCTGGGAGGGAGTCCAAAGGCTGGGTTGCTTTTAAGGGAGCTGTGTTTTGGATTCTATGTAACCAATACGGTATTGTAGAATCTGTTTTGTGACTAGCTTGGTGGATCTAAGTGCTGGAATATCCACCAGCTTTGGGGATTGTCTTTCCCATTCTTTGCAGTTTGCCCTAATTGAGTAACCTCAACGTGCTGCCCTCCTCGCCCCCGCCCCACATACACAAAATAAGTTGTGAAAGGGAATTCATTACAACATGTGAGTCAAGGAAGAGGCATTTAAATCCCACATTAGAGACTGAAATATTCCTAATGTTTTCAATATTTTTAAGAATTTCAGAATGGTGTTTTTCAAAAGGAAAGTAGATGCCTAACACTTTTAGGCACTTTTGAACATCCCATGCTTAATTATTTTTCTTCCAAGCACTGGGATTCAAGTTTGTGGTAATAGGTGAGGAAGGGGAAATGAGGCCTTTAAAAAAAATTCCAGTCTCCAACTCTACCCAAATCAAAGGGAAATCAGGGCAACATCCATCAAATCCTCACTGAGCTCCTTCAAAGGTTCTCTGAGTATAAATCTCAGAAAATAATCTGTGCTTAATCTCCACATATACTTCCCCACAAATCTCCACAGCAGTTCCAGTATGCCAGTCACATCCAAGTCCTCCAGTTTTAATTCATGAGTTACTACTACTCTCCAATCCTCCTCCAAATATGCATATGAAACATAAAATGCATCTTTGCAGTTGTTTGTGTCTGATAAATTTCTTGGCGCATTGGGCCATTAATATTTTAACAGCTCTGCAAACATAAAAGCAAATAATATATATATTTTTTTAGTCTTTTCTATCCAGTTTGACAAATGAAGCTGTCCCTGTGCTCACCAAGGAATCTTCACCATCTCAAAGGCAATATTGTGCCAAGGTAATATTTCACACTGCTACCTTGATTTACATCTTCCATTATACAGAGGACAGAAGACACATTGAGGGTCTGTTCTCAACTCTATTAATTTTCTCCCCATGAGACTTTGCAGGTTCACCCAGATCAGTCAGGGGTTGTGCCATTGCCTGCCCTGTAACCCTGGGTGCTTCCGTGCTGTGCAGCTTTGGCTCAGAGCCTTGACACCAGCAGCCTGTTTACAGCACAATGACCTCACCCTGGCTGCCACCAGCCTTTTTACTCCTCGCAGGGTGACAACAATAGTCCTGCTAGTCCTAAGTCTCCTCAAAACTGTCTCCTCTGCAGTGCTCAGTCCTTCTCACTGAAGCACTCACAAAACTTACCAAGTTCACTGCTCCTTTAAAGAGACAGTGCATAGAATCAGCCTGTTTGGCTGAGGATTTTTGTCTTTAGTTTGAAACATTGCACTGAGATGGTAGTGTAATAAAACAATATTAGGTTTATTAACAAAGAACAGATATTTAAGTGATACCAAGTAGAAGGAATTGGGATAGAAATGGTTACAAACAAACAAAAGTAACAACATGCTTCTAAAATTAAAACCTAAACTTAACAAACTAGAGTTTTTTGTTTCAAGTAGTTTTCTCAGCACAGTCATTTTTGGCCAGGATCCAGCACAGAGCTCAAAGTGCTTGGTTTCTTTGTCTCCTCAGATTCAGGATGCCAAAATGGCTTTCTCTTTCCGCTTATATCCTCAAAGTTTATCTTTGTTTTCGAAGTCAGGAGCCTCCTAGGGGCTCATCTTGCTGACACATGTTAATTTTGGCAGTCTCCTCCCCCTCTCATGATAGTTAAGTGGCTACCTCCCCCACTCCCTACGTTGGCGGCTTTGTTTACCTTTTATGTAAATGTACTTCCATTGTCTCTCCCTGCTCAATTGACATCGGAGACACATTCAAGCAGGTAGAACCACATTCCTTTGTGTGAGGGAGGGATGACTTAATCCCTACCAGCCAAACACATTTTAAGATCATATTTTAAGCACATATTAATAATTTTTATATATCACCCATACATAGATCATGCAATAATATTCATGACCAGAGTGTTACCAGTTTCCATATGATACTTTACATGACAAGAGAAGAAAAGACTGAGGGGAAACATAACAATCTTCAGGTAAAAGGTTCTTATAAAGAGAAGGGTGATACATGGTTCTTCTTATCCACTGAGGACAGGACAAGTAGTGATGGGGTTAAATTTCAGGAAGGGAGATTTAGGTTAGGCATTATGAAGTTTTTCCTAATTGCCAGGGTAGTTAAGCACTGGAACAAATTACCTACGGAAGCTGTGGAATCCCGATCATGGGAGTTTTTTAAGAACAGGTTAGACAAACAGCTGTCAAGGATGATCTAGATAGTACTCAGTCCTGCCTCACTGCAGGGGACTGGATTAGATAACTTTTGGATATCCCTTCCAGCCCTACATTGCTATGATTCTGTGACACCATTTTAGATACAGATGATTCCAACAGTGAGTTGGGGTGCACTCAGCTGGTCAGGCCAGCTGAGACTCATGGCTAGATACCAGGGACGCCCTTGCCCTCTGGCATTGGGATGCCGTTAGGTCACACTCCCCTTTCCCATTGTATTAAAAAAAATCATTCTACTACTTCAGGCTGCTTTGGTTCATAATTTTCTTTGGAGCAAAGATGCTTGACAAATAAAACTTCAGCAGAACTTCTGCTGATGGGGTGCCGAAGGAGTGCTGTTTTAGCTGATATCAACAACATTTCTTATCTGGGTCATCTGGACATTAGTTCATTATTCTTTGCATCCTCTCTTGAAATGCACATTCACCACCCCAGATATTAAATTGTTATCCATTAAGATAACAGAAGGGTGCAAATAATATTTCTAGTCCAGGGGTGGGCAAACTTTTCGGCCCGAGTCAGGATAAGGTTTTGGACATCTTGCCTTAAGGGTGGCTTTCTCTCTCTAACACAGTCCATGTGATAATTCCCCAAACAGTCCTAGACAACGGTTGGCTTAATTAAAACCAGATTTATTAAGAACAGAGAGAGGAATCCATAATGTAACAAAAGAACCAATTAATGTCATAGCTAACTTAAAACTGTGCAAAGTTCAAATTAGCTAGACTACCATTAGCTTTAGCTACAGTGTAATAAAAGGACGGCATATTTCACTTCTAGAAATCCACTTCTCCTCTCTGACCCTCTGGGTCAGACAGCTCCCGGGACATGCCCTCTCCACTCTGTCCCAGTGGATATATTTTCATTAATCATTCCTACCATTCATTCTATTTCATAGTGAATATGAATTATTGACACACAAATCCTCTGGCACTGTTCAAAGTCTGAATTTGACAAGCCACTTAAGTCCAATGATTTTTTTTTTGAGGAGGGTGGGACAAAAGTAGTGGGTATTTGTTCTGTTGGGTTTTGTTTCCTGTTCATTACAATCTCATGCTCCTTGCCCCCAACAGCAAGCTAAGCAGCAACAGGACTTTTCTTGCTCCATTCCTTCAGACCCTGAACACAGCTATAAGGAAGTGTAATGAAGGCCAGTGGCAGACTGAAGCATGATTTTAACATATTGTCTAATCCACCTGCTATATTCTGACCAGGGCCACCAGTATACCCAAGAAAGATCTTTAAAAATGTTTCCAGCAACCTGTACCACAACTCATTATTTTAACCCCGCAGCAACATCCTTGTAAATAGATTTTGTCCTCCCCACCCGAAGCTTTCTGAGAGGATCCTACATTTAGCCTTAATCCATTCTGTGGTGTAGCCAGCCCCTTTACTTAGAGAGAGGAGAAGCAGCAGCCGAGGAGCAGCATCCAGCCATTGCTATTTTCTCACTCTCGGATGCATTTATTCATTTTGGCTATCTTCTGACATACTGATTAGCTCTCCATTGTGAACAGAGTTTTAGACACACATTCTATACAGCAGAACAATTGTGAAAGGAGATAATTTCTCACGGGTAGGTTAAATCTTCAGCTATCATGAGTGAATGCAGAGCTGAAGACTATTTCAGCAATAATGTGCTGTACCCACTTGTTTTGCAAAGAGAAAGTATTCTGCAATAAATATAACCTGCTAGACTTTCATGTTCTTTATTTCAGCCCTTAAGTGGCTGATGAAGTTCTTGAAGTTAGTGCTTTTAGATGTGAAGAATCTCATTTTAATAAAATTATATCCTTTCTACTAAGTCACTGTTCTTGCGTGATGTGTAAACCTGATTATCAGACTTCACAAGGAAAGATAACTGTAGAATACACTTTTCTTCCGAAGAGAGTTGGCACTTAATAACCTCTTCAGACAGATGCTAAAAACATATTGTAGCTAATTCTGTTACCTTAGCAAAGTTTTACTATAAAGTGAGTGAGAAAAACAGCACAAAAGGAAAGTGAAGATAGGCCCTAAGTGCTGTGTTACAAGTTGCAATTTATAGGATTCTTGGCCTAGATTCAGCAAGATACTAAAGCAATTGCCTAATTGTAAACACATGAGTTCTCATTGAGGCTATATTCACATGCTTAAAATTAAGCACATGCGTAAGTATCTTGCTGAATTTAGTCACTGTGGTGTGATCCACAAAGCTTCCAGAGTTAGATGCCTAAATCCCCAGGCACAGCATGACTTCAATCCACAAAGCTCCTGTTTGGCTGCCCCTAAACCTGTGGGTGCCTAAAGTCACTTGGCGCCTAATGTTCTGCTATAAAAGTTCTAGGCATCTGTGTTTTAGATACTGGAGCATGTGCACTTCAGCCCCGCTGTAGGTGGTGGGGTGCTTATTGCTTGCTTAAGATCTAGAGCAATTCATGAACTGGAGCAGATAGGCATTTAGCTGCCTAAGTCTTATGGGGGCCTGAGTCTGTAGGTGGTGTGACAGACCCAGACCAGTGGGGTACAGGAGTCTGGTAGAGGGCAAATATACTGGTCACTGGATGAGTAGTTTTCTGTTCCCTGAGTGACCAGAGCAGGGGCTGCACTAGAGTAATCAGAAACCTGCTAGAATCAGTTAAGACAGGCTAATTAGGACACCTGGAGCCAATTAAGAAGAAGCTGCTAGAATCAATTAAGTCAGGCTAATCAGGGCACCTGGGTTTTAAAAGGAACTCACTTCGGTTTGTGGTGTGAGGAGCTGGGAGGAAGAGGTGCAAGAAGCTGAGGGTTGCTGGAGGACTGAGGAGCACAAGCGTTATCAGACACTAGGAGGAAGGTCCTGTGGTGAGAATAAGGAAGGTGTTTGGAGGAGGCCATGGGGAAGTGGCCCAGGGAGTTGTAGCTGTCATGCAGCTGTTACAGGAGGCACTATAGATAGCTGCAGCCTACAGGGCCCTGGGCTGGAACCTGGAGTAGAGAGCAGGCCTGGGTTTCCCCCCACAATTGACCTGGACTGTGGGTTCTCCCAGAGGGGAAGGTCTCTGGGCTGTTCCCCAACCCACATGGTGAATCTCTGAGGCAAGAAAATCTGCCAATAAGTGCAGGACCCACCAAGATAAAGGAGGAACTTTGTCACAGTGGCTACTGAGCACACCTACCAGATCAGATCCCATTCAAAACTACCCAGAAGAGTGGTGCCCCACTTTACAGCTTTTAACCCAGAGATGAGAGCACTCACCTAGGATGCTGAAAATCCAAGTTCAATTCCCTCTTTGAGGCAGATGCTTTAACTACTGAGTTAAGGGGCATTTTGATGTGGGACTCCCTCAGTCTCTCCTGGTGAAGCTTTTCCACTATGGGTAAATAATGCAAGAGTGACTGGAGCAGGGGGACTGGATCTGGGTGGGTGCCCTAACCACTGGGATATGGAGTCATTCTCTCTCTTTCTGGCCCAATGATTAGATACTTGAGTGAGAGAGGAAGACCGAGGGTGAAGTCCCCCTGGTCCAATCTCTCTTACATTATTTATTCACCATCATCACATCTCCCCCTGACCATTCCATGTGGAAGGAGGCTGGTGCTTAACTTACTCCTGCAAGAAACACCTAAGGTGCCTTAGCTGCCTGACTGCAGGCAACTGGTTCCTGTTCATGGATTACTCCATGCAGTAGAGTTTTAGGCACTTATCTCTTAGAGAAAGGCAGGGTTTTAGCACACACCCTGTCATCTGCATCTCCCATTGTCTAGCTTAGGTGGGTCCAAGCCTAGTGTGCTGGCTTATGTGGGTCACATTCCTAGGTTATGTCACCACTGGTAGTGGTGTATGGTATATGTGTAGCCACACACCCACAGTGAAAAGCACACTGTGTCCACACTGCGGTGTGTTCCTATGCATGTCAGTGAAGCCCTCTGGGAGAGGGGAGGCAGTGGGGAAAGACTTCAGCAGCTCCCTGTCCCCCGCTGGAGTCTTTCCCTATAGCAGGGAAGGGCTCCAGCAGCAGGGAGCTCTTCCCAGCTGTCTCCCCACTGCCAACACCTTCCCCTCTTTTCCTGCAGCAGAGAGAGTCTCCAGCACTGGGAGGCAGCAGGACATCACACTGCTAAAAATATCAATGTAGACAGGGTAAGAACAAGTAACTCTTGATAGTGGGGGGAGGGCAGAATTTAAAGGTTCAGGGGACTTGTCACCTCTGCCTTTCCCACTACACCTGCACTTCCCACACCCGCTCCAAGCCAGCACCACTTTGCCCCACTCCTCTCACAGCTCCTTCTCCCAGTACAGGCCGAAGCAGTAACTGCAGTAGCGGATGAGGAAGGGGCGGGTCTCAGCAGGCTTCCAGGCACCCCCTCTGGCAGAGCTGTGCTGCCAGCCCAGTCTCTCTTCCCTGCTCCAGGTGCCTCCTAGCGGAGCTCAGTGGGAGCGCAAGCCGCCAGTGCCTTTCCCAGGCACATCCCCCTCAGCTGTGCTCAGCCCAACTCCCGCCCTGGCAGAAATGCATTTCACCTCTGCAGGGAGGCACTGCTTGGGTGAGTAGAGTGGTGTAGGGTATGTATTCACACACATCCCCACCTCCTTCAGGCGTGCCTTTATTCTACTTGCCTAAGCAGTGCCTCACGGGCTACATTGCTAGTTATATGTGTGCAGGGGGGTGCTAGGCAAGTATGAAAAGCCCCAGAAAGAAGCATGCAGTATAGACACATCCTTAGGCACCTGTCTCTCCCCATTTATTGTATTTAGGGAGCCTAGGCTGCCAACTCAGGCTTTGTGGATCACCGTGTTCTTGTGATTTTTTTTTTTTCCTCCCCTTAAGGTCTGAAAAGTTAGGTGCCATGACACTCAGCATTGTACCACCTAAGTACTTTTCCAGAGACTGCCCCTAATGACTAATGCTTTGCTCTAGCTCCATATATCTCCTGTGAAATCAGATGGCTGGACTCATTGCAGGCACCATGTATTAAATCTGTTCCAACATCTTAAAGGCACATGTTCATAACTTAATTATCAATTTTGTATCAAAGCCACAAAGGTAAACTCTCTAATGAATCCATGGTTTATAAATTACTCCATATTCACATACTTTTTCTGCAAACATTGTGAACATAGATTACTTCCAGGTCTTGCAGTTGTTTCTCCAGGAATCAATTAACATGGAACCGAGGTGCTTTTGTTGACAATAGGTGCCTTTCTCATCACCACCTCATGAAAGTCTGACAGAATGGAGAAATGTCATTTATTTTGTAATAGCAATAGTTTACAATATAGTGACACTGCAGAGGTTTGTAATAATTCAGTGTAGTCACAGGTCTGAACTGTTATAGCCCATATCCTCATCTGGTATAAATTGGCATAGTTCTCCAGACTTCGATGCCCTGTAGCTGGAAACCGTTAGCACTTGATCTTGATCCCTTGGAAGTCAGAGGTTTTATGACTGACGTCAGAGAGACTAGGATCATGGCTTGAGACAGTAAGTTGAAGACCGTCTCTTCCTTTGTGTTTTCTTCTGCGCTGAGTTCCTGGCTCTCTAATGCTGATAATGTTTACATCTATAATTTATATGTTGTATCATTAAAACTTAAAGAAATTCCAAGCTAACTGCCTCCCCTAGGTTTCCCAGTGTGTCATCTTTTAATAGGCTCCTATATGGCAAGTGCAGCTGTTCAGAGGGTTCCTCTGCCTGCTGGGGCTCCTTGTGAGTGCCAGGTCTGCCATGAGGATGCAGTTGCAGGATCAGGGCCTTAAACTGCACATTTTTCAGGCCAGGAGCTAGGGACTTTATTGAACAAACCCATGTTGTCCCTCACATTTTGTGGGAGGCCTAGAGGTGCTGATCTGTAGGCACCGAAAGGCTTCTTCTGTCTGGAGCAGAATAAATTTGTGTATATGCTCTCTCTGCATGACATTCCCTTTGCAAATATAAGCAAAATAAGTCCGTGTGAAAAGGCATTGTAACCTTTTCTTTTTAAAGTATCCATTTCAAATTCTAGGAAGTTTGAGATTCTGAAAATACAGCTTTCTTGTAGCTGTTACGGCTTTAGCTGTGTTGATTGCTGCTGCCAGAAGACAGCTTTTTCAGAAATCAATGAGAGTGCACGGAGCACAAAGTTGTCATTTTAAGCTAACCAATCTCATTTCTCTGGTTACATAATAGAACCAGGTCATATCTGTTCTCTCCCTGGAGATCCAGCCACTGGAATTTTAAAGCTGTCTTAGGTACAGCAGGATTCTGATTAATTGCATTAATCAATACAGAGCAATTCCCAAAAAAACATATCAATTAAAAGAGAGGCACTGTGAGAAACCAGTCATTTTTGATGTATCATTTATCACAACAACCTGGTGTTATTCACCATCTCTAATTCTTAGAACTTTGCTTACCATAGCAACAGGATGCAGCTTTTATACAAAGTGGGCCAAATTCTGCTCTTGGTTACTCAGAAGCAAATTCAGACTCTCTGAAGTGCATGGAATGACACTGATGCAAATCCAGAGTAACAGAGGCAGATCTAGGCCTGCTATCTCTTTTATATAATCTTCCCCCTCTTCACCCCCGCCCTGTCAGGAAGACAAGATGTTTTTCTCTCCTATTCTGAGTAAGCTCGTAACACAGTAGAATAATCAGACTTAATGACAGGTTAAACCACAAAGGAATGTTACATCTTATATGACATTAACTTAATCTGTAAATTTGTATATGAACTGGTCCTATTTAAAAATACTCCAGGAAGAAGCAAATCGGAATTTATTCCTATCATCAATTCATTATAAGGCTACATCCAGAGAATGTAACATAATTAGAATGCTACAGAATAAACAGACACATGCAACTAAGGATAAATTCAAAATCTTTGGCTAAGGCATAGGACTTGATCTTGCAATAAGAACCTGTGTCTCATTAACTTTGATGGGGCTCCAGGCAATTACATGTGTCCACCCACATGGAGCTTATATTCATGTACAAAGCAATAGCTGGCCATACTATGTTCTTAACCCTTACATAGTACGAAGTCGAATCTGTGGAAATACATTCACAGTTCAAGGTCAGTACATGAGCCAGTGTGTTCAAAAGAACCAGAGTCCAGATCAAAACAAAAAATCTTCTTTGTTGGGCTTGATCTGTAAATGCAAAAGTACAGTGGCACTTTCCAGACTGCCAGCCAAATGGGAGGTTAGATTAAATACACGTAGCAATGAAAGGCACCCTTTTGGGAAAGTGCTGTGGCACTTAGTAGGGATTAAACCAATAGGGTGCTGCTCTAAAAATATCAGGTCTGAATTTTCACTTGGTTATGCCAGTTTTACATTGGAGTTACCACCTGCACTAAACTGCTATAACCAAGTGAAAAAGCAGGCCCATAGAATTTGAATAAAGCATGGGAACCTTTTCTGTGGGGTTTACTTTTTAGTCATCCTCCAGAATTCTACATCAGGAAAATAATTAAATTATATAAGGCAGCTCAAAAATTAGAATCATAGAAAATTAGGGCTGGAAGAGACCTCAGGAGGTCATCTAGTCCAAACCCCTGCTCAAAGCAGGACCAATCCCAACCAGGGCTTTGTCAAGCCAGGCCTTAAAAACCTCTAAGGATGGAGATTTCACCACCTCCCTAGATAACCCCTTCCAGTGCTTCCCCACCCACCTAGTGAAATAGTGTTTCCTAATATCCAACCTAGACCAACCACACTGCAACTTGACACCATTGCTCCTTGTTCTGTCATCTGACACCACTGAGAACAGTCTAACTCCATCCTCTTTGGAACCCCCCCTTCAGGTAGTTGAAGGCTGCTATCAAATCCCCCCCCCCCACTCTTCTCTTCTTCTGCAGACTAAATAAGTCCAGTTCCCTCAGCCTCTCTTCATAAGTCATGTCCCCCTTTTCATTGCCTTCTGCTGGACTCTCTCCAATTTGTCCACATCCTTTCTGCAGTGGGGGACCGAAACGGGATGCAATACTCCAGATGTGGCCTCACCAGTGCTGAATAGAGGGGGAATAATCACTTCCTTGATCTGCTGGCAATGCTTCTACTAATGCAGCCCAATATCCCATTAGCCTTCTTGGCAACAAGGGCACACCACTGACTCGTATCCAGCTTCTTGTCCACTGTAATCTCCAGGTCCTTTTCTGCAGAACTGCCGCTTAGCCAGTCAGTCCCCAGCCTGTAGCAGCACATGGGATTCTTCCGTCCTAAGTGCAGGACTCTGCACTTGTCCTTGTTGAACTTCATTAGATTTCTTTTGGCCCAATCCTCCAATTTGTCTAGGTCACTCTGGACCCTATCTCTATCCTCCAGCTTATCTACCTCTTCCGCCAGTTTAGTGTCAACTGCAAACTTGCTGAGGGTGCAATCCATCCCATCATCCAGATCATTAATGAAGATGTTGAACAAAACCAGCCCCAGGACCGACTCCTGGGACACTCCGCTTGATACCGGCTGCCAGCTAGACATAGAGCCATTGATCACTACTCATTGAGCCTGACGATCCAACCAGCTTTCTATCCACTTTATAGTCCATTCATCCAGTCCATACTTTTTTAACTTGCTGGCAAGAATATGTGGGAGACCATATCAAAAGCTTTGTTAAAGTCAAGATTTATCATGTCCACCGCTTTCCCCATATCCACAGAGCCAGTTATCTCATCAGAGAAGGCAATCAGGTTGGTCAGGCATGACATGCCCTTGGTAAATCCAAGTTGACTGTTCCTGATCATCTTCCTCTCCTCCAAGTGCTCAAAAATGGATTTGTTGAGAACCTGCTCCATGATTTTTCCAGGGACTGAGGTTAGGCTGACCGTCTGTATCATTATCTACTAGATTATATAGGATTCTTTCACAATAAAGAGATCAACTATTAGTCTAGTGGACTGTGCATTCTCACAGGTTTTAGATAGCTCATCTAGTCACAACTAGTCCAGAAGTAAGAAGTCAGGTGGTTTGCCACATTCAGAACAGTTTAAAATGATCCCATTTTAGAGAAGTACATTGCAAGGAAACCTTATATCAGCAATCCATTGGGGCTGGGGGGAATAGATTGAGACCTACCAGAGTGTAATTCTTCAGTTATGAGAAAGCAGGATGGCAGAGCTGGGGTCTCTGTGGAAGTGTTAGAAGTATAATAAAATGACACTCATTCAAGAGGAACAGGCTAGATTGAGAAAGCAGAGGTCTCATTCCGTTCCCGTTGAAGCCAAGACATTGCATTGTTCTCTCTTTCTACTCCTGTCCATGTTCCATACTATGGCTCTCGAGCATTCCTCTACAGCACTCTGCTCCTGAATCACCAAATGCAGTCTGGTGCTTTTATTGTGACCGATTGTGTACTATATACATTGGACAATGTACTTGATAGTGTGCAAGAGGAAAAGTCAAACTGCACTTTCTCAAATATCAGTGAATTACAAGGGCATTTTTGTTATTTTCAGAATCTTGTATCTTAGCAAAATACACAAGTGATTAAGTGAATGAGAGTTGTGATCTGTTTGAGGTGCTAATTAAATTCCCTAAATGTTATATTTCAATTGCCACATCTCCTGTTCAACCTCCTTTTGCCTGTGAATGCAGAAAACCTTTCTAAAGTGCATTAAAATGGCCAATTATAGAAAAATATCTATCAAATGAAATGATTCTCCCATCTGTTTTGCCCCCAAACTGATGCCTCTGTGTATTTCTGCAATGAGTCTCCTACCACCAGTAATAAGCTGCAAGGTGAGAAATAGGAGTTTGTAATAGAGGTGGGTCCAGGCTAAAACTCTGTATCTGAATTTTGTAGAAAAGAATTCAAACAGATTCAGATCTGGATTTTGCAGCTGGCCCCTTCTCTATAATGAACACCATAAAAAAACCAAAACAATTGTAACCCTAAACAATAGAAAATATGAAATCCAGGTCCAGATTTAAAATTTGTAATTTAGATCTATGTTGGCATTGACTCCTAGAGCATTCCCTGGAGGCCGGATATGGAACAGTGGGTGCATCTCTGCCTCAGTTTCCCCTAATGGACTTTTAATGAGGCTTTGTGCTATTGTGTTGCTCCTTCTTGAGTTGAGATATTTGGGTTTCTGGGCATTGCTTCTCCTCTAGGACTTTGAGTATACTGGTCACCCCCATGATTGGTCCATCCCAGTCACCCCAAGTCTGGCACCTTGTTCAAGCTCCTCAAGTGTAAGCTCCTCTAGCACTTGAAGCATCTTAGACATCATCTGCCCACCCAGGTGCTTAAGCTTCACCCTTATTGCTGGACTTCTTGGGCACTAACATAGATTTCCTCATGAAGAAGGCAGCATTCCTTTTCAAGCATGACAAAGTGACTTCTCTCTCTCTTTCTGCTACTTGCCCTGCCTGCTTGTCAGGTAGTTTCTGGCTTGCTTCCCTTGCTTGGACAGTTTCGGTAGGAAAGCCCACATTTGGGCCTGAAAACTGAATAATGGGCTTGTAGTAGGCCCCTCAAACTTCCCAAGCTCTCATGCCCTGAGGCTAACAGGGGTGTCAAAGCACCCCTGTTAATAGAGGGGGGAAATGTAAACCTTATGGCCATTCTCTTGCACTGACCTCTCTACCCTAGGCTTGCCCAGTTATACAGCCTCTTTCACCCCCATAGTGATGTCCCATCTGTTTTTGAAGCTTGAACTTCCTGCAGGGCAACATCTTTTTATATGCCCAAGCTCCCCACTCTTGAAGCACATTACCCCTAGGACTACGATCTTTTTGACCCTGCTCTGTGTTTCATCAGGCTCTAGCTCAGCATTAGCAGCCATCAGGGTCTCTGCTATCTGAAACCAAGTGTTCTTCATGATCTGGACTTCCCCAGGTGCCTCAGCACCCTGCACCAATCAGCAATCTCAATGATCTCTGCTCCCCTAGGGGCAGACACAACTTACATCCCCACTTGTCCATAATACCTGTCCCCAATTGGCAGGAGTATCTTGACTCCTTTTCTTTTGATGTTTACAATGGCAGAGCCTATTTGGTCCCTGCTGTGGTTGCTGCACCCTCCCCTTCACACACACCCCCCACCTGACACCCCCTCCACGGGTCAGCTATCCTGTGACAACCCTAAAAAATACACTAAAATTTGTTTAAGAAAAAGCCTAGACATGGGACAGAGTCAATTTCTGCTGCCATAAACTCATGCAAAGAGCCCCTGACAGAAGAAATTCTGCTTTTGGTGGAGGGAGAGTAGAAGGACAGGGCTGAATGGTGCACAGTGCCCCACTGCAACTTCACTTCTGCCTGAGAGTCTCAACTGTTTAATGCTACCAGAAGAATGATGTCTGGGGAGAGAACATGCCTGGCAATGAGTGTAGATCTGCTGATTCAGCTTGTTTGTCACCAAATGTTGTCAGCACAGCATCCACTGGTGGGTCTCCTAAGAAGACCCTGGTGAAAACAAGGGCTAAATTGGAATTCCTGAGGGAGGATGGTAGACACATCACCTGCCTTCTCATGGAGGTGTGTTGGAAAAATATGTTGGAGAACGTGCTGAAAAGAGCCACAAAAATTATTTGAGGGCTGGAGAAAATGCCTCACAGTGGCATTTAGGTGACAGGATTATGGTGTATAAGTACCTGCATGGGAAGAAAATAGTGGAAGAGCTCTTTCTTCTAGAGAAAAGAGGCAAAACAAGACCAAATGGCAGGAAGTTGAAGCCATGCAAATTCAAATTAGGAATTATGCACAATTAGTTAACAGTAGGGGTGAGTTAACCATTGGAGACAACTACTAAAGGAAGTGTTGCTTTAGTCAAACACAAGTTACTGAGCCCAATAATGGGGTAATTTGGTGAAATGTAATGGCCTTTGCTACACCAGAGGTCGGACCAAGTGATATCATGGTTCCTTCGGTCCTAAAACTCTATGAATCTCCCCTGGGGAGCAGTGAGCTCCCTTTTTTTTCCTGAGGTTTTTCATGCATCTTCCTGTGTCAATAAGAGTGAATCTAGCTTTGGTATCCCAGGAACTCAAATTGTACACTGATTTACACACTATACAATCCTATTAAAATCAGTGGGGTCTCACTCATATATAATGCCTCTGGAAATTGAACTCATAAGATTCCATCTTAATGTAATATTGTACCTTCATATATGCACTAACTTGTTCTTCATGGCCATCTGTATCAATTTGTATTACATTCTCTGTTGTTCAGCTTTGATAATATCCAATGACATATACATAGAGAAGACTATAAAATGTAAGCCATCCATAATTATCTATTACAATGGAATGTCTGCTCTAGATTTGTTTTTACAAAATATGACTTTCAGATGAACATTTTTACATGGCCAACTGCACAATTATGAGTCCTATTGAACTGACAGTTGGCAGATTATTAACTGGATTCTGCTCGCACTGCAATCATTAGGCGTTTTGCCACTTATTCCAGTGGGGGTAGGAGTGAGCCCCATGAATTAGCCTAGTTATTGGATAACAGAAAGCACTGGTGAGTACTGGCATTGGTACATGAACAGCTTGGTTTCTTTAATTTAGAACCACTTAATTGGCTTTGCTGGCATTTTGTTTCAGTTATTATTCTGTTATATTTCCCTGAACGCAATTTTCTACAATTAGGTTAGAAACATTTCCTTCTTCAGTTGACATATGCTACGGCTAGTAATGCAGCTTTTGAACCACTCAAATTCTCCAGTCCAAATTCCAACTTACGTGCTCTAAAGGAATTTCTATTTTGGGATAAGAAATCTCAGGGTGAATAGGGGAAGGTGAGGAGGAGTGAGCAACTGGTTTGAGGAAACTTTTATTGGCGGAAGGGAACTCAACAAGGGGAAAGGTGGCTCAAGAAGACTGAATCCAGTGCATTTTGGTTCCAGGGATTGTGGCCTTTGATGCTAGGTAAGTAGATAAATGGGACTCTGGTCCCTTTGCCAAAATCCCCCCCATTGTTCTTACAGATCTATGTGAGCCAGGCGCTCTGTAGGTGTAAACTGGGGTGACTCCATTGACTTCAATGGAATTATGACAGTTTACACCAGCTGACAGTCTGGGTTGTATATATTTTTTTCTTCACATATTCCCAGGGATTATGAATTTATTGTAGCACTAAGAACATGGGGGGGGGGGGGCAAAACGTGCAGATCAGCACCTTCTGGGTTTGTCAGTATTTTTAAAATGTTAATTTTCTAAACAAAGTCAGACTTTCCCACAAAGATGTATTAATTTATAGACTTTTCCCTACTACTCTCATACAATGTTTACCCTTGTAAAGCATTAATGAATTATCTTTACAATACAACTGTGAGGCATGTGGGGAAACTGAGGCACTGAAGTTCATAGATGTGAACTTTGGCAAGACAAAGGAAGTCTGTGGCAGAGCTGGGGAATAGAACCCAAGAACCTGGTTCTGATCTCACTTGCGTTGATGTTACACCATTGCATCACTATTAACTTCAATAGAATTACTCCTGACTGACACCAGTGTCCAATCAGAATTAGACCTCTCAGTCCAAGACCAATGACTTAACCACAAGACCACCCTTCCTCTCAAGGTTTGGGGAAGCCACTGGGCCTATTTTTGACCCAGAGAATGAACAGCTCCTCAATTAGGGAAAGTTTTGTATCTGGATCCTAGCTTTGTGGCACAATCCCGTCTATGGAAAGAGGTTCTGAAACTTTTGAGATTTGCGAATCACTTCTGGCAACAGTGACTTCCACGTTCATTTCATGGTATTAAATTAATCTGTTCAATATCAAATTAGCCAATACAATCCTTTGCCAAAAACAAACAACAACAATCAGACCTGCAACTATAGTGCTGCTGAAATACATCAGTATGGCTCACTTCAATGCAGATGAGCATATGGGGTGTCTGGAGGGGAAGGGTGTGTCCTTAAAACAATGCTGCCATTTCCTGAGTTGGGGAAAGGTAATGGCTCTCTCGGAGAGAGGTGCCAAACTGGCTCAACTGGAACAGTGCCCTGAACATCCTAATTAAAGCTCACAGCAGGCTCTGATTTTCAATTTTTCTTGGAATTGTCATCTTAAATTCCCCCTGTGAGCAGGGCTCAAATGCTTCTTGTTTAATAGGCAAGCAGTAGCAGTTGGTCAGGAGGGTTTATAGTACCAAGGGGGTGATTGACCATGGTATTTCGGTGCCTAAGTCCCATTTTAAGCATCTAAATCCTGTTTTTAAGCACCGCTCTGATCCACAAAACTCCTGCTCAGCTGCCTCCTAACCCTGTAGGTGCCTAAACTCGCTCTGTGCCTATGTTTTTGCAGTAACAGTTCCCCAAGTGCCTATGTTTCAGCCCCTGAGCATGTGCATTGCTTCCTCCTCCAGGCGTCCATACACTCGTCTCCCTGCTGTGTCCCACAGTGACTCACAGACCAGCGGAGAGAGACAATCCTCTGCCTATGTTGTGTGCAGGGCTCGCACCGATAGGCATGCTCAGAGACCGTCAACTGGATCCAGCCCCTCAAGTGAGTTTATGGCTGGGAAGGCGGGAGTGGGAAAATCACTGGACTATGCAATATTCTGATGTGGGTGTTCCTCAATCTTTTCTATTGAGTTCTACTTTAATTGAATACCATCTATTCCCGATTATCATAACAGCCTGGGGGAGGGCAGGGATTTTATTCAGATAATTGGAAGTTCAGATAATCGAGAGGGCAGGAGCCATTCATCAGCAGCCAGGGGCTTTTCCTCCTCCTGCACTTCTGGATGGGGAGGTTTCTACTCTGTCTGAACCTCCATATTATACAAATCCCTTCCTCGTCCCCAGCATGAGATTCATGGGGGACAAGGAAGGGATTCAGATAATGTGGAGGTTTGAGCAATAGGGGTTCAGATAAATGAGTATACTGTAATTAAATATTAATTGGGCCAGTGAAAGAGTTAGAATGGCTCTGTAGCTAGGGCACTCACCTGAGAGGTGATGGATCCCTGTTCATGTGGAGGGGGAACTTGAGCCAGGGGTCTCTCACATCTTGGATGAGTACCCTGTCCACTGGGCTAAAGGTTATAAGGGAGGGCATTCTATCCTTCTCCCCATCCCATTTTTTGTTTCAGGCCCCACACACAACATAGGCAGATGAATACCCATCTTCTCCCAGTTCATGAATCACTAGCAGAAATAGGCACCTCCCTGCAGAATGGACTTAAGTGCTGAACTCTGAGAGGGGCAGGGTTAGCAAACACCTCTCCGGTCACAGTCATCCATTGGCTAGCTTAGGTAGCTCTCTGCCTAGTGTGCTGGCTCTCTGGATTATGTTGTATGATGCCAACCTCCCCCCATTTGTTGTAGCCTAGGCACCTAACTCAGGCTTTGTGGATCAGTGTTTTTCCTATGACTTTTCTAGATGCCTTCAGATGCTATCAACACCCTCTTTTTTCCATGTATTATGTTCATCTACCTTATCTTAAAGTATCATTAGAGTTGTACAATACAGTAGTGAAAACTACATGCCAGAACAATGTGAAATTCTACAGTTCCAGTTTGCAGTGTTTCAAGCCACACATTATTGCCCTACAGTTTCCAAACTGTGATCCCATTTCCTCACTTCATTGTTCAGTCTGAACTTATTCAGATAATACTCGCCCTTAGCATTTGCTGGACAGTCATCAGGCATGTAATTCAACAGATCAGCATCCTAATTTATTTGGATTACAACAGGGAAACAAGTTAGTAATTATGCAGGCTTTGAAACTCCTCAGGTTATTTTCCCCCCCCCCCTGCCTTTTTTTTTATATAGATCCATTTTAGCGTTCATGACACAGAAAGATAATTGTCCCACCTATTCTGTAACACATCTGAAACTGGAATTCTACATCCCCCTGCTGGAAGGTTTCTTTGAGAACTCAACGCATTTTATCATGATATCTTTTGCAGTTTGAAAAACAGCACAGGTTGCTTTGTAATGAATTCATCCATTCTCTCAACCTCATTATAGTGGAGCCCACATAAAGAAATCACTTGAAAAGAAACAGACCATTTTAAGTTACAAAATACACTTGCCATGCAAGAAAAGCAAAACATCAGCAAAGATACTTTATAATGAAATCTTCTTCAAATGGATGCCTGGGAAAAAGAGAAACAAAAAAGAAAATGTAAAAGAATGAGCAAACATCAGGTTGGACAAAGAGTAAAATTGTAATAGAAACCTGACAGAAGAAAAATCCTGTTAAATGTGTACAGATTAAGAAAAAGTTTCAGAAAAAAGCTTTTAAAAATGTCTATCTGCCAAACAAATAAGAGATTGCTGGTTATTTTTAAATATGTTCTTGCAACAAAGGTATTGCGACAAAGATAAATAATTTGCAATTATTTACTTCAAGGCAGAATGTGAAAGTATACACGTGTATGTGTTTCTGTGCATCCCTATGTGTGCATGTGAAATTATTTGACGGGTGTATTGAAGACATACAAATCTGATCAAAATGTTGTTTCTTTGTACTTTATTTATTTGAATGCGCAATGCACCCTGGAAAAATGCTAGAATTTGTCACGTTTCCCTCATAGTCATGTTAAGTAACTCTTTCAATCCATCTGTGATAGTTGTCAGTCATTGCTGGAGCATCTAGTTTTGACATGGTCTGAATTGAGTTCTGGGGCTTCCTTGACATTAGATGTTGTGAGCTATAAATTAATTGCTTCAAAAAAGGAAGAATTTAAATGTTGATGATCTATCAAAATTAACTGAAACATTTAACATGAAATTTCAGCAGTCGTTGTTGTTTGTTTTTTGCTTGAAAACATTAAACTGAAGCAACACTTGATTTATGTGTAGTGAAGACACACCACAGGTAGATTTTTCCTCTGCTCATGTGGAAGGGACACCCCTAGGGATGGTTTCCCTCCTGTAAACCCTGTGGAAGACCATCCACTGGAACTCTAACCAGAAGATGTTCTGAGAGTTTTGGTGAAGTGTCAGAAGAAGGGACAGAGGACTGGCCATTATCCTAACAGGAGTGAATGCTGGCTAAAGCAGTATAGACAAAGGGTATGTCTTCACTACCTGCCATATCAGCGGGTAGCAATCGATTTATCCGGGATTGATATCATGTCTTGTTAAAATGCGATATCTATCCCCGAATGCGCTCACCGTCGACTCTGGAACTCCACCACAGCAAGTAGTGGTAGCGCAGTTGACGGGGGAGTCGCGGCCATCGATCCCGCACTGTCTGGACGCCGGGTAATTCGATCCAAGATACTTCGACTTCAGCTACGCTATTCGTAGCTGCAGGGGGAATTAGGGTAGCACAAATCCTGGCAGGAGGGAGGCACGTGGGCAGTAATGCAGCTTAAAGGGCAGCTCTTTATATGGACAGCTTCTGCCTACAGGGGTCTGGGCTTGCTCTTCCCTTCAGATCTCCTGGATCCACTGGATTGGGAAAACATCGCCCTGCAAACTCCATAGGACCCCACACCCAATATGATAGGTGAATGTATATGCTATGTGTCCTTCTAGTCCCATGTTACTGTTGGCACCATGTTAGAGCTAATACAAGTTCAGCTGAGCTCCATGCTAAGCCCCTAAGTGGCTTCTATGTTTCTTCAGAATGATAGATTGCCAGATGTAGTTATCTCTTCTGATACCTGTTCTGGATCCTACATTATAAAGCACATCACATATTATGACAAAAATAGAACAAGCCATCTGTGTTCATATTCTTACATCGTAACAACAATTTGACTTCCTTTAATGGGGATGATCCACTTCTGTAGTCTCCATTCACTGTGAACACCATGACAGGTGTAACCTTCACACCACTATTTTCATACATTTTGAGATACACATCATTTTCTTACATACTTATTTGGGATGAGTGAGGCTGAATAATGGAAAAGTACTGACACAATTTATAAATGTATATTCTGCATCAAGCTTCATCTGTATCCCCTATAGGTCTCAGCAGGAATTGCATAGCTAAAAATGCCAAATTATAATTTAAATATGCAGGAGAAAATATATAAGATGACGTTAACCTAGCAGGAAGACAAAAACAAGAGCATCAAGACAAGTCCTAGACTGAGGCCCCTGCCTCTTTGTAGTGGCTTCTGTAACCTGCATACAAGAATAAAGAATCTTATCAGTTTCCATTCTGAATTTACATTAGATTTACAGCCTAAACCCAGAGAATATTTCTCAACATGCTATGTTTAGCCATAAATGCTATTAAATGTTCCTGTCAAACTTGGAGCCCTATTGGTGTTTCTTAGTAACCCACTTGAGTCCTGGAGGTTCACTACTCTAGAGTTTTCTCATGCAATGACAAAGGACAGATGGGTATTTGAGCAAAATAGAATAAAAATTCCAATCTATGGAAACACGTATTGGGGACTAGTGAAATAGAAGCAATCTGGTGCAGAAAGAGCAGTAGAAAATGAAAGTTGCTCAAGAGGTTAAATGCAAACTTAAAAAACAAATTCTCATCTAAGAAACAAAGATGCTGGAAAAAAAGGGGATTTTGGCCAGGTGTCTCACTTCCTCTATTAGCTACTGGGATGTGCAGGAGTGTTGCTACTGACAATATATTTTTAAATGCATACTGCCCTGGATTGCATTTAGAACAGTGATTTGGTATCAATGCAGGATGGATCTAGGAATGATGGTCTTGTGTGGCCTAGATTAGGACTCTCAAAAGCTGGGTTCAATTCTTCTCACTGCCATAGAGCTGATATGTGACCATGGGCAAGTTGTCTAATCTCTTGTGCTCTCTCTCTCAGTTCACCATCATACACTAGCATTTATAATACTTCCATACTTTGTGAGGGTATTTTTTCCTAAAGTAATGGGGGCCATATAAGCACCTAGGTAAAAATACTAGTATGTTATCCTATAATTTTAATCATAATTTAGGACAAAATGCTATCCTTACAAAAATAATTGTCTATGTACATTTTTTTAGAAGGTGTCTACATATTACTGTATAAGGTGAGCATAAACTCCTAGATATGCTGTCCTTTCTCTTCTGTACATCCACTTTTCCTATGGACTGTTTTATTGTTTCAACCACTTTGGCTAAGTGTAATATGGTCAACAGTGAAGCCATACTGCCCATTTACCGATACACCTGCATTTCTATTTTCTCACTATAGTCACAAGAACAATTGGTTAGAGTCAGACATGCTACTGCATTGGATTGTCTTCAAAAAGTATGCAGGCGGGGACACTGAGTGCTGAAAGTACACTCCATAGGGTAACAGAGTTTTGTATAATTGGCGGGGATGCTCTTGCCTGCCCATGGTGCTCTGCCCTGCTAAAATTTTATTTCTGACTCACAACTCTCAGAAAAAGCCCATTTCCCTTATAGCTCTAAATCCCATTTCTTCATTATGAAGCATCTGGGTTTTCTATCTGTCTGCCCCAGACATTTTCCACCTCAAAGTAAACAGTAAAGCTGGTATCACTGTGAAGTGCATAAGTCTGTTGTCTTCCAGCTCATGAAATTTGCATGACTGTTGGTCTTTCAGAGGGTAGCTATATTTCAGGGCTGAGGATCTAAATCTGAATATTAACTGTACCATACGGAACTAGCACTATCTCTTTTTCCAATAACAGTTTGCCTGACTTCCTTCATTTAAAAGAAACCTTGAGTAGTCATTTAAGGCAAAGGACTTCACTCAAAGAGACTCTTAATCTATTAGGTCTGCCAAATTACTTCCTGCTGTACTATTTCACACTATTATTTCACATGCTGTGTAGGGAAACAAAAGTCCAAAAACTTGAAAGTTTTCCTACAGTTGGGTGTCCATTTCATTATGTTTACAAAACACCACAATGTTTTTGCAGCAGGAATGTCTGTGTATCCAAAATGAAATATGTTCCCCAGTGAGCTACTGAGGAGCCTGGGGCCAGGAACCCCAGTTCTCAAGCTCCCCGCAAGGCAGGCTGCCAAGGTGCCTGAGAGCCCAGGAAACCCTTGGTCCCCAACAGCCAGGAGGGTAAGCTCAGGGCCAGCTCCAGGCACCAGCTTAACAAGCAGGTGCTTGGGGCGACCAAGGGAGAGGGGCGGCACCTGCGGCAATTCAGGGGCAGCAGCTCCCTCACTCCCTCTAGGAGCGAAGGACCTGCCGCCGCCGATCACGACTTTTTTTTTCTTTCTTTCTTTCTTTTTCTTTTCTTGGGGTGGCAGAAATGCTGGAGCCGGCCCTGGGTAAGCTGCCAAGCAGGCAGGTGTGTGGGCAGAAAACCTACATGGTTTCCATTGAGGTTTCATCCAAACGGACATATTTCTGTGGAATGATTTGATTTGGACAAATTGGCATTTTTTGATGGAAAAACATTGTCAGCAAATTTGTGACCAGCTCTAGTTTCTTTTACTTTCTTTTTCTTTCTACTAAAGTAGTGCTACGGGCTCCAACTGAGATTAGGGCCCTAATGTACTAGGACTGTACAAACACATAGTAAGTCCCTGTCCTGAAGAGCTTGCAGTCTAAGATAGACAAAGAGGAAAAACGAGGTACATAGAAGCAAAGTGACTTACACTCCCTGCTGCACACCAACCCCCGTCCCCAGCCTGGTGAAAGTGAGTGAGAGTGGGGGAAAGTGAGCGATGGGGGGATGGAGTGAGCGGGGTATGGGAAGAGGTGGAGTGGGGGCAGGGCTTGGGGGTATCCAAAAAATTAAATCAAAATGGGGGTCCTTGGGTTGCTAAAGTTTGAGAACTGCTGCTCTAGATAATACAGCAGGCCAGTGGCTCAGACAGAAGCAAAACCAGAGTCTCCTGACTTGGAATCTTGTGCCCCATTCACTTAGTTATACGGTCTCCAGTTATCCCTTGCTTACATGCATGCAATTCCCATTGACTTGTGAAACTGAGGGCAAAGTTTGGCAGTTAGAAAACTGATTGGAATACCGTAACTTGAATAAGTGAAAGGCACCATTACCACCACAAAAGCCATACACAAGTATAAGTATGCAAGAGTTAGAGTGCATAACCCCTACAGGAGTCACAGGTAGACACAAAGTATCTTGCCTGCATATTTCAAATCCTTTTCCTTTCATGAGAAGTCAATAAACTGTGTGTAGAGGAAGGGAGAAAGTTCAGCCTCGTGGTTAGTCAAAATATCTGTAGGTTCAACTCCAGCTTGCTTGTTTACATGAGTAGACCCATTGACTTCAGTGGGCGGGATGTAAGGCAAGCAGGATTTGGAACATAGCAGAAACAATGAGCGTACACATTGAGTAATTGCTGTTTAGGCAGTGCAGCTGAGGTCCCAAGAGGACAGTGAACAATAATGATACATGCAGATAGTTGGTGAGGTTCCCACCTCTTCTTTTCTACTTGGAATAACCTCATTACCAGGGAATTGTACCTTCTAACATGAACAAAGAAAATGCAGATTATACATTTTTATTTATTTATTTAGCTTAGGCAAGCACTCACCACTAGAATGTACAGTATTGCAAATGAGGAAAAACAACATGAAGTCCCAGAGAAGAAACACAGTGTTTAGAGAAACAATTTAAGGGGGATTCCTGTGTGACGGGATCCCGTGTATGCTGGAACTATTAAATCTTTGCTGTAAGGAAAAGGGGGGAGGATTTGGGAAGGGCGCATAACAGGGAAGCTGTAGTGTTACCTGTGTGCTGGCAGTAAGGCATGATTGGGGCCAGTAGATCCAAGACTCTGTGAGTCCTCCTGGTCTACTCCCTTTCAGAGCTGGGGCTCCAGGGCTCTGGAGTCTAAGCCTTGCTATGGAGCAGCTCTGCTTTTGCTCCATAAGCTGGAGGGAATAAAGACTCTTCCTCATGCATCCAGCAGAATTACTCAAGCTGGGTGCCACAGAGAGGAAATGCCCCTAGTTACATAACACCAAGGCTGGATTTTCCTAATGAACGTGTTGGTCCTAAATAATCAGTGCTCTTCTACGACTACTGCTTATGGTGGCAAGCAGGTTCAAGAGAACAGGTTGATTTATCAGCATCCCATTTTGTAGTTTCATTTTTCATGTACCTCATGCTCAGGATGGAGTATAACTGGACAGGAAGAAAACAGGACTACATGGATCTACAGTTGCATCTGTTGCTTGTGAGCAGCTGGTGGCAATGAGCTGTTATTAATTTTATTATGTACTTTGTAGTCACCCAGAAGCAGTTGGACAGGGAGCTTCAAATAATGAAGTGAAAAGAAGAGAGAACTAGCTCTTTGTTTTAGGCTGCATCGAATCAATTAGGGCTTCCCTCCCCCTTTTGTTACATGGCTGTAACAATCTGTGTATTTTTCCATAGCCCTCAGAATCCCTACACCGGAGCAATGCTCTGACATGTACTCCCCCTCAGTTAGACTTTTCTCTAGAATTGCAGTAAGGAGAGTGGGTGGCACCTCATCATGAGCATGACCCTTGGAAACTACTTTTCCATAACTTATGAGACATTGATAGCCAATAACAAAAACTTTAAAACAAGTAGAAAGGTTGTGCATTTGTGCACTTTGGGCTGGATCCTGAGGAACAGAGTGAGCTTTGCTTTGCAGGAAAATAGCATGGACCTAGATGGCTGAACCCACAAACCCAGCTGTCCCCTCTGCCTCTGTAGCTGTGTCATAGCTGATAATACAGATGATGGGTAGATGCAGCCTACTGCTCTTCCATCCTCTCCATGCTGGCTTTAGCCCATACAATGCATGGAACTACTGTCCACACATGTGGCTCTCTGAGAGCCTTTAGCCCAGATACTGAAAGTTATTTAGTAATCTAACTCCCATTCATTTCAGTGAGAGTTAGGTGCCTAAATATCTTTGAGGCTCTGGGTCCTTGTCATGGGGTGTACAAACCCCACACTGGTGAGATGAGAGTTAAGGAAATGTTCTGGACACAGGAAGCCCAGCACTCTCTCCCCTTCTGGGCAGGCTCCAAGTGAAGGGAGACTTCAAAAGGGAGAGCCTTAGCTTGGTCTGGGCTAATGGAGCAGGAGAGCAGCTGTGTGCGGCAACCTCCAAGCAGCCGGGACCAGGCCTCACAGTCAAGCTGCCACAGGCCCTTCAACTGCAGGGGTTGAGGACGATGAGTCATTGCAGATAGGGGAAGACACTGCAGAGAGTGACCTGAGGAGATGCCAAGGGGAATGCCAAGACAGACTTATGGAGCATACAGAGGAAAAGGAGCTAAGGTAGGAACTGGCCCAGGAAACAGGCGTAAAGGAGTCCACCCCTAGGCCATCTAGCTGGCCCATTATTTTGAAGTTCCCTGGGTTGGAACCCAGTGGAGCAGTGTGGGTCTGGGTTCCCCTACCCTCAGCTACAGACTCTATCTGCTAGGCAAGCTGGCCACAGACTCTAGCCATTGGGTGACCTAGTCTGGAGTATTGCCACTGGGTGGTACTACTGGCCTTGGATGCAACCTCCCAACCCCATGATAGCCTTTCTCCCCGCCTTAATGAGCTGCAGGCACATGTGGCAGAGAGAGGTTCTGCAGTGTAGACACAGCCTATGCTGGCACAGCTATAGAGGTGTAGCTATATCAGCATACCCCCTAGCATAGATGTAGCATATACCAACACAAGGAGCTTTTCTCCTGGGGTAGGAACACCACCTCCCCGAATGACGTTAGCAATGCCAACAGAAGCATAATCCTGTCTACATTGGAGGTTTTGTTGACATAGCTGTATTACTAGGGGTATGTTTTTTCCCCACCCCTGGCTGACATAGCTATGCCATATAAATTGGAAACTTCAAAACTGAGAAAAAAATTGAGCAGTCCTATTGTTCAACTTCTGCCCCTGACTTAACAACTCTCTTCTTCTCTCACCCAAGAGGGGCAAACTGTCAGGTGGTGGAAATCATCATAGCTTCTCTGCAGCTAAATTGCACCAGATGCCATGATGCAATTTACACCAGCTGTGGATTAATTTACACCAGTTGAGCAGTATATTTTCTTGTTCTGATTGCTGCCTCTATCTCTGGTTCGTTCTGCACTTTCTAGAGAGCTATGACATGGGAGCCCTCTGCTTCCTTTATGAATTTCCATCTCTATCTTCAATCTCATATATTTCAACATATTGTCAGCATCACAGCTAAAGAGAAGTGATGAGTTTAGCTAGCACAGTGACGTGCATTAAAATGATCTCAGCTATTGTGGGGCTTCACAGGGGTGCTAGAACTAGGGGTGCTGGGGGTGTGGCAGCACCCCCTGGCTTGAAGTGGTTTCCATCATATACAGAGTTTACAGTTTTGTTCAATGGCTTCCAGCACCCCCATTATAAAATTTGTTCCAACACCATTGAGCTTCACACCTCAATTGGACTCCTAAATTCATAAAAATTATTCACTTTTCCATTTTCATAGATGCTTTTTATTTCCACAAACAAAGAAAATAGAGAACTTGGTGGCTCAGTGTTCATTTATTGTCTGATATTGACTTAGTCCTGTTGAGCTATGTCTTGACATGATTGATAAAAACTAGCACCACTTGGTAGTTGCTTTTTGAAAGCCGACATTTTCACAATCTGTATTCCTCCTTATAACTATCAGGGTGTTTCAATGATGGGTAAAATGACTGCTGCAGCCACGTGGTTTCTGGTCAAACTCAAAACACTGGAATACCTAATAAGACAATCATACAGGGCCTGCAATGATAGAATGTGAAGACATGGATGTACAAATGTATTTAGATTTGAAAGCTGGCGTCTTGGTGCAGAGTCATAAGACTGTATGTACAAATTCTGCCCTGACCTACACCCTGTGCCAAATTTAATCCCCTCTCTAGAGCTAAAGCCACTGAGAGACATTCAGTTTGATATCAAACTACTGCAAAGCAGCTAATAATATTGAACCTCATTGTGCCATGATTGCAAATGGTTATTGAAATGCAAAGAAGTTCAGTTCATCACATTGCCCTTGTTCTTTAATGCACTGAACTTTGTTGTACTGCCAAAGGGAGAATATCATATATCAGAGAATGTGTGCAAGCAAGAGAGACTCCAAGGCAATGTTTTGACAGATTCATCATCGTTTCAATGGAGTGAAACCAGTGGAGTGAAATAATCACGGTGCCCTCCATCTTATTTTGAAAATAGCAATTTTCCTGTTAAATTTTGAACAGGAAAACAAATTGTGCAGACAAGAACCTATAATAATAATAATCATTATTGTACTTTTTCTGAAGCAACAGCAAATGTCAATAGAACAAATGTGAAATACATGTTTTTGGAGCACTCTGGCAGGGATCTGGATGTTTGGGATATCTCAGCTCAACAGCTGCCTCAGCAAGCAGTCAGAGGTCAAGAATAGGTCAAGAACTACAGTAAGGTTTCATAGAGGAAGAATTATTTTAATGCCACTTAACGTGATATCCTTACATTTCCTCAATTAAGATTGCTAGTGCACCGTGTAGGAAAGCCTATAACGTCCATAACTAGGCTACCTATCAGTCTAGGAAAGAAGAAAGAACACCAGTTTCCATTCCTTGAAGCCCATTTACATTCAAAAGGAAAGGTTTCAAAGTAGACGGTTCTTTGTCCAATGGCTTGTGATACAGCTGAAAAAATAATTTGCAGTGAATACTGTTCTGGATTAATGTCTCTCTTTTTCCTGCTCACAGAAAGTCCAGGAGCAGCTGTAATTTATTCATTGTTCGAATTTACATGACACATTTTGTTTCATGGCTTTTAAATCTCTTTGGATCGATGCTAAGCAACTCACGGTGAGTATTCTGCTATCTTGGTTAGCTGAGACTGGTCACAAATCACATGGCATTGTTTCTGTTCCCTGATTGGATTATCATAACTCATAATCAGGAGGAGGGCTTGCAGAAATTACTGAGGTTTTGAATCTTTCAGTGAGCCTTAAACAAGAAATGTTAAAATGTTTGAAGGTTTTTTTCTTTCTGAGCCACACAAGCATTGCTCAAAGCATTTTTCCTAAAAGTTCAGGCTACTATAACACTTGTTGGCTGAGTGCAGAGTTTAAATTTAATGTTGTCATATTACAGTAAAAAAAGTAATTGAAGGAACTGTCCTACTTGCAGAAGGTGTAGTCAGAACTTCATATGCCTAATCTAAATGCCCATGTGCTAGACTGTGGTTAGGGGTGTAACAGGTTCCCCCAGGTGCCACCTGGAACTGGGCTACCACTGAGCCTGTCTGACCCACCAGCCTGGGATCCCTTTACACTGTACTGCTGTGGCAGGCCCTCAAGTCCCCTCCAGCACACATACAGGTAGGGACACACCCAGCTGCAGCTACACACAGATGCTGAGATCAGCTCTGCATAGGAAGGCTCAGCTAAGGCACATCCCAGCTCCAAAGGCATGCACCCCTCTCTGGAGTATTAACCCAAAATGATACCATCTTATGCTGCACAGAGAACTGTACAGCGTAAACTCATGAAATTCACCCACTCCCTCAATGTGGAGAGGAATATACAACAGCTTTCTGACCCAAGTTATGATTTCCATACACTGGTTTTAGACAAATCAAAACAAATGTGTTAACTACAAAAGATAGATTTTAAGTGATTATAAGAGATAGCAAACAGATCAAAGCAGATTATCTAGCAAATAAACAAAACCGCAATCTAAGCTTAATATACCTAAGAGATTGGATAGGAGTAGCAAATTCTCACCCTAATTGTTGATTTAGGCAGTTTGCAGAGATTCTTGAGGGCAAGTTGCACTTGTTTGCAGCTTAAAACCGCTGGCATTCCTTTCACGGGCTAGAAATCCCTTTAGCCTGGGTCCAGCACTTTCCTCCCAGTCCAGTCCTTGTTCCTCCGGTGTTTCCAGAAATCTTCTTGGGGAGGGAGTAAGTGAAGAACCTTGATGATGTCACTCCCCTGCCTTAAATAGCTTTTGCATATGGCAGGAACCCTTTGTCTCCAGGTTTAGTTCCCACGCCTTTCAGTGGAAAAACACTGGTATTCCAAGATGGAGTCCAATACCAGGTGACTTGGTCACATGCCCCTGTAGGGACACAACAGCCATGACTTGGAGGCTGTTTGTAATGTCCTCAGGAAGGCTCCCCAGTGGGAGATTAGCATCTTCTGAGACCTATTTTTCTTCCTAATGGCCCTTCTCAGCCAGCCATCTTGACTGACTGCATTCTGCTTAGTGGCCATTCCCCAGGTGAAAACACATTTGTAATGGATGCATAGACAATATTCCTAACTTCAGATACCAAAATGATACATGCATACAAATAGGATAATCATATTCAGTGAATCATAACCTTGTCAATGATACCTTACATGACATATCTTGCATAAAATACATCATAGTTATGCCATAATCATAATCATTACAGTGAAGACTATGGGGTGTAATGTCACAACAGGGTTTCAGAGATTTTTTTATACCATTTTGTTCTCCGGCATAACAAGGCCATAGACTTTTACCTAGTAGTTCCTGCATTAAATTCTGGTTGAGTTAGAGCATCTCTCTTAGAAATACATCCAATCTAGATTTAAAGACTTCAAGTCCACCACATTCCTAGGTAAGCTGTCCTAGTGGTTAATTACCATCATTCTTAACACATTGTACCTTATTTTCAGTCTGAATATGTCTAGCTTCTAGCCCATTATGCCTTTGTCTTATTGATTAAATCACCCTCTACTTTCAGAAATCTTCCCTGTGTAGGTTCTTATAGACTACAATCAAGTCAACTCTTAGTCTTCTCTTGCAAAAACTAATTAGATTGAATTTCTTATGTCTCTCACTGTAAACCATGTTTTCTAGACTTCAGATCATTCCAGTAGCTCTCTTCTGAACTCTTTCCAAGTTTTCAACCTCCTCTTAAAAAGTGTAGATACTAGAATTGTTCAAAAATCTGTCTCCCCAAAACCATATGTAGAGCTATTACCACCTCCTTAATCACAGAGGATTCAGTTGAGCCCCAGGTTTTTCTGTTTCAAAAACTTCATAGGTTAAAAACTATTGGTGCATTTAGATCTGGATGTAAGTTTGGGCAATTAACCTACAAAAGCTGTTAACTGCATTCTAAAATTGTGCCTTGAATTTACTAAAGAAGGGAATACAAAATTATTGTAAACTCTGTTCTTAACCTATATAAATTGCTTAGCTTGTCACATTACTAATACTGCTCACCTTACTCACACAAGTAGGCACATCCCAACCCAATGGGACTACTTCCATGAGCAAGGCAAACAGTTTATTCCATATTGGGCTACAATACCTTTGGCACAATAGGGTGAGCTAAGGACAAAGATCTTGCCTCAAGTGATTTTCTCTGTCTTTTGTGGGTTTAAATGAGATGCTTAATATCACTTTAACATACTTCTAGTAGTTTAAATCTGTATAATAGCAAAGCCAGTAGTAAGTTAATTAAAAAGTGCTATAATGTCTGAAAGAAGTCAGCAGGTTTCTATGGGTTGCTGATCAAAGAGAAAGTGTTTCTTTTTTAATGATGTTTCTCTTTTGCTCTGTTAGTTATCGTGTAGCCATATAATCACCTACTTCATTGCACTCATGACAAAATTAGATTTAAAAAATGGTCTGAAGCAAAATAAAATTGAAAATGAAAATGACAGATAAAAGTTAAAAACATATACTTATCAGAACTATGATCTTCTTGCCTGGAGCCAAGATTTTCATTAATTACAACATTGAAATGATATGTTCTAAGAATGAATAAGTTATCCAGATTGACAATTCCTTATCACTTGAGTAATGATGATGCACTAATGTAATTGTGCCATTAGTGCAGATCAATTGAAAATATGACTTACACAATATTTGAAAATCCATAGATTTGTTTGAATTACAGAAACTAAACAGTACAGCGTTTATATGCATATAGATTTTTTTTAATGTCAAGCCCAGTGATCCTGATTCTTCTCTCACCATGCACCAGTTTTATTTTGGTGTAATCTTTTTTAGTATGGCTTAATTTAGCATGATCTCTATTCAGAGTGGAGAAGGGGCAGCATTGCTAGACTTCTGTTTTAATCTGTAGCTATGTATAAATAAAAATCATCCAAAAACTTCTTCATATACGGTTCTCCTCCTTTAAGTGCTAGTAGGCTTTTCTGTAAATTATTAAGCATAGTAACAATAGACAATGAGATGATGGATATACAGTTAAGGACAAAATAGATACTTTCTCAACTGTCTGTAATGTTTTCTTTGAAGAAATTCATTGTATTAACCAAAATGCTGTTTATGTGTTTACTACATTAAAATATGCAACTGGAGCCAGGAACTCATCAATTTTAATCCTGTCCCTAACATGGATTCACTCTTTAGCCTTGGATAAATAAACTTCTCTGCCTTACTTTCCCCGTTTGTAAAGTGAAGATATTGTCCTTTCTCAGACAGATGTGTTTAGTAGAGCTAGTCAGAACATTTTCAATTAAACATTTTTGGTGACTTTTTTTTCATTGAAACTAAAACATGTATCATTTTGAAGTTTTGAACAGGATGATTTCTGCAGTCCAGTATGGACAATCTGAAAATAGATGTTTGGACACAATTCCATTTTGTAAACACTTTCAAAGGTTTTGTTTTCATTCCAATGAATGAAAGCAAATTTAGAAGCCTTGAAAGTTTCATGAAATTAATTGTCATTCTCTGGCCAGCTCTAGTTTTTAGGATTCATTCTTGATTATAAAGCATTTTGCAGATAAAAAGCACTAAAAAAGTGATAAGTAATTTTATTGGGGGAATGGTGTGGAGAGGGTAATAAATCTAAGAAAAGTATTATGCATGGAATCTAAATCTTGTCTGTTTCTTTAATATATCAGCAGTTTTCCCCTATAAAATGTAAAGCTGTTATAAGTAAGAATATGAGAAAGGGAATTTTGGTGGCAAATTACTTGTGAATAAATTGTCCACTAAACTTAGCCCTTTTTTGCATTCGTGAATCTATGGCAAATCAATGCTGATTTGGAGCTAATTAATTAATAATTCACAATATTTATTAAATGATTTATTCAAATAAAATCAGCTTCTGGTGTGTTTGCAAACTCTTCACTCCATCTATTCACTTATCACACACTGCAAATAATGAAAACTGACTTAAATGACATTGAAACATTTTCCTCCCTGTAGTGAGAAGGCGTGGCCTCCCTCAGAGGCAGATGCAGAGGGAATGCCACAAGCCACCTGGTGGACAGAGCCAGGAGGACAACATCCTGCATGCTGGAAGGAGAGGGGCGGGACAGGAAGAGGAAGTATAAAAGGCTGGCCCAGCAGCTCACTTAGGAGAAAGCTGCTAAGGGAGACAGATGTGTTTTTCCTGCTGCTGGCGAGGGACGCTGAGGAGAACCATAGTTGCCCCAAGGGCCTGCATGAGCTTCCAGAGAGCTCTGCCACTCCGAACACTGAGGAGCTGCTACTGCTGCCCTTGGCGGTATATCTCAGGGAGACTGAAGACGACCTCTGGACACAGGTACATCCGAGGGAGGGAGTAGGAAGCAGACCAGGGAAACCAGGTAACAGTCTGTTTGAGAGCTGGCCTGATACAAGGTCAGCGTGTTGCAGGCAGATCCCCACTGACCCGTGGTGGACCACTGTACCACTGTTGGGGCCCTGGGCTGGGATGTGGTGGAGTTGAGGGGGCCTGTGGCCCCACTGTCACCTCACCCTGGGGTGACAGTACTCCCCCTCTTTAGGCCAGGAGGCCTGCGCTCCTCAGACAATCCTGCCTCAGACCCATAGACTATGCTTGATGCTCACCCCCCTGCATGCGCCCCATAGACAGTGCTCAGTGTTCACCCCCTGCATGAGCCCCATAGACTGGGATGGTGCTACAGCTCCGTGTGACTGAAAGCCAGAGCCTTGACTGTTTTTTGTCCTGCCCTGTTTCAATGCTGTGTGAATAAACTGCTACAGCTCTACCTGACTGCAGGCCAGAGGAGCCCTGACTGTTTGCAGCCCCACGCTGCTTGAAGGCCAGGGCCCATTGCGTACCACTAATTCCCCCTTTCTTGGTTTTAGAGACTGAGGAGGTGTGACCTCCCTCAAAGGCAGACTCGGAGGGATGGCCACACTTGCTTACACTCCCACAGTTGGATAGCTGAAACTTCTTATAAAGGAGAACAAAAAATAAGAAGTGATCAATAGTGTCAGCCAAATCACAAATAATGAATACTGAGCATATTGGTTCATGCACGAATACTCTTGTTAACAGGAGGTATTCAGATTAAGGACAGCCATTCTGCAAATGTTTTTGCAAATAAATATTAAACATAGTAGAATCCAACAACTCTGGGGAATTCAAACAAATATTTGTGAATATTGATTTTGACATTTGATTTTGCTGTATTTGATCAGTTCTAACTGGTTAGTTTCTTTCAGGCTTTGTCTTGACTAGGAATAGTGGATGAGTTTAGATTGGGCTTGGGTAACACATGCTAGGTAAACCTGACTTAAACTTGACCTTTTTCCTAATGTTGATGGAGAGTAATGTCTTCTAGTTAGATATAGCTGATTGAAGTATAACCCAAGATCGTCACATGAAGGATACAGACTTCTATTTCTCTGAGAGCTTTAGCCGGCATCATGGAGCAAGCACAGTGAAGACATGGTGTGATGGAATTGGAGCTGCTCTATACAATTTCTGAATAGTGTAGGTTGGCCTGGTTATTGAGATGTTTACTGTATGGATATATTGGTTTAGCTTAAGAGAGATACAAGCAAATGGGAAAAAAAATAGTTCAAGATAAACCACCCCTCAGCAAACACTTGAGGAGTGTTAAGGGACAATGCCCAACCTGTTAGCTTTGAAGATTTTACCTCCTCCCCAGCCAACCTGCAAAGCTGGTTTTGTCCAGAAAGGCCAGAGCTCAGGACCACAGAAATAAACTGGGGGAGGGGAAGAAGAGCTATAGCACTCTTTAAAAAGGGTCTCAGGAGAGGAGAGTCGTTCAGGGAACCAGTCTGAGAGACACACACACACACACTCACTGGGGTGTCTGAAGAAGTTAGCCCAGCCAAGGTGGTCATCATGGAATAGTAGGCCTTTGGGTAAAATAGGCTTTGTGTGTGTGTGGTTAAAAAAAAAAAAAAAAAAAAAAAAAAAATTCTCTTTCAATGTTTTGTTCCTAATGTTAAATAATATTTTTGTTCTAGGAAGGTTGTCTCATCACTGTCACCGACCTCCAAAGGGAAGAGCCACAGGTGCAGGTGACAGAACTCAGTCCGACCTGCTGGGTGAGAATGGTTGATATGCAGGTACTGTAGCCCAGGGTCTGGTCTACAAGTAGGAGAATTGTGGAATTCCATTGTGGCATAGGTAAAGACATGAGGCCCAAGGAGTGCATACAGAGAGACCAGAAAGGAGACAGAGGTGCAGTTAGCCATGTAACGATAACACATGGTATCAAGGTATCTGAAACCAATCTGAACATTCCTGTGTAATTTAGTAATTTTTAAATTTTAGAAAAAAAAATCTGTTTCTGAGATTAGAAATAAGCCCTAAAGGTTCAGTTGTTTAAAGAATTGCAGGAGCCATTAAAAGTTGCACTACTTAGAATATGTTGAACAGAACTGGTCCCAGTAATATACTTGGGGCACCCAGCTATTTACCTCTTTCCACTGTGAAAGCCGATTTATTCCTTGCCTTTGTTTCCTATCTTTTCCCAATGCATGGGAGGACGTTCCCTCTTTTTCCCTGACTGCTTACTTTGCTTAAGAGTCTTTGAGGCTTGTCAAAGGCTTTCTGAAAATCCAAGTAGACTATATCCACTGGTCATCCTTGTCCACATGATTGTTGACATCCTCAAAGAATTCTGATTGAAACATCTTTTTAAGCCTGGAATTTTGGTAGTTGTAAGTGAATGCTGCTGCTTTCTGCAGGCCATAGTTCAAGCATTCACTTAAACAGATTTCATTGTTGATTTCAATAGGGAATTCTGGTTACAAATCAGTGGCCCAATACGGCCCTATGTGATTAATATTATAAGATAATTTATTGAGGCAAAGAAGGCAGAAGTTATTAACATAGGGTCATACATTGCCCTTGGTAGTAAAAAGGTACAGAAGAAGCTAAGATCCTCAACTTACGCAGCTGATTTCTGTAGTAAATTATGGATCATGCCAAAAAGTGTGTGCAGGGACAAGTGAATATGGCTAGCAACATCCCCTTGGGAAAGTTAAAACCTGTAAACTATTGAAGAAGATGCAGCATTTAACACCACTCAGCACATGAAAGAATCAGTGGTAAGATGCCCCCACATATGGAAATATACAACAAAAGCTTTTCCAGGCCCCTTGTGGTCCAATATGAAGCATGCACCTCCCTACCACAGGCTCAATCCTGCTGGGTGCTGAGCATTTTGACACCAATCCAAGAATGTACTAAACAGGTGTTTAATTTTGTGGACATGAGTACTGCCACTGACTTTAATGGGACTGCTCATATGCTTACCATTAAGCACACGCTTAAGGGAATTGCTGAATCGAGGCCGGAGTGCTCAGCACCTTGCAGGGTAGAGTCCCATTTACAGATAGCCTTTGTATGCTTGGACAACCAATTAAACACTTACATTTTGCACAAAAAGATGCAGATGTTTACTAATAGCAAGTTAGTGCTTCTCATAGCAGTAGTGTTTTGGATCAGTTTTCTAAAACCACTGTTTCCAAGGTAGCATCGATTGTGCTTTAGACTTGGCTCCTCCTACAATTCCTCTAATCACAACCACTTTTTAAAGAGTTTGCAGACCTTCTGCGTCAGAACTTTGTGTGTCTATGTTGTATATTTTCAGGGTAGCGTGGCCAGTAGGATGGCCAACCCCTTTCTCTGCCTTCTCATAAGGATTCTAGGGCAAATTCCCTACATCCTTCCTTTTTTTCTGGAACTTGCAAATGAATTGGGGATAAGCTGCATTCATATCATTGGGATTCAGAACCAAGCTGAGCCTCATGTATGAGATGGAGCTTAAAATAGCCCTGTAGCTGGCAGAAATACTTTGACAGAGGGTTTATAGATATATTACACTGTTTTGCAGGATGTTTTTATTTATTTAGAATGATCTGAGCACTCTGGGGAGGGATATGTTTTAGATTTACTCTGTTCTGACCCAGTCACGGTGTGTATGAAATGCAAAGCAGGGTTGAGCCTTCCCTGTGGATCTGGAAGCTCTGTGGCTCTAGAGAATGGTAGATGTTAGCAATTCTCTTGCAAGAATCCCTCCTGGTTGATGTAATGCTGATTAAATCAAGCACGTTTTCTCCTACCGCACTCTCATTCATCGCTCCACAGCCGTTCACTGCAGTGACCATGCAGGTTTTTTAATTCTTTTACTAAGCAGAGGACATTTTTCTTGGAAACACATGATGAAATTTTAATGTCTGTGCTTTTAAGTCTGAGCACAAAATCCTTAAATAGAAGTAATGCCCGTTGCAAAAGTCCATATAGATTTTATTTTTTCACCTAGTAACACCATAGAATTTAAGGGCCTTGATTATATGTACAGTATTTTAAATTTCTTCTAATCATAATTTTTAAGCCTTTGTTTTTCATGAGTTCATAGTGGAAGACAGTTTGGGTTGTCTTGTACAGCAGTCACCATGGCAACCTATCATGAAAAGGCCCAGTTATGAAAGGTCAGGCATTCTGTCTGCCACAGGCAATATTTACTTAAGACTTATGGACTGGCTGATATAACTATATATGCTAAAAATATGTCTCTGTGAATTAGGGTGACCAGACGTCCCGATAAAATCGGGACCGTCCCGATATTTAGGCATTTGTCCCGCGTCCCGATTGATCTTCGGTCGGGACGCTGCACTCGGCTTTTTTTTTTTTTTTTTTCTCTGCCGGGCTGCCGGCAGCACTCAGCTGTTCTCGGCTTTTTTTTTTCTTCTCCTCTGACTGCCGGCAGCACTCAGCTGTTCTCTGTTGGTTTCTCCCCCCCCCCCCCTCCTAAAAACCAGAGGCTGAAGGTATGCATACCTAAGGAAGGGTGCATAATCTCCTCTGACTGCCCGCAGCCCTGGGCTGTTCTCAGCTCCCGCCCCCGACTGCCAGCAGCACTGGGTCACAGTAGGGAATTGGGAGAGGGAGCTGTTTGTGTCCTTACACCGGCAGCACTCGGTTTTTTGGTTTTTTTTGCTCCGCCAGTGACCCCCCCCCCCTTGTGTCCCGATATTTTCTTCCTGTCATCTGGTCACCCTACTGTGAATGATAGCTGTGAATAAGGCCTGATCAAAAGAACTGTTTGATCACTGGCCTCATGCCTTCCATTATGCATTTATGTTGTAGTGGTTCTTCGGAGGCATCAGTGCAGTTCCCACTGTAGGTGTGCTTGGGTTTCGTGTGTATGAGACTGGAGTTTTTCCAAATATCCATGTCTGTCTGGGCCACACCTGTGCTCTGTGCCTCATGCCTCCTCATGCTCCCATGTGAGGGCATAAAGAGCAGCAACCCTCCCTCAGTTACTTCATACTGCCCATGTAAGTGAGACAGAACCCAGTGAGAATCTGATATGCTAGTCTCTTCAAAGACCCTAAATTGGCTCTTTTCCAACCAACTTGGGGAAGAAATCTCATCTTCCCACTCTCATCTGAGGATATACTTTAAATTTAAAAAAAAGAAAAGGAAAAACCAGTCAACCACTATGCCTCATGGTGGAATCCAAACCCTAAAGGTTCAAACCGTGTCATCCTGCAATGGACTGATTGCAATCGAGGATGGACATAGCTAATGTCTTGTCTGCCTACAGGAGAGCCACATCCCAGACAGCTGTTTGTGTTCAAGTCCTTTTCCTCTAGGATACACAAGTCCAGGATTCTTGGCTCAAGCTACATCTGCTAATGTAGTCCATGCAGGCTACTTCAGGCTCAGAGGCTACAAGAGTGAGGCCGGATAAACCAGCTTTAGCCAGTTCTCCCTTGAACACATCACACCCTGGGATCAGACAGTGGAAAGAAGGTGAAGAGGACACTGGCAGAATTGGCCTGGTTGACCCCTTAATATTGGTGAAGCCCTTGGCACCAACAGCCCCACAACCAGCCTGTACTAGCTGCCTTGAAGCTGGCACCCCACGCAGTAAAGCCAGCAGCTATGCCCATTCATAAAGGGGGACACTGACTTGTATAACTGGACCAAACTTGAAACAGAGCTATAGGACTGAAGGGAAATCCCAGAGGGAGGATGCTAGATATCATGCCTCCAAGGACAAAACCCCTGAGCAGATGAGAGATCCAGTACCATTATCCATGATAGAGCCAAGCAAGGGTCCAAGGTATGTGCCTGGACATCACCCCCAGGCACATGCCAAGTACTGAAGAAGTGACCAGCACTGGCCCCAGGTGTGATCTTAAGAACTCCTCAGTGCCAACCATGAAAGGTTTCACTGCTGTGACAATAACTGCTAACAGGCCTGGCAACCTCACTACACCTAGCACACCACTTTTATGGTATTTTAGCCGTAAATTATATTGTGAGTTCTCTAACAAGCTTATGCCCTATGGATCCTCCTAATCCCTGCAAGATATACGTAGGGATGATATTTTAGGAGTTGTGTATATGCACTCAAAATGTGTTTTAAAGTCTGTTACCAACCAAAGAGGAAAAACAGGTTTCTTCCAGGCAGGAGGTAAGGTGTCTGTCAAAATGTAAATTAAGCATTGTAAGCCAACAGAATGGGAACCCCATTTACATACTGAGTCAACAGGAAAGGAGCACATTGGAGAATGAATCATTCTACAAAGAGACTTAAGTCAGCTTAACACTATCGCTCAGGGTTGTGTACTTTCACCCCCTGAGCAATGTAGCTGGGTTGATCTAATTTTCTAGTGTAGACCAGCCCTAACAGACTGGAGGTGTTAGAGCTGAAACCTAGTTAGCACAAGCAATTCTCCCTCTTGCTGGATGCAGGAGAGTGACTCTCAGTCCTGGATACCCTGAGAAAGTGTCACACCATGTCACTTCTTGACACTGCTTTTGAGGAGGAGATATTCTCCTCCTTGCTATCATCAACATAGTCCTTCTCGCTGATTTAAGCAGAGACCCTTCTCCCCTACCATCAGAAAATGATCCTTTCACAGGATGACACTGTCCCTTGGAAGAGGCCAGAACTCCTCTGATTGGTCAGCTGACCCCAATTGAGCTCAAGAGAGAGAGCTTGGTCCTAGAGGGGAGAGACTGGGAGGTGAGAGCTGCCAAAGACCAGGAATACTGGGAGGTCCCTGGAGAAAGCTGTAGGGGGGTCCTGGGGGAAGGCAGGAGAGCAGCAAAGGGGTTTGGCTGACCTCCCCAAACCCCAGGGCCAGCGGGCTCAAGGCTGGAGAGCAGCAGAAGGGGTTGCCTGCTAGCATCTCCATGCCGGAGAGCTGGAGCCAGGGGAGCAGTGGAAGGGCTGCTGGCCTAGCTGAGACAAAAGGTTAGTGGAACAGGGGCCATGACGGATGATCCCCTGGTGAGGAAGATCCCCCAGAAGAGTGGCAAGGGTTGGGGATTGTCTTTGGGAAGAGCAGGCTCTGAAGCCCATTCCCCTCCCTAGGTTTCAGAGCCTGAGCCACAACTTCAAAGTGCTGGCAGCTATTTTTAGAGCACTAGTGTGAGACCCACTAGCCCAAGTCTGTTGACCCAGGCTGGGAGGCTCGCTGCCACAGGCTGTGTAGACACACCACTAGTGAGGTGTGAAAACTGCTTCTTATCCCATCACAGATGATAGAATTCTTAGGAGTCCTGACTATGTCAGAAAGAGCATGCCTCCTTCAAGATAGGTTCCTCCTTTCGATGCAGTCACTAGAGCATGGGCTAGAATCAAACCTGACTACAATAATATGGATGTGTCTGGAGTTGTGAGGCCATGTGTTGGCATTCACGTACATAACACTGCTTGGAACACCGTGAAATTTCAGATTTAAATAGCTGAAATCATTAAATTTACAATTTTAAAAATCCTATTGTTGCCCTGGATTTGAGAGGTGTTTATTGTGACGGGTTGGATCACAGAAACCCCCTTGGGAACTGCCAACTCATGTGCCAAAACTACTTCTGCCCCTGCTTTCCCTGGCAGCTTGGGACTCCAGCACCCTGTCTTGCAGAGCTAGATACGCCCATCTACTCCAACACAGACCCAGGGTCTGAACCACGTGCCCTAAAGCTGCAGACTTAACTGAAAGCAGCTTACAGAAGTGTTCCTGTCTTTAACACTCAGATGCCCAACTCCCAATGGGGTCCCAACCCCAAATAAATCTGTTTTACCCTGTATAAATTGTTCACCCTCTATACCACTGATAGAGAGATAATCACAGCTGTTCCCCCCCTCCCCAGGTATTAATACATACTCTGGGTTAATTAATAAGTAAAAAGTGATTTTATTAAATACAGAAAGTAGGATTTAAGTGGTTCCAAGTAATAGCAGACAGAACAAAGTGAATTACCAAGCAAAATAAAATAGAACACACAAATCTATGTCTAAGAAAACTGAATACAGATAAAACCTCACCAGTTCCAGTAAGCTTCCTTTTACAGACTAGTCTCCTTCTAGTCTGGGTCCAGCAATCACTCACACCCCCTGTAGTTACTGTCCTTTGTTCCTATTTCTTTCAGGTATCCTTGGGGGTGGAGAGGCTTTAGACAGCTGAAGGCAAAATGGAGGGGTCTCCCAGGGGTTTAAGTAGACTTTCTCTTCTGGGTAGAGACCCCCTCCACTCCCCTATGCAAAGTCCAGCTCCAAGATGGAGTTTTGAAGTCACATGGGCAAGTTACATGTCCATGCATGACTCAGTTTTTTACAAAGCGACAAAGAGTCATGTGGCACCTTATAAACTAACAGATGTATTGGAGCATAAGCTTTCATGGGTGAATACCCACTTCATCAGATGCATCACTTTTTACAGGCAGCAGCCACTGCTTACCTGCTCCCTTGAATGTCCTCATGTAGACTTCTTATTTGGATTGGAGCCTCCCAAGATCTATTGTCCCTTAAGTCTTGATTGGGCACTTAGTTTGTACATTTCTTTCTCAAGAAGCTGACCAAATGCTTTACAAGGGCTACTTAAAAATCAAGCCAGTGCCCAGCCAATGTTCATAACTTCGAATACAAAAATGATACATGCATACAAATAGGATTAATAGATTCAGTAGATCATAACCTTTACAGAGATATGTTACATGGCATATGTAGCATAAAACATATTCCAGTTATATTATATATACATTCATAAGCATGTTCCTATGAAGCCTTATGGGGTACACCATCACATATATATATACCCCAGAATGTGATCAAACTAATTGCAACCATATTATGTGCATTCAGCCACCATGAATTAATGAAATAGAACACCATATAATTAAGGGTTAATTTGGAGACAGGCTTCAGAAGCAAGGTCAAAACTAGCTACAGTTTCTGCTAATCAGAATGGGAGGAGGGGACAAAGTAAACAACTGAGACTGAAAACCTCGGTGGTTAGGAAACCTTGAATCTAGATGCCTCTGATATTAAAAGTTTATTGAACATTAGAAAAGTGATGATACAATAGGGGTCATTATGACCTATGTGTTTTGTAGAAGTTAGTTATACCAGAATAGCTAATAGTGTGTACTTTGGAGCAGCTCTCTGAAGCCATCTTGAGAGACGTTTTTCCTGACACCCTTTCTCCCTGGTGGGCGAGCAACTGGCCACTGCAAGCCTGCTGTTAATTACTCAATACCAATCCAGATGTTAGGTAATATCTGGGATGTTCTAAACCTATTGCTCACGTTTGTGTGTGCTTAAATCTAATAAACTGCAGTTTTAGATAGAGCACGCTTACTTGCATGAATCTTATCAGATGGAATTGCTGTTGATTTATTCCTTACACTGCCTGGAGTGAAATTGTTAACTTGCCCCTATTGGGGGTTCTGAAAACCCCGGGTAACACTATGACCATGAAATTGACCAAAATGGACCGTGAATTTGTTAGCACCCCTCATTACTTATGAGTGGTTGCTATGGAGGTCCATTCCATCTCTGGAGAACTCTGGTGATAGACTTATTCACCATCTGCATCAACAACAACTGCTAGAACTTTTGTTCCAGAAGGAACATGAGTCCAGGATCATTGCCATATATCTTTCTTCTGCAGTGGTCCCAAAGCCTCCTATATCCCTTTCCCCAGATTTTCCTGATTGTCAGGGGGATTTCCAACATCAAAAGAGACAATGCTAAGATTATTCACATGGCTCCCCACTGGTCAGTGCAGTTTTGGCTGATGGGCCTATTACATCCAGCCTCTGATCCAGCTATGAGACTGCCTGGCCCTGATCTCACAACACCATAGCTAGATACTCCATCCAGACCCAAAATCACTTTATTAGACAGCATGGCAGTTGGTTGGCTGCATACCACAGGCAGGGATTGCTGTTTACAGGTCTAAAAAAACCTTATATAGAGCAGGAAAACATATTCTTCTAAACAGAAGAGATTCTTGGTATGGGAAGGCCAACATGATCTGTCTGGGTCTCAGTTCAAAGATCCTTGGCTACTTTCTGCATTTAAAGACCAGGCTTTCATTCGGTTCTGTTTAAGCTGAAGCTTGAGGCAATTTTGGCTTGCCATTGGTCCGTGCACTTGTAGGAACATAGGACTGAAAGGGACCTCCAGGGTTAGGCCGACTCCATCCCTGCTTCCAGATTCCTCATCTATCACAGGCTTTCATTTGTAAGGAATCTGGGGAAGGGTTACAGCTACTTTCTCCTTTATGCTCTCAAATGGGCGCAGAAGAAGTCTCAGGGCATATACACAACCCTGATGGATACTGCTATTCAAAACAAAATTCTATGAGCACCTACAGTGGGATCCACATTCACTACAACATCTTGAAGAACTACAGTTATTGTACAGCTAGTAACTAATCTTTGTTGGTGGGGGTAGGGAGTGTAAATGTAAAATTGTTTGATGGAGGTAGTTTAGCTTCCAGCAGCTAAAGACAATAGAAAGGCCTAAAATAAGAGCCAAGAAATTAACAGGATCTTTAGGGCCTAACTAAGAAAATGAAAAGTAGCGACTGATTCTTATCAAGTACAGGCACTTGAACTGAGTTTTTAGCCTTCAAATGCTGTGCTGTAGTGCTTAAGGCTGTGTAGATGGAGCTGCTTTCTTGTCAGTTAAAGGGACTTGGTGAAAAGGTTGATGGGACACATCAGTTAGGTGGGCAGCCCTAGAATCAGAAGAGTTCGCTCAAGACTCTTGTTCGCTGAGTTTAGCTTTATGATGGAATACACTCTGATACCACAGTGAATGGCAAAGAGGGCTGCTGGGAAGAAGGTGACACATTTGAGTGTTCACTGCTTCTGGATTCAGAGAAGCAATGGTGAAGTATCTGGGGCAGTCTCGGGATTGTAAGAATAAGGTTGAAGCAACCCACAGAACTCTGAACATCCGCAACCTTCAGATAACCAGAGGTTTTTGTTAACTGGGGAGGCGTTTTTATATTGCAGCTACTTTTGAGAACATTTATGATATTCACATAATTGAGAGTTATGGTTAATTGGGGAGCAAACAGGCTTTGACTGTGTAGGGCATTTTCCAAGGAAGTAAAATATTAAGAAATAAGATCACTTGGGAAGTTTTAAAAAAATAATTACCCTAGCACATCTTGGTTTTAGTTCTCCTATTTTTATCACGCTTTCCTTAGAATGTGATTCATTCTAACCTTATACCTCCACATTTTTTCTCATTTCTCTTATTATTTTTCTGTCTTGCCTTTTCTTTCTTCTCATTCTTGGTTCTCTTTTTCTTTTCACTTCTCCCATTCTCTGTTCAGCCCGCATTGGTCTCTCCCATGTTAAATTTCCTTTTCCCCCTTGCTTTTTCTTTGTGTCCTTTATTCCCCTTGCCATGTCTCTAGAGGTAAGAACTATGTTGCCCATTTCATGAAGGGAGTTAAGGTGGTTTTTAAAAAAGGATTAAAGTAAGAGCTCCATGTAGAGTTGTGAAGGAACAACCAAAGGCACCCTATTGCATTTACATCAAGATTAGCACTGAGAAGGTAGGCACATTGGAGTGTGCATTGCACATTGGAGTGTCTACTTCTCTTACTCACTGTCCAAGATTCCCAATATATAGGGGTGCCACTTTCCTGCTCCCCCACACTCCAGAAAATAGATAGAGTAAACTAGCCTAACTTCCAGAAGAAAAGATAATACATATTATCATTTCTGATACATACCACACCTAGCCATGTGGATCTACAATAGTGAATTCTGATGTATACAGTATTAGTAACATAAAATATGCACCATGTGCAAGTTATAATCTGGCTCTGAAAGTGCTGTTGATAGGTACATATAGGTGGAGTTAACTATTGCATCACTACATACCAATCTTACTTCAAATAGGTTATAGCACTTTATTACAGACCTGGTTGCATAACATTGTGATTATCTGAAATGCACTTCACACTACCTATTAGAAAGGGAAAGTCCCCCAGACCTTAGATTTCAATTCAAATTCAGATTATTAACTAATACTGCCATTCTGTGCACTCTTAACCTAAAATGTATTCAATGGCCATCGACTACAGCATTACTTTTACAAACCTTATCAAGAATAAAAAAAATCCCATGACTCCCTCCATGATCATGCCCAAATGCATGTTTTTCTTTTCCTGGCAGTTCTCTCTGTTTTCAGGTCTTTTTTCCCCCATGGCTTTTAAATACCTTTCCAAGGTCTTTCCCTTCTTCGCCCCAATCGTTCTCCCATTTTGCTCTGTGGACTCACCAGCCCAAAGATTTACCCCCAGCCGGGGCTATGAAAAATGCATGTGCTTCAGGGCCTGGTCACGCACCATAGTATTGCTCAGCAACAGGGACCAGATGGGGAACAGAGTACAGATGGTGGTAGCATGGGAGAAAGGCAGAAAAGGCAACACACAAAATCTGCAGGTGGATTATTTAGGTATCCATCTCTAGTTGGCCTCTGTGTTGGACTGCCAATATTCACTGTTACATGCAAAAAGAATGGTTGAAGCTCTGCTTTCTCAGTGTTAATGCTTTCACTTTAAGTTCAACTTTTTCTTCCTTCACTGATGGTGGGGTGGTGGTGGTAGAAATGGGTCCTTTACAGGCTGACACCAAAATGAAACTCATTCTGAACCCGGACCTCATTCTAGGAAACTAGAAAGGCAGTTTTCTGGCAAAAAAACAAAACAAAACAGGAGACATCACTTTCTTTACTAATGCAGAAAAGATTTCCTGCATAAATTCATTTCTACCTACACTGGACTCTTGCTCAGTCAGCAGACTGTACTGTAATAAATCAAGAAATCATCAAAGTCAAAGTCAAAAAGGGTTTTACAAAAGATGACCCAGAATATTAAGCACTTGGAACACTGGCTGGGAGCTTGCGAAGATGCAATAAGTGAGGTGAATTAGCTACTAACAAAAGTGAAATATGTAGAGATCTTGGTAAAAATTCAGAAAAACAGCATGAAAAGCAAAAAATTGAAAATTTATGCATTGCTGTGTGCAGCAATGAAGATAATGATGATCCAGTATTGTTCGCAGACAATTTAATTCCTTTATTACTAAAAATGGTCTTTTTATAAAGGACTTTGAAGTAGACAGATTACAATTAATTATTTTGATAAAAAGCCAAGATCTTTCATCTTCAAAGTGCTCTGCTATCAACATACCCCAGTAATAATGAGGGATGTTCATCACTAGCATCTCTTACATATAATGGGAGCAAAACATGTTTCCTGAGAGCTTGCAAAAGAAACTGTAATGAGAGAAAAGAAATGTTTTGAGATGAGGCTGTTTATAACTAATTTTATTAATATTTTATGAGTAATATGAATACCTAGATACTACATCAACAAATGAATATTTAAAGGAAAGAAATTAGAATGAATTTGTCAATCAAAGGTCCTCTAAACCCAGAGACATGCTCCAGACCTGATCCTGTAGATGTTTATGCACATGAATAACTCATGAGTAATCCCACTGAAGTCATTGGTACTGATTTACCCTTTATGCGCCATCCATGTAAGAATGACGGTTCTCCTCGATCCAAGAGTACATCTATACTGCAATCAAGGAGTGAGATAGCAGCTCTAGTAGATGCAGCTAGCTCGGGTCCTGGAGTAGTGAAGCCGCAGCAGCACAAATAATTACCCAGAGTTCCGGCCAGGCTTCTACAGCCTCCACGGAAGTGCACACTGCCACAGTTTTACGGTTCCTGGAATCAAGCTAGATTAAAGCTAGCTCAGGTATGTCTACTCAAGCTCCAATCGCACCCCATGATTGCAGTATTGTCATACCCCAAATCAAATGGGAGACCAGCCACTTGCTGTATATAACCAGGGAGGCAGTTGTTCTCCTTTGTAATATAATAATGTCAACATGTTGTCCATCATGACAAAGGACATCCCAGCTGTGTAAAAACTGACCTGTCTGCGGTCATTCCTTATCATGCTTAGCTACAGCCAAATGACACTGTGCTTTTTTGCTCCCCCAGCCAGGTCCCTGGTACTGTTTATTCTACCTACAGAAGATCCGCAACTCAACCAGCTAGCATCCATCCAGGCTTGGATTCTTTAATAACAATTAACACTTAGAATGATGTGTTAATAATAATGTCAGAAATGTTGCTATCTTAGCACATACTATCAACTATATGAACAAGTACAAATGCAGCCAACAGGAGAGAAAGCTGTTCCTATCCAGAAAGCAATTAATCAGCTATGACTTTGACATCAGTCATGTTACTCTTCTATTTTTTAAGCTGTTGAGTTAAAGTTATGGCATCAGTCTATTCCAAAAAGGTGTTATATTTTATTTCAATATTTACACATTATTCAGCAGGAAAATGTACCAATGCATTAGTAGCTGGGGAAGTACATCTGTTTATATGAATCAGAAATCCTGTTCATTTTGGTTTTGCAGCTCCCATCCTTCTTTAGCATAAGCCTTCTTCTAACCCCTCAACATGTAAACTGTACAAATTTAGGCTAAGATTATCAAAGCAGCCTCAGAGAGTTAGGTACTCAAACCCCATTAATGGGGCTGGGTGCCTAATTCCCTCTGAACTTTTAAAATCCCACCTTTGGGTCTCAGTACTGTGGCTGTAAGTAGCTTTAAGGGAGTCTGACAATAACAGTTGGCTAAGCCCCAGAATTTAGTCTACTGGGTCTAACTTATATCTGACTCTGAATTTATCTTCATTTTTAACGAGAACAGTGGTTAAAGCATTATGCTGAGCAGAGGACAACAATTCTGTTTTGTGGCAAGTTTTCAAAATTTGTTTTCGTTCAAAATTGGAACAAAAGAAAGCCTGGCATACCTTTTTATGAAAACATAGTTGTGTTGAAATGCTCATTTACAGATAAAAGCCAGAACGTCTCAGGGTGCATTGGAGAAGGAGGGGGCTGGGATGTGGGAGACCCAGGTTTGAGTTCCTGATCATTTTTTCTGATTCAGACCAGAGTTTTTCATCCCAGCTCGCTCTGAATCACGGATTTGAACCAGCATCGCCCACATCCAAGCCTACAGCCCTAACCACCAGAATATAGAATCAAAAAAAGGCTTTTTCCCTCCACCCCCTGATGAAAACTTCATATTCCAGTTATATTTCATTTAGTTACAAATGTTTCAACCAGCTCTACTGAAGTATTTGAATTATCTTTCTGTCACTAATTCAAAAAATGTACACTATTTTTTTTTCTTTGTACAATCATTGACAGGCTTTATTTTTTTCCAGTAATGAGAATGTTACAAATAAATTATTAATTGAATTTAGTTGCAACAGAATCAGCCCTTTTGACTGCAGGCCCGGTATGGCAATGAAAATAGTTTCTAATGTATCTTTAGAAGTTTTTAAGGAAGTTGGAATGAAGGAGATCGCTTTTCAGCACTTTAAACACTATACAATGCTGTGGTTGCAACAGGACACAGCAAAGGGCAGGGAAAATGAAAGAATCTTGGCTTGTAATTCCATAGGATGAACATACATAAGAAATATTTATCTCCCCATTTTGTCTTTTAGCACGTCTCCCTTAGGAGACATTTCTCTGCGGGGAGCAGGGCTAGGAAGTAATAAGGACCAGGATGTGAACTGATAATATTTCCTTTAAAATCATTTTAAAATCTATTATCCAGCACAACAGAATGTAATTTTTAATGTTCCCTTCTCCCAAGGAACCTTCTTTAAATTAGTAATAAAAGCAAATACCAATCCAAGAAGGAAGTGAAATCTTAATAACAGCCCTGACTCCATTAAAAAGGAGAAAATATCATTTAAGAATAAGCAATAAAGTATTCAACAGTTTCAGAAAGTGATCTCAAAGCAGATATTAAAAAACCTAACGCCAAAACCCAGTAGAGATCCTAAAAATATGAAGTGCTTTCCCCAAGTAAATAAGAGATCATTGACAAGCTAACTGTTTAGAGTTCACATTGTGGAAATCCTGAACTTTCAGGAAAAAATAATTAAAAGGGCTACTTTTCACAGCAAATCTCGCAAAGGGAACAATAACTTTAAAATTTCATACAAAAGGAGTACAAAAATATTTTAAAACATTTTTAATATAATCCTAAAAGAGGAGCCCTTTCGAAGTCAATATTAGAGAGAGATTTTTTTAGTTAAATCCCTCCAAAGATTATGATCTCAGGGATGAAAAAAGTAGAAAACAACCTGAAGGAATCCTCCCTTACTTCTAGCAGGATAGTGGCACCTTTTCCGTCACAGAGAAGAACTAAAAGGACTACAGAATAGGAGGGAGGCAATCAGATCTCACCCCTTCTGGATAGTTGAGAAGATCAGATGCTGTCTGGCAATCTTCCCCCAGTCTTCCTCTGGACCCCACTAGAGTGAGCAGGAAGGACAGGTAACGCAAAGGACAGTGTGGGAGATGCAGGCTAGGGGTCAGGGCCTAGGGCAGATATGCATCATCCTCTCTCCAAGTCCATGAAAGATGCTCAAGAAGCTTTCTGATGGACCCTCTTGTGCTTTGGGGAACATCCCCATTAAAAGTCTGGTGGTGGTTCTGGTTCAATGGCTGGCTGAAAATTCCTTGTCTGAGAGATGGGACAGGACTGCAGGTGGGCAGGAGCCAATACAGAGGGCCTGTGCTTCTGAGATATCCTTACTGCAAGCTCTGGGAGGGGGCTCAGGGTTGGGATGTGGGAGGGGTGTGGACTCTGGGAGAGAGTTTGGGTGCAGGAGGGGCTCCAGGCTGGGGCAGGGGTTTGGGGTGCTGGCTCCTGGAAGGGGCTCAGGGCTGAAGCAAGGGGGTTGGTGTGTGGGAGGGAGTGAGGGGTGTGGACTCTGGTCGGGTGGCGCTTACCTCTGGGTCGACGGTGCAGTGGGGCTAAGGCAGGCTCCCTGCATACCCTGGCCCCGCACCGCTCCCGGAAGCAACTGGCATGTCCCTGCAGCCCCTGGGGGAAAGGGGTCTCTGTCTGCTGCCCCTGCCTGCAGGCACTGCCCCTATGGCTCTCATTGGCCGCAGTTCCCAGCCAATGGGAGCTGCGGAGTCAGCACTCAGGATGAGGGCAGCGAGTGGAGACCCCCTGCCCCCCCCCCCCCCCCCCCCCCCCCCCCGGCTGCTTTTTACTCTGAAAGATATTATTTGACCATTAGCTACTAAGTTGTGTGGAATCCATTTCATTATTGGTGAATTTTAATTTAGCAATATTCAAAATTCCTTTTCAAAATAAAGCCAGAGAAACTAGGGTTACCATACGTCCGGATTTTCCCGGACATGTCCGGCTTTTGGGGGCTCAAATCCCCGTCCAGGGGGAAATCCCCAAAAGCCGGGCATGTCCGGGAAAATCAGGAGGGAGGGCTTGGCCGGGGCCTCTTTGGCCGGGGCCGGTGCGGGGCCGGGCCGGGGTCGCGGGGCCGGGGGCATGGTGCCGGGCCGGGCGGGGAGCCGGGGGCGCGGTGCCGGGCCGGGGTCCGGGCCGGGCCCGCGGGGCCGGGAGCCGGGCCGGGGTCGCAGGGGGTGCGCTGGGCCGCGGGGCCGCGAGCCGGTCCAGGGTAGCGGGGGGTGCGCTGGGCCGCGGGGCCGGTCCGGGCCGCCGGGGGGTGTGCTGGGCCGCGGGGCCGGGAGCCGGTCCGGGGTAGCGGGGGGGGTGCGCTGGGCCACGGGGCCGGGAGCCGGTCCGGGGTAGCGGGGGGTGCGCTGGGCTGCGGGGCCGGGAGCCGGTCCGGGCCGCCGGGGGGTGCGCTGGGCCACGGGGCTGGGAGCCGGTCCGGGGTAGCGGGGGGTGCGCTGGGCTGCGGGGCCGGGAGCCGGTCCGGGCCGCCGGGGGGTGCGCTGGGCCGCCGGCAGTGCTGGGCGGGCCGGGGGTGGTCGGCCGGGGGCCGGGGCCGGCACCCCAGGGCCCGAGCCGACCCAGGCTGGAGCCGCCGGGGGGCTAGCCTGGGCCGCGCCTCCTCCCCCCACACTCCCCCTTACCTGCTTCAGGCTTCCCGCGAATTAAATGTTCGCGGGAAGCAGGGGAGGGGGCGGAGACTTTGGGGCGTGGGCGGAGTTGGGGCGTGGGCGGGGCTGGGGGCGGGGCCGGGGCCCCGTGGAGTGTCCTCCATTTGGAGGCACAAAATATGGTAACCCTAGAGAAACAAATTCCTTGTTTCTGGTTCCATCCACATCTTCTGTAATATCTGTTCTCCAGAGATAATACAACTGTCTCTGTCACAGCTAGCAATTGAGATAGGCTTCTCAACACAACTGTCAGCAGTAAAGATGTCAAGTACAATGAAGACCTTCTACAGCCCGTCCCTTTATTCATACTTATCTGAACTGCCCGGTATTCCTCCTCCCCACTGGCACATAGAGAAATGTCATTTTTATAATATAGAGAAAAGTAATTGGGTTAACTCAGTCCAAAACAACTCTGCCCTCAGTGAAAAATGATACAGGGACTTTTGATGCATAGGAATAATGGAGTTGGCTAAAGGGTTTAATTACACACTGCGGGCTAGATACACTCCTACAGTTGAAGTGCACAAGGAACAGCCCCCGAGATAATGATCTTTGCATTCTATGATCCTGGCACAATTAAGAGCAGCATTCAGCCTTGTTCAGCACACAGTAGGCTCTGCAGGTTGTTAGATGTCAACAGCTACAAGGGGCCAATACACCAATTGGAGTTCAGTGAGGTGTCAGGGAGGTTTGACTATCTGTTCTGACTGTCTGATACATCAGCAGCAGAAGGCAATGGAAGAGCTGATCTTCTGTCTTTTTGCCATCAGAGGATCCCCCTCTATTGGGTGATGCTCCTGTGATTGGCTGAACAAGATTTAGGGTCATATTTTGGCAGCAGTGCAGCTAGGGTTGCCAACTTTCTAACTGCACAAAACTGAACACCCCTGCCTTACCCCTGACCCGCCCCTTATCCCCCACTCACTCATGCACCAATCCCTCCATCGCTTGCTCTCACTCACTTTCATGGGGCTGGGGCAAGGGGTTAGGGTGCGGTGGGGGTGAAGACTCCAGCTGGGTGTGCAGGCTCCGGGGCCAGAAATGAGGGGTTCAGGGTGTGGGAGGGGGCTCTGGGCTGGGGGTTGGGGGGCAGGAGGGGCTGAGGGCTCCGGCTGGGTGTGCGGGCTCTGAGGTGGGGCTGGGGATGAGAGGTTTGGGCTGCAGGAGGGGGCTCAGGGCTGGTGCAAGGAGTTGGGGTGCAGGCTCTGGGAGGGAATTTATGTGTGGGAGGGGATTACGACCTGGAGCAGGGGTTTGGGTTTGGGGTGCAGGTGGGGGGGCAGACTCCAGCCGGGTGGCGCTTACCTCAGGCGGTTCCTGGTCAGTGGCGCAATAGGGCTAAGGCAGGCTCCCTGCCTGCCCTGACGCCACGCTGCTCCCGAAAGTGGCTGGCATTTCCTGGCCCTTAGGCAGAGGTGCAGCATTGTATGGTGTACACTGCCTGCACCCGCAGGTGCTGGTCCCGCAGCTCCCATTGGCCATGGTTCCCGGTCAATGGGAGCTGCAGAGCTGGCGCTCAGGGTGGGGGCAGTGCATGGAGCCTCCCTGGCCGCTTCTGGGAGCCATGTTGAGCCAGGACAGGCAGGAAGCCTGCCTTAGCCACGCTGCACCGCCAACCTGTTTTTTTAACGGACTAGTCAGTGGATGCCCGGCAACCCTAAGTGCAGCATAAAGCAACTGTACTACACACAAGAACCAGGTCTCCTATTATCAGGAGAACGGTAGAAAAGTATTTAGTGGGCAGCATGGTGCCAGCTGATATCATAATGTTACTTTAAAGCACCAGCTAATCCAAATTTGGATCAAGAGACTCCACAATCAAAGTCTTTAAGGAAATTGACAAGCTCTGTCTATCTAGGGTCTTGTACTTCTCTCAAAAGCAGAGGGATGATATCAAGACAAAATTTTGTATAGTGTTTATATACTGTTTATTGTTTCTAAGTTGCTTTTTAAAACTTTAATATGTCAATGAAAATGTTTGCTTGCTGTGGTAAGCAATAAAAGAGCTCCTGTATGGTATAAAATTATATGATTATTACTGTAATTTAGCACATAGTTAATGAAGACTTGAACTGCGGACCCTATTGGATAATAAGGTATCCCTGCTTACATTTGCAATAAACTGATTTAACTGTAAAGGTTAATCCACTGTCATATAAACATTTGATCTTGCAGAGATCCCATTAACCTTTTCAGAAAGTGAAGATTAGGGATATGTGTATAGCAAAATACTAACCTTTAAAAAGGCTTGAGTATATCTAACAATCTTTTGCATTTAGCCTGGGGACTGAGGTTGAGGGACTGTCCTCAGAAAGAAATCATGCTCAGCAACTCGCAGTATTTTCTGTCATCACTAGTTTTTAAAAATGCTGTTGCAATTAGCAGTTCTGTGAGATAAAGCCAATTTGAAACTGGGAAATCTGCTTTTCATCTTTGTAGACCTGGGTTGAAATTGTGCCCTGGGGACAAAAGAGAAGTAAAGCTTATTAGGAGTTTCATATTAGTCATCAGTGGACCTTTCTGCATACACATTTCACCTTTCTTCAAAGGATCTCACTGTGATTAACAAACATTAACTAGGCATCGCAGCTCACCGGTTAAATAGGTGAGGCCCATAGACAGAGTTTTTTTCACCCATCTGCAGATGGAATATAGAGTATTAACAATGCAAAGCAACACTGCAACACCCATAGTAACAGCTAGAGGCATACATAGAATCATAGAAGATTAGGGTTGGAAGAGACCTCAGGAGGTCATCTAGTCCAAACCCCTGCTCAAAGCAGGACAGCACCAACTAAATCATCCCAGCCAGGGCTTTGTCAAGCCGGGCCTTAAAAAACTAAGGATGGAGACTCCACCACCTCCCTAGGTAACCCATTCCAGTGCTTCACCACCCTCCTAGTGAAATAGTGTTTCCTAATATCCAACCTAGACCTCCCCTCACTTCAACTTGACACCATTGCTCCTTGTTCTATCATCTGCCACCACTGAGAACAGCCTAGCTCCATCCTCTTTGGAACCCCCCCTTCAGGTAGTTGAAGGCTGTTATCAAATCACCTCTCACTCTTCTCTTCTGAAGATTAAATAATCCCAGTTCCCTCAGCCTCTCCTCATAAGTCATGTGCCCCAGCGCCCTGATCATTTTCATTGCCCTCTGCTGGACTCCCTCCAATTTGTCCACATTCTTTCTGTAGGGGCAGGCCCAAAACTGGACACAATACTCCAGATGTGGGCTCACCAGTGCCAAATAGAGGAGAATAATCACTTCCCTCGATCTGCTGGCAATGCTCCTACTAATGCAGCCCAATATGCCGTTAGCTTTCTTGGCAACAAGGGCACACTGCTGACTCATATCCAGCTTCTCATCCACTGTAATCCCCAGGTCCTTTTCTGCAGAACTGCTGCTTAGCCTGTAGCAGTGCATGGGATTCTTTCGTCCTAAGTGCAGAACTCTGCACTTGTCCTTGTTGAACCTCATCAGATTTCTTTTGGCCCAATCCCCGAACTTGTCTAGGTCACTCTGGACCCTATCTCTACCCTTCAGCGTATCTGCCTCCCCCCAGCTTAGTGTTTTCCGCGAACTTGCTGAGGGTGCAATCCATCCATCATCCAGATCATTAATGAAGATGTTGAACAAAACCGGCCCCTGGACTGACCCCTGGGGCACTCTGCTTGATACTGGCTGCCAATTAGACATCGAGCCATTGATCACTACCCATTGAACCTGACAATCTAGCCAGCTTTCTATCCACCTTATAGTCCATTCATCCAATCCATACTTTTTTAACTTACTGTCAAGAATACTGTGGGAGTCTGTATCAAAAGCTTTACTAAAGTCAAGATATATCACATCCACCATTTTCATACATGATTCCTTTTCTTCTTAAAAGAGCTGCTAGTGCGTTTTATCACACAGATGGACCAAAAATCCTACATTGTGGGGTAAAAGCATTTTTGTTATCTTTCCACCTTTGCAGGATCATAGTGAAAAATAAATGTGATGAACAAATATAGCCACAGAGGACAACTCAGATGTTCAATTCAATAAACTAGAAGGTCGCACACTGTGTTGCTGCTGCAGGCTGAGCTGTACGACCAATGAGAGAGAGCAGTGTATGAAGCCGCTGCCTATGGTATGTGCAGGAAGCAGCAGGGGGTGTCGCCAGAGATTCCTCTACTTGCAGCCATTTGCTTTGTCTTTTACCCTTCAGTTACTCATTAACCTACCCCTATCTCCTTCCCACTGGGCCCCAGAAGTTCACATCTCTCCCTCATCAGAAACTAGCCCCCAGCTCTTGGTTGGGAATCGTTCTTACTTACACACACACTCGCCTTTCCCCTTCCAGGGTTCATTATAAACAGTCCCTGCTCCCCATCCACACTCCCCTCCTCCCACCACAGACGCCGACTTTTAGTATTCTGGGGTTGCTCTACCCCGAGGCCCTGCCCCACTCCACCCCTTCCCACCTCCCCTCCACACCCTCCCTGAGGCCCCTGCTTGCCCGCCGCTTGCTGCTGTCTGCCCTCCCCCAAATCCCTTCCCAAGCCGGCAACGGCTGCCGATCAGCTCACCACCAGCGGCCCCCAAGCCATCAACCTGTTCTTTGATCTACAGATAATTACCAGAGATGGTTAAAGTAGGTGTGTGTGGTAAGCAGATGCAAGGGGCTCTGTATGTCCCCCATTTCTCCTTTCCAGTTTTCCCTCCAAATCAATAGGGCTTTGCCCATTGATGCCTAGAACATTCCCAGAACTTTTGGAATTGGCATCCTAAGTTATCACATTGCAAACAGACAAAGCCATCAAGCTGAGCACGGGGCCTATCTTTGCTTGGCCAGAACAATTAGGAAAAAAACTGGGGTGCACTCATAATCCCTGCTGCAAGCACAGGGAGCCTCTTTACTCTCCCGTGTGGGCTACCTGCATCGCTAGAACCTGCATGGGTGTGGGAGTGTGAAAAAAGTAGCTGCGACTTTTTCTTGTCTCCCACACTATTAGGGAGAGAGTGGGCAGAGCGATCCCTCTGCCACCCAACACGCCTGCCTGTTCGCCAGAGCTGTACGCTTATGTCTCACTTCTGCAGCTCCCTACACGCTGACTGACTAGTGGAGTCGGGATTTGAATAGATATTTTATGGTTGTTCCTCAATTGCTGTGCCATACGCAGATCCCTGTGTGCTGATTGGTTCATTAGCCATTCATAGCAGAGAGATTTGAATAATGGAAAATATATTCAGTTCCATTTCCCACGACAATGTTTTACAATGTTGCATTTCGTTGTTTGAAATGACACCTCCATAAAAGTTTTATATGGCCTAGCTATTAATGTGTCTGTCTCTGCCATGTGCCCAGGAATAGATTCTTTAGGTTGACATTCTTATACTTTTTTCTTTCCATTACTAATTTATTTGAATTCCCCAACTAATTTAATTTTAATGCAAAAAAAAATCATGTTGCCTTATGAAGTCAGATTCATCATTTCTGAAGTACTACAATCTACCAGATTAAAACAAAGTGGTAATAGCTGTTAGAGGATTTAATTAAAAACAACAAATCATTGGGTCACCAGTAATAGATGAACCGATAATCCAACTCACTAGATTCTTTATGTATAGTGAGATACAAAGCTAACATTTTAATCACTAAAACAGAACTTATTAGAAACTATGGACCCATATCTCACAGATGATTTGACCCTCTGTTTACAGCGGCCTCTTTTATCCTGTTGTAAGATTATAAACTCTTTGTGTTAGCCACTATATGTTCTGATGTGTTTGTACAGCACCTGGCATGTCATAAGGGCTACCTGAGACAAAAGCTAGCAATCAATCAATCTTTCTTTTGTTTGGCTTATTTTAGAGCACAGTCTTCCAATGTATTAGGTCTGCTTTGTGTCTCTTTGAAATCTAGGGGCTCTTTGGTTAGTTTAGGGCCATTCAGCTGCCAGCATAGAGAATGTGGACAAGAGATAAGAAGGCATGGATGGGGTTGGTTGTCCCTGTGCTTGGGAGAACCTCAGCAACCGGAATGGTCTCTTGGGGCCATTGGCAGCTGGTATAAAGTAGAGCAGCCCTACGGCTGTGTTCTAATTTATGCCTGGGACTGGCACTCAGATGACCTCCTTTCCCCCAGAATAGGGTTGAGTAAAAAATACTTTTGTGCCCACCTCATGCAGCTGCCTCAAGCCTTCCTCATCTGCAGCTAAGGATCTGGCCTTTGCTGTAGGGTTTAACCGGGCCAAAGAAAATTTAGTTCTGTGAGCCAGCTAATTTTAGTCATGCTCTGCCTTCATTTATAATGTTAACCAACACATATTCAGAATGCTTTTGTGGCTCAAAGACAGAAGCAGGCAAGTGGGAGTTCTTTAGGAAAACTGTTACTACTGATTGTTGTGACCAATGCAAACAACAGTCATTGCTGCTGCTGTGGCAAGCTCCTTTTCAAAATGACTCCTGTTTATCTCTCTGGTATGGCAGCAGGAATGGAAAGATTGTCAACATTTTAAAATTCTAATGGGTTAGTGGTAGATAATAAATATATATATATATTAGGTCTTAACTAATATGCGCTTTCCTGAACTATACACTTTACAGTCAGTAATAAAAATTGGCAGCCTCTCACCAAAGATTTAATGAAAGATACTGTAGTCTTCTATTAATAGCATCATTTCTACAAACTGTATCACAGCACATTGACTAATACATTATGAAGCATTGCCATACATAACAATCTACAGTTAACCACATAAATGCACAAAATACATCTTGTGATTCACTCCGCTTCTTTTTATTTTGTTCAGTCATTTGTTAATTTAAAAAATGCAATAATTTTCAAGGGGCCTCCAATCATTAGTGCATATTAGCAAGCGTCTGTTGTACTTAAATATTTCTCCTTATTTATTTATTTATTTTAGTTCTGATCAGTAGAAATAGGATTAGGTAATAGAAAATTAAAATGGAAAATGAGAACAGTTTATAAAAGGAGGCAATAGATTACTGCACATATTCTAATCTTTCAAAAATGGCAGTTGCAGTATATGCTGAAACCTCTGTGAGATGGATTTGTGCCCACTTTATAAATAAATATGTAAAATGTGTGTTTATGAACAAAATAACGACTCGTTCTTGCAATAACTGTGTAAAATATTATATTTGAGATTGGGAAAGCATTTTCATTCTGGGTTGAGCATTTATATCTTGATCTGTGTGAACTGGGTTTTTTTATCCAAACTGAAAAATTGAAAAAAAATTGTTTCGAAAATTGACCCAAACAAAAGTATTTTGGTTTTCTCGGCAGGAAAAAAAAAATCTTTCAAACTGTGCCAAAATGCTTCAACCCAAGCTGAAGTAATTTGAGAGCAAATATACCCCACAGGCTCAGAAACCAGAAAAAAAAAAGGAGCCACATACTTATTATTTTAAAAAATCTCCTGATTTGTAAACCAGTCATTTTTTAACACTTGGGGTTGACAATATTAACATCATCCACAAAGGGAGCAGGAAGAAGAGGGAGTGATGGCCCTGCTTCTCTGTACCAGTCAATGGAACGACTCCTTTTGGCCTTAATGGGCTTTGAATCTAGCCCTATATCAGCTGTCATCATGATAAGTCAGTGCAAATAGTTACTCAAATTTTATTGCAGGTTCTTTTTCATGATCCTGTTTTGTTAACAGTACATTTTAGTCTTGTTGCAGGAGAAACAAGGACTTAAAAAAGTAGTGAGAATAAATAATAATTAGGGTCCTACCAAATTCACCATCCATTTTGGTCAATTTCAGTCTCATAAGATTTTAAAAATCATAAATTTCATTATTTCAGCTATTTAAATCTGAAATTTCACAGTGTTTTAATTGTAGAAGTCCTAACCCAAAAAGGAGTTGTGGGGGTCGCAAGGTTATTGTAGGGGGGGCTGCGGTACTGCTACCCTTACTTCTGCCATGCCATGCCATTCTTACTTCTGTGCTGCTCTGATGGCAGCTCTGCCTTCAGAGCTGGGCAGCTGGAGAGTGGCAGCTGCTGGCCAGGAGCCCAGCTCTGAAGGCAGAGCCACCACCAACAGCAGTGCAGAAGTAAGGATGACATGGTATGGTATTGCCACCCTTACTTCTGCACTGCTGCCTGCAGAGCTGGGCCCACAGTTAGCAGCCGCCACTCTCCAGCTGCCCAGCTCTGAAGGCAGCAGCGCAGAAGTAAGGGTGGCATGGTGTGGTGTTGCCACCCTTCTGCACTGCTGCTGGCGGGGCGTTGCCTTCAGAGCTGAGTGCCCGGCCAACAGCCACCATTCTCCGGCCGCTCAGCTTTGAAGGCAGCGCAGAAGTAAGGGAGGCAATACCACCTGTAGTGAGTCGGTGTGGCTCCCCTCCTGCCCAGCAGAGGGAGCACCCTTGCAGGCACCTGAGTGGGCGGAGCCACCGCCGCCTGTTCCCGCCCCCCGGAAGTCAAGGGGCGGGACAGGAAGTATAAAAGCCAGCCGCCGGAGCTCAGTCAGAGCCCAACCGCTGCAGGGAGCAGACGTGCTGCCGGGAGCTCGCGGCCGGGAGACCTCTGAGACCCGAGACTGTTGCCCTAACTGGCTGGACCTGCCCCGGGCCCACTACGAGGAGGAGCTGCAGGAGCCCCCCCGCACCCGGTATTGGGAGGAGCCATCGGGCCTGCCTCGCGCCAACTACGAAGGCGAGGAGCCCCCAGAGCCCCTCCGCCCCTGCTGTTATCTGGAGGAGCCGCCCGAGCCCCAGTGGCCGGATTTCCCCGAAGAGCTGCCGGACCTGCCCCCAAGCCCCGGACCAGAGGAACCAATGCTGCTGGACTGGCCCAAACCTGGCGTCACCAACGAGGTAGGCCCTGAGGGGGAACACGGAAGTAGCCCGGGGGTAGCCGACCCCAGTTAGGCTGTAGACACATGTGAGCCGATGTCAGTGTGTTTCGGTCAGGACACCCCACTGACCAGCAGCGACACGAGCCGCTGCTAGGGCCCCGGGCTGGGACGCAGTGGAGTGGGTGGGCCTGCGTCCCCCCCTGCCACCCCACTCTCGGGTGGCAGGTTTCCCCCTCACCCAACGCTCAGGTGTAGGAACCTGGGCTTACCTTAACTGCTTGTTTGCTCAGCCCCTGCACCAGAGGGCCTGAGCCCCTTAACTGATTGTCGCTCAGCCCCTGCACTAGAGGGCCTGAGCCCTGTAACTGACTGTTGCTCAGCCCCTGCCTGAGGGCCTGGGCCCTGAAGTAACTGTTTATTTGCTCAGCTCCTGCCTGAGGGCCTGAGCTCCCAGAACTGTGGGCCACTCAGCCCTGCACCAAAGGGCCTGGGCGTTGACTGTCTGTGCTTATAGTGAGTCGGTGTGGCTCCCCTCCGCCCAGGAGGGTCGAGCCCTGGCACAAACCTACTACACCCCCCTAAAATAATGTTGTAACCCCCCCACACACACACACCGCAACTCCCGTTTGGGTCAGGACCCCCCAGTTTGAGAAATGCTGGTCTCCCCCATGAAATCTGTATAGTATAGGGTAAAAGCATACATAAGACCAGATTTCACAGTTGGTGATATGTTTTTTTATGGCCGTGAATTTGGTAGGGCCCTACTGATGATCTATGCCCTGGGTATTAACATGACATAACTTCAAAGTAAAAATGGACAAAAATATTCATTTTTACCTCAAACATACTGTATGATAGTTGAACCACATAAGTTGACAGAAACAAGCAGGAGTCACAAGTCCTCTTTCACTCAGATTGTATGTTAGATATTGGCACCATTTTCATCTCTCCTGATAGCACAGTTATCTTTCCAAAGAGAGGAAGCAATCTGATTAAAAAAAAAAAAAAAGTGGTGAGTCCTCTGCCATGGACCCTGGTCTTATCACTGTTTGATTTAATTAGCGCTGGTGAGGAAAATTTCAATGTACTCATTTGGAATTTCATTGGCATTTGCCCATTTTTCAATATGGAAACATTCTGCAGAACTGTGTCAATTTTTTACAAAAATTCTGCTGGAAACCAGGCAGGATTCTAATGGAACTCTGCCTGCCAGGTAGCTTTTGGTCAGGAACCTGCCTGTTTCCTGACACTTCGCCCACGTGACAGGATGGGAAGGAATTGAGCGCCTGGGACCCCTAGATCCCAACTCCTCGGCAGCTCAGGTTTTTAGGCTCCTAACTCCTCAGCAGCGGTGTTCATGTTATGGGGAAAAAGTAGGGGGGCCCTGAATGTCAAGTGGCTTGCTTTCATTTAAATACTGGTGAGAAATAAGGGGGCCATAAGACATAAAAGAGGTAGCCCCTAAAAGTACTAAGGGGGCCAGACTTCTCCAAAGCCCCTGTAATTCAAGCATTGCTTGGCAGCCTGCCTAATGGGCTGAAAGGGAGCAAGGACCTTGGAAGCCCTAGGAGTTCCAGGTCCCAAGCTCCCAGATTTAGGATTCCCCAGCAGCCTGGTATTCCATGGTGCCTGGCTCTAGGACAGCTAGCCAGGTGCACTCTCTCAGAGCTGGGGCTCCCGGGAGCCCTGGGTGGAGAATGGTAATTCTGTTTTGAAGAGAATATTCATTCTCTGCCCCGACATGATTGTACGCAGAATTTTGTGTCAGCTTCAGGTAAAGGTCTGCACTATAACTACTGAGTTGAGGGGCATGGTTAAATATGGTAGACCCCCATCACGGTGAAAACACAGCTCAGTTGTATTAGGTCAATGGGACCCAACCCTGTTCTAACTATGTTCTCAATTCATTTTGCTGCCTTGGACTTTATCAGGACTATAGCACAGTTTGGAAAATGGGTTGTAACATGGTTACACTGTGTCTACACTCCAAGCCCATATCACATTAACTGAATAAGAGCATGTCTTGTAATTTGGCCCACTAAGGCAATAGCAACAACAGTACAGATGGCACTTCACTTTGGGGAATTTGTGGAAAGAGGAGCTGTGGCTTGGATGTTTTGTCTGCAGGGCCGGCTCTAGGCACCAGCAAAACAAGCTGGTGCTTGGGGCGGCACATTTTTAGGGGCGGCATGGCCGGCGCCAGAATGCCGCCCCTGTCGCCCCTAAAACTGTGCCCCGGCCGCCCTAGCTCACCTCAGCTGCTGCCGCCGCTCGCGCACCAGAGCACGCAAAACAGCTGATTCGCACGCCGCTGCTCGCCCTCCCTCCCAGGCTCTCAAACCCGGGAGGGAGGGGGAGATCCTGAGCGGCCGCGGCGCGCGAAACAGCTGATTCGCGCGCCGCTGCTCCCCCTCCCTCCCAGACTTGACTTGAGAACCTGGGAGGGAGGGGGAGATCCCGAGCGGCCGCGGCACGCGAAACAGCTGATTCGCGCACCGCGGCCGCTCAGGATCCCCCCTCCCTCCCGGTTTTGAGAGCCTGGGAGGGAGGGGGAGCAGCGGCGTGCGAATCAGCTGTTTCACGCGCTGCAGCCGCTCGGGATCTCCCCCTCCCTCCCTCCCTCCTAGGCTTGAGAGCCTGGGGGGAGGAGGCAGGGCTGGGGATTTGGGGAAGGGGCGGAGTTGAGGCGGGGCCGGGGTAAGAAAAAAACGGGGGGGCGGCCAAAATTGTTTTTGCTTGGGGCGGCAAAAATCCTAGAGCCAGCCCTGGGGAGGATACCTCTAGAGGTGAGAGGGTAGTTCATCCAGCAGCCTATTTCAGTCTTTGGCCAATTTGCTGAGATTGCCAACAAGGCCTCTCTTCACTGGAGTAATCCATAATCCCAGACCCTGCATTGCTGCGTTTGGTCACTTTCTGCTGCCATCTCCAACAATGTTGTTATCTGTGCAGTGTGTGCTTTTTTCATATGCTTCAATGCTATTTCAAGCAAAGTTTTAAAGTCTGGGCTTTTATGTGGTTGTATAATTTTGCATATACAATTGTGTGTGTGCACACATGTGCACATGCATTTTTGTGCACTATTGTCTGCACATACAGATAATAACGCTATTCACGCAAAAGTCATTTGTATGCACGCACACAGCATAAACACCCTTGCAGTTGTAAATTCTTTTATTTGTGCATGCAGGGAAACTGACAGCATACAAAAACTGTGAGTGCAAGCGAACTGCATACACAAAGCTGCACATGAACAAAGGATCATCTTGTAGCGCCTTTGAAAATTGCACCACAGATGAGTATTGCTGAATGCCAGCTTTGTGTAAGAGTTCTCAGCAGGCACTCAACTCCATATGATTTCCCCTTCAACAGGGCTCCTGGCTTGGATATAATGTGCTGAACCTACTTTTTGTCTTCAGCCTGCAATATGAACATGTATTGTACTGTCCTTGTACATTAAGGTCGGGTTACTTAGCTTGGCTTGGCGACTACCCTCCTTTTTCATCTCTTTGAATTTGTCAGGTGCTGTATTAGGGAAAACAGTCACTCTCTAATTATTCTTCTTTCATATTACCAATATCCCTTTTGTAATTCTCTGAATATTTGCTGCTGTGGTTTGCCCTCTCTGTCTCCTTCTGCTAACATCTGTTTTCTCACCTGTAGCTGTGTCCATTTTATTCTACATGGGTTCTGACACCACCCTCATCCCCATAGTATCTGAGTGCCTCCCAGTAGTGCATTAAGCAATGTGACCAACATCTGTGTCTATCTTACATTCTCCTTGCACTAAATCCCCATAGCAATTCAGCTCTGTCTCCTCTGTAAGAGAAGAGACAAAGTGAGGTTCTAACAACATCCAAATATACCAGATAAACATAGTGAAGAGCAGGAATGATTTCTTTTATTCCCACTCAGTCTAGTTCAGATGCCTGACTTTCTCCAATACCAAACTCTGCCATCTTTCTTTTTAAGTACAATTCACTCTATTGCTGCTTTACTCCTGCTGGCCTTTCACAGCTAAAGATGGCATACAGTGCTTAAGAAAATATTGAAAGGCAGCAAACCAGGAAGAGCACTGAAATGGTTTGTCCTCTTTGTTTTTTCCAAAATCTATACTTGGCTTAGAGGTTAGTAAAATTCCCACTTCCTTTTCCAGCCGCATGAATGCAGTAGCTTGTCCTACTTCAGGTGCTGCAGGAAATAAATGCTAATATTTTCAGCCTTCTTGGCCTTTCAAGTCATAGAACATGTAATTCTACACTCCTGAAACATTACATTTGGCAAGGTCTATAAGCACCATCACAGCTCATAAACTACAAAAAGGAAAAGAATTTTTTATATCGCATTATTGGAGGTACTATACATTTAGGAGGTGCATGAATTTCATAGTTCTGACTTCTTACTACTCAGCATAAATGTGTGTCCATTTTAGAGGATCTCTGCTTTATTTCATTTCTTATAATCATCTTGCATGCCAGGGCTGATGCAAATGTGCTTTCTTTACATTCTTTCTGCAACAACAATTTCTGCAACAGCATATTAGAAAATCCTCTAATCTTGATTTAACGCTCCTGTAACTTGGTGCTATTTCCACTTCTAACACAGACACTCTGTTGATGGTGTTTCATACTTCAAAATGGGCAGTATTCAGCTGCAGAAACATTTAAAAGGGCTGCAAAAGACAAAATACGCTTTATCCAGGAGGAAAATGAAACTTCCCTTCCAATTCCCAGCTATTTAAGACACATTGTGAAGAATACTGACTGGAAAGGAAGACAACATAATGCTGTTTGAATTTTTAAAAAAAGCTTACTCTGTTGACTCACATTAGAAATGTTAATCAAACTCACCAAATACAATTGTTCTCAGAGTGAGACCTTTTTATAGCAAGTATTTTTTAGGAGTGAAAGGAAAGAAGAGTCTATTACAGTCTGAAAGACTCAACTGTAGAACTCAAATACTATTCAGCACATATAGCACACTTTATCCATAAATTACTAAGTGCTTTGCAAATTATCTCCAGTGTACAGATGGGAATACTAAGTGATTTACCTGAGAGCACAGAGTGTGGTGATAGCAGGGATAGCACCCTCTTGACACCCAGTACAGTACCATGTCCACTGAATTAAACTCCCCTAGATGTGTGTTGGAAGTTTCCAACTCAACTAGGTAAGTGCAAGGATACTGGGGAGAATTCAACCCTATGCTGTGGCCACTTTGGGTGAGCTACAGTCAGATAAAGGGGCTATACTCCTATCTGGTGAATAGCTCTGGAGGAGTAGGCACTCAGATACCACAGCTACAGTATAACATCCTAAGACAGCAAGGTCACTTGCCAGGTGCAGAGCTGTCTCTGCCAAGTCTGCACCACCTACATAGCAGCCACTGATGCCAGGAGCATTCTTGGGGAGGGGCAGAGACAGCAAGTGGATTTATTTCTGGTGGGAGGAAGCATGGTTGCGATAGAGCTGTCTTTCCAATTCCCCACTGCTGCAAGCTCCACAGAGCCAAAAGCAGCAAGATGCTCAAGCTAGGCCAATCATGAGGGCTGCCCTAGCCTTCACTCAGACGCTCAGCAGCAATGGAAATGGAGAGGCACAACCACCTCTCTTCTGCCCTATTGCTAGGCCCTACGCAGGGGGGAACATATCTCGTTATGAGTAAAGCTGGTGGCTAGATGATAGCTGTGAAGTTAAAGATATAAGGCGAGCCTTCCCTGCTTATGTTGGGAATGTTTGCATAACCATGGAGTCTTTGCTGGAATTACTGTCAATAGGAAACTATTGGTAGCTCAAAAACAAACCCTTACTGAACCTTCATTTTCACTCCTGCTCATTACCAACATTCATACAAGTTGAGGTGTGGTGACAAACTATATGGGTGCAAAGGCCACTGTCACAGCTTTCTTGATTTTCAATGTAAATACTCCTGGTAGGAGTATTTTAGGAATGTGACAAATATTCTGTGCATATATATATATACACAAATAGAGCCATTTCCCCAAGCAGTTATAAATAAATAAATATAAATAATTAATGGAGATATCCCATCTCCTAGAACTGGAAGGGACCTTGAAAGGTCATCGAGTCCAGCCCCCTGCCTTCACTAGCAGGACCAAGTACTGATTTTGCCCCAAATCCCTAAGTGGCCCCCTCAAGGATTGAACTCACAACCCTGGGTTTAGCAGGCCAATGCTCAAACCACTGAGCTATCCCTCCCCCCATTGTATTCTATCAAATAGTTTCCCTCAAATAAGAATGAGGGGTGTGTGTGTGGTTGTTCTCCAGGGACATATTTAATCCGATCTTTGGCTGGACGCCAACCATTTGTCACAGTCATCTCATGACATGTTGGCCAACGCTGGAACTGGACTGTCAGTATTCAAATGCAGCTCATTACTCAGCATTTGATGGGAAGCTTTCATTTTGATTTTGTTTAGGGAAGATATTAGCAGGGGTTGGTCTGGGAAATTTGTTACTATACACAAGAATAATCCTGATTCAGTTCCCAACTCTGTCGCAGGCTTCCTGTGTGAGTTTGGGGCAGTCTTAATCTTTCCGTGCCTCTGCTCCCCATTTATAAAATGGAGATAATGATAATGACTGAACAAGAAGCAATGGTCTCAAGTTGCACAGAGGGAGGTCTAGGTTGGATATTAGGAAACACTATTTCACTAGGAGGGTGGTGAAGCACTGGAATGGGTTACCTAGGGAGGTGGTGGAATCTCCATCCTTAGAGGTTTTTAAGGCTCGGTTTGACAAAGCCCTGGCTGGGATGATTTAGTTGGGAATTGGTCCTGCCTTGAGCAGGAGGTTGGACTAGATGACCTCCTGAGGTCTCTTCCAACCCTAATCTTCTATGATGCTATGATTCTATACTTCATTTCTTCTCCTTTTGTCTGCCTTGTCTCTTTAGGCTAGATTTTAGCCCCCCCCATGAAGAGTCCAGGCTCTGTGTTACTATATATAAGACCAGCACATAGGGCCTACAGGTGTGACTGTGATAGCACCACTAATAGAAAACAAGTCATGACAGGATGTATATGAAGAAACAGAACAAAGGTTTAAAGAGGCGAGCTGCTCCCTTCAGATTGAAACACAGCTGAAGAAATCTAGATCATTTCCATGAATTTTGGATGAAAGTGTTAGGAGAAGCCGGTCTATCTATTTTAGGTATTTATGTGCCTGCCCCCTCCCCCATTACCATAGTATCTGAGCATCTCACAATCAGTTAGGTTGTTATCACGATACCTCAGAGTGCAGTTTCCCCATTTCATAGATGCTGAGGCACAAGGACTAAGGCTAAGTGATTAGCCCAGAGTTATACAGGAAGTCTGTGGCAGAGCAGGGAATTTGATCGGAATCTTCTACTCCTAGGCAAACCCCTAACCACCAGACCACCCTTCTGCTCTAGCCCTAAACTGGGGTGCAAACGAAAGCTATGAAGATTTATGATGCTCTTGGCAAGATGTTTACACTTGAGCTAGCCACATTCTGCTGCACATGAAGGTTTTGAGAGATGGGTAAGCTTTTCTGAGATACTGTATATTGTTAATATTACTAAACTGTATACGTCAGACAGCTTTAACCTTAAACAGGCTTTCTTGCCATTTGTGAAAGAGTCTGCCTGCAAGTTTTAATGGTGACATCACCATTATTAATAACAGTATTTGTATTACACAAGAGCCTACAAGTCCCAAATGCGATGGGGGCCTCTGTTAACCGTTGTCCACATACATAGCAGGAGTCAGTTCTTGCCCTGAAGAACTTACAACTAAATAGACAAGACAGATGGAGGGGAAATTAGAGGTAATTTGCCCAAGGTCACACAGAAGTCAGTGGCAGAACTGAGCAAAGAAGCCGCCTTATCCTTTGACACACACGCCCCCCCTCACCCTCCCGCACGTTAGTTGTTCCTCTTTTTTCTTTACAAAGTTGCATTAATTAAAACAGTTTCTGGAGTATTTTTAAGTGTGTATTGTTTATTCTAATCAAGTGGTTACATTGCAACTGGGCATTGTGTTAAACTTTCCCTCCATCTGCCTAAATGATAGGACGGCGTGATTGGTTTGGGGATGAAGTTCCCCAGGTGAAGTTCAGGAAACTGTTCAGTTAGAGAAAGAAGCAGACCATAAGCATTAAAAAACTATATATATCAGTCAGGGCTCTTTTAGCAGAATCCATATAAGACAGCAGAGATATTATTAGTAAAATAAGAAGTCTCAGCAGAAAATGTTCACAACCCAGTGCTGGTGATTTGAAAGTAGTCAAGGATTTAACAAACGTTTTAATGTGCTAGCAGCAGAAGGTTTTACAGTAAAAAGTTTCTGATTTAGAGGGAAAGTCTTAATTGTTAAGATCGCAGGAATGACCAGTCTGGAGCACACCAGAAGTGATATTTCTAGCAAGGGAGGAAGTGGGTCCCAGAGAGAAACCATTGTCACAGACTAAAGAAGGAGCTTAATTCTTGCTGTAGGGGCTATGCCGACTTGCGCTACTTGAGGAGAGTCACACAAACCTACTCCTCGGGTTTCTATGAGACAAAGGGACTGCAGTGGCCAGGGCATTTGTTGCAGGATGGCTTTGTTTCATAACTCAGCTGATGGAGAAGGGGAATTCTTACGTGAATTCTTTAGCCAGGAGATGGTGCTATTTAATTGCCAAGTTAACCCCACCCCTTAAAAATACAAGCCACTCCTGCTCACTTTGTTTTTAACAGGGAAGACAATTAGTGGGCAGTGTAGAGTTGCAGCAACCGGTGGCTGTATTCCTGGCAGTGTGAGGGTAAAAGAAAGTGCCTTCAGAATTCTTGGCTCCATTTCTTAATTGTTCAGTGCACAGCACAATTGGTGGTTAATCATTCAATGTGACAATATAATTTCCTCTTACATCTCCCTGAAAGGAACAAAAAAAAAAAAAGTGTAAAGTTTGCCAGCATCATCTTTTCCTGAGAATAGTGTTAGCAGGACTGCCAGTGGTTCAGCTAGGGGAGGAATGCATCCTTGCAGACTATAAGATTCCTGGCTGGAGGCTTAGTTGCAGTAGTGTGCGTTAATAGATATGCACAATGAATCCTGATTGTGTGGGGAGGGGGGTATTCCACTAACTAGTGAGTAGGCTTTCATTAGGGAGATGCTGCTAAGGGCAGGGTGGCCGAGGGCACAGCTCTGGGTTAAATAAAAGCTGTATTGGCCAGATTTTTAAAGGTATTTAGACACCTAAAGATCCGTATGGGTGTCTAACTCCCACTGATTCCTATGGAAAATTCCTCTAGGTGCCTAACTATCTTTAGGCATCTAGAAATCTTTTAAAATGTGGCCTTATGACACCAATTCTACTCTGCACAACACCTTCAAATTATGAGTCTGGGAGCTTAAATTCATAACTTTGCTAGACACTAAAAATCATGGTCTTAATATAGACACTGGATTTATGGCTTATTACAACGATCTGTAACCACTAACCTCCCTCCCCTTTTGGTCCTATGACGGGAAACGGGTTAAGGGGCCACTTCATCTTGAATGGTTTCTTAGAATATGTGCTAACTACTTATGCTGAACAATCTGTTCCACTTTGTAGTTAGCTGTGACGCTCGGAGTACCTTTCCCAGATCCAAGGAAGAGCTCTGTATAGCTCAAAAGCTTCTCTCTCTCACTAGCAGAAGCTGGTCCAATAAAAGATATTATCCCACACACACCTTGTCTGTTCAAGGGAAGTGAATTCTGGTGTCTGCTAACCAATTTATATACACACTATTAGTTTCTTTCTTGTCCAGATTCGTGAAAAAACAGTAGACAAAGAAGTATATATGGTATGTATGATATTTTAGTGAGATCCAGCTAAACTGTCAGTCAGACTAGCATAATGTTAATGTGAGGATAGAAGACTAACTCATACAGTCATGTGTATTTTGCTCTTGGGATGAAATAAGAGTTAAATGTTAAGACTGGACTAATTTATTCAACACTAGACTTGGACTGAGGTGCTGCATTATAGTCTTAGTCTTGATCCCAGTGGTCCTCACTCATTCCACAGTCTAGTACAGGGGTCTCAAACACGCGGCCTGCGGGGCTATTTCTTGCGGCCGGTGCCCCCCCACCCCCGGCCTACCTCCAGGCCAGGGGTGGGCAAACTACACCCACGGGATTGCCCCCCTCGAGCCCTGCACCGGCTGGCATCACGTCCCTGCGGCCTGGGGGGGGGAGGGGAATATGCAGAGGGCTCCAGCCGTGTGTTGCCCTGGCTTCCAGGCACGCCCCCCCGCCCCCGCAGCTCCCATGGAACGGGGAACCGCGGCCAATGGGAGCTTCGGGGGAGGTACCTGGAGAAGCGGCAAGCAGCGTGCGGAGCCCTGAGTCCTCCCTCCCCCAGGGGCCGCAGGGACGTGGTTCAGCTACTTTCTGGAGCGGGGCCGGGGCCGGCAGCCTGCCCTAACCCCGGTTCCGGTGTGCGCCGCTGCCACCCCAGAACCCCACTCCCTGCCCTGAGCCCCCTGCTGCACCCCACACCCCAACCCCCTGCCCTGAGCCCCCTGCTGCACCCCACACCCCTTCTGCACCCCAATCCCCTGCCCTGAGTCCCCTGCCTGAACCCCAACCCCCTGCTGCACCCCAACTCCCTGCCCTCAGCCCCCTGCTGCACCGCACACCCCTTCTGCACCTCAACCCCCTGCTGCATCCCAACTGCCTGCCCTGAGCCCCCTGCCTGCACCTCAACTCCCTGCCCTGAGCTCCCTGCTGCATCCCACACTCCTTCTGCACCCGAATCCCCTGCCCTGAGCCCCCTGCTGCATCCCACACCCCTTCTGCACCCCAATCCCCTGCCCTCAGCCCCCTGCTGCACCGCACACCCCAACTCCCTGACCTGAGTCCCCTGCTGCACCTCAACCCCCTGCTGCACCTCAACCCCCTGCTGCACCTCAACTCCCTGCCCTGAGCTCCCTGCTGCATCCCACACTCCTTCTGCACCCGAATCCCCTGCCCTGAGCCCCCTGCTGCATCCCACACCCCTTCTGCACCCGAATCCCCTGCCCTGAGCCCCCTGCCTGAACCCCAACCCCCTGTCCTGAGCCCCCTGCCACATCCCACACCACTTCTGCACCCCAACTCCCTGCCCTGAGCCCCCTGCTGCACCCCACACCCCAACCCCCTGCCCTGAGCCCCCTGCTGCATCCCACACCCCCTCTGCACCCTGAGTCCCCTGCCTGCACCCCACCCCCCTGCTGCACCTCAACTCCCTGCTCCTGAGCCCCTGCCACACCCCTCATGCACCCTCTGGGGGCAGGGAGAGGGCGGAGTTGGGGTGGGGACTTCGGGGAAGGGGTGGGAAGATGCAGGGCCTCATAGAAGGGGTGGAATGGGGGCAGGGCCGGGGGCAGCGAGGGTGTGTGTGTCAGTGATGCGGCCCTCAGGCCAATGAACTAGCCATCATGTGGCCCTCATGGTCATTTGAGTTTGAGACCCCTGGTCTAGTATTAATAGAAACATGTAAGCCCATTGCTGAGTCTCTTAACTAACTGCTGATGTAAACAAATTTGACAGCCATCAAGAGTCACACAAAGCAATGCTTCTGTGACCCAATCCCCCTCTCCCCCCCCCCAAGCTAGAAAACAAGACAATACTGTACATGTAAAATGTGCACTGGCTTAATCTGTTAAACCACCCTGTGAGTCTCAAATATAAGCACTTCCTGTTCCAGAAATGCTGAAAGCACAGCATACATGTAAAAGCTTGCAAATGCCAGGAGAAAGTCTTCCTTCAGACTGAGATGGTAACTCTTCAGTCACTGGCAGAGCCAAACACTGCCTGTTTATGATGGCAGAAATTATATTGGCACTGAGGCAGGGCTTTTAGTTCACATTCTGGGAGCTCAATTCACTTCTGCAGGGTACACTAATTTCCATCAATAGACACTCAGGAGAGGCTCTTGGCCCTAGGGCAAACTTCCAGAAGAATGGGTGGTGATGGGGGGATTCAGCACATTTCTTCAGCTGCTTTTGCCAGTTGGCTTCTGTGGCAGTTCCTACTAGGGTTTAATTCTGCCCTCCCAGCGTAGAAAGCCTGAGGTGGTGACTCAGGCAGTAGAGGCTCATGTTAACTACTTATATTACACAATATGTTCAATTTTGTATTTAGCTAGGTGCCTTTCTGTGGTGTTTAGATGCTGCAAGTAATTATTAGAATTGGGAGCACTGGCTGTTGGGAGTCTGAAAGGACAGGAAACAGGAAGGAGGGAGGAGGAGTTGCGGAGGCTGGGAGAGTTACAGGGTGTGCAGCTACAGCTTGGTAAAGAGATTTCCACCGTAAATAAAGTTCTGTTGAAGTTTGTTAATACCTTGCCTGGTGGATACAACACTTTCCTAGTTCCAGAGCTCCTGGGTTCAAATCCTGCAGCCAACAGCCTCACCAAATGCACCATATTAAAATGGTGGCCCATACTGGGATGTGAGCTAGGTGATCCTCTGAAACGCAGGTTGAGCTCCTGCAGCCAGGGAGACATGCTTACACAGTGAGGCATTGTGTCCCTCTGTGGACAGTCTACATATACAAATTTGAGTAAACTGCAGGTTTTGATGGAGACTAGTTCTTTAGCAGAGTCAACAGAAGTCCCTGCTTTTAGATCCAGAGGCCAAGATCCAGTCCCCACTGCCAACAACCCATCCCAGAGGTGTTGTGTTACTTTAGCACACGAAGTTATGCTGAATGTAGACTTTTTTTTTTTTTTTAAACTGCTCCACTCCACATTCCGTGAACCTGGCTTTTTCCAACTCCCAACTTTTCCTTCTGCTTATAAAATGCAAGCTGTTCCCCTATCAATTATTTAGGATGTAAGCAAAAATGGAGTTAAAAGCTGAGAATAAGCAGCCGGTTCCCATATTTATATAGCGCAACAAAAAACATCACTGACAACTTCATTTCCTTGTTCCTTATTCAGGGTTCTCCCCTCCTTTTTATAAGGGATCAGAGCAATTTCACTGATACAGGGGTGTACATGACAAGTTAATCAGCTTGTGAAAATTGGTACAGTAGAGAGTAAGTGGCCAAGTCACTGACCAACTCATGAGATTGTTTTGATAATGTAGTTCTTCTGTGTTGCATTTATTATATTTGGTGTTACGGTATCAAGCTGGGTTGGTGGAATTCTGTAAACACTGAGCCAGACAATTATTTCTTTGCACTCTTCTGCTCGTGTGGTTGAATTAAACGTCTTTAATAAAGCGGAGGTTTTCCCCCAGTTCACTTGTAGATTCTTTCAACTCTCTCCAAAAATGACTTTTTTTTTTAAAGAAAAATCAAGTGTCCTTGTTAGAAATGGATGAAGTCAAAAAAAGACAACTGGCAACGTAACTTGGATTTCTTAAATGCACTACTCAAGACAGATGGAAAGAGAAAAATGACAAACTATTTTGGACCAACAGCAATGTCCATAAAGTGAATTTCTTTCATAGGACAACAGCACAATTAGTAGGTTATAATACACTCCACAATAAGGAAAGCCCTACCCTGACTGAAAATTGGGGACTGTGACCATGCACTCAGTAATCACATTGATTAAAGTGACAACTGGCATACTCTTAAATTATAGAAGCAATAAGAGCAACTTGGGTATTAGTCCTAGGTACTCTTGGGGTTCAAGCTCAGAGAATACTTCCTTCTATGACTTTTCTAACCAGTGCATAATTCATATATGTTCCCTTTCTCCAAAAGGAATTATTGAACAGGGAAATGGCCAGTCTCCATCGGTGAACAACAGGTTTAGACCAGAGGTGCTTCATGCTGTGTGTGTTAAGGCAATAACAGATAGCAGTGAAGGTTCACTCCAGACAGATGTTTAGAGCCTGTCTACACTTGAAACGCTACAGTGGCACAGCTGCAATGCTGCAGCTGCACCGCTGTAGCGCTTCAGTTTAAACAGCATCTACGCTAAGTGGAGGGATTCTCCCATCAGGGTAGGTAATCTACCCCCCTGAGAGGTGGTACCTAGGTCAACAGATTTTTCACACCCCCGAGTGACATAATTACATTGACATAATTTTTTGTGTAGACCAGGCCTTAGAAAAGATTAAAAAGTGTGCCAGAAACTGAAACCCTGAGCTGTTCCAGAGCCTGTATTGCTTGTAGCTATTTATTAATAATTATAATCTCTCCCAGGGAAAAAATGATAATTGGGACTTAAGGATGTATTAAATGTCCCCAAAACAATACTGAAACCATGTAAAAAGACTTCTTCAGTTAAAAAAAATTATTTTGGTCAGGATGGAGTGAGAATTTAAAAAAAAAAAATCCAATGTATAACATATGTGAAAATGGGGATGTTGATAGCAATGAGAACAAATAGGTAGTTAAGAAATGCAGACAGTTGATAAGTGAAGCTACAAGTATCAGAGGGAAAAAAACCTATGGCCAATATGGTTAATGGCAATGAGAAGGAATTATTTAAGTATATCAGGAAACAAACAAAATCCTACCAATATGATAGGGTGTGATACTATATAAGGATGGTAAAATTGTCAGTCATGACGTAGAAAAGACAGAAGTGTTCAATAAATATTTATGTTTGGTGTTTGGAAATAACCAAGGTGATGTATTCATATCTTACAGTGATAAGAAAATAGTTTCTATTCCAAGAGGAAGGCAAACAGCAACTATTACAATTAAATATTTTGCAATAGGCAGTATCAGATAACTCCCCAGCCAATTTTTTTAATACTCTTGAGTGCAAGTTATCTGAACCATTAACATTATTTTTTAACAAATCTTAGACTGCTAGGGAAGGCCGAAGGGACTGAAAAACACCTAGTGTGTTAATATTTTAAAAGAGTTACCTGGATCATTCAGTTTACCATAGGCCATTGAGCCTTACATTGATCCCAGGAAAAATCATGGAAAGGCTGATATGGGAAACAATCAGTACAAAATTGAAGGATGGGAGCATAATTAAAACCAATCAACATGGTGATATGCAAAATAGTATGTCCCGTCAAACAAAGCTGGTTTTTGTTTTATGAGATTACAAGTTTGGTAGATTAATATAGTGACATAATATGCTCAATTTTATAAGACATTTGCAGAACATTCTGATTAAAAATTAGCACATACAAAATTAATGTAAATGTTGATAAATGCATAAAAAATGGGATACCGATAGATCTCAAAATAATTATTAAAGGGGATTCATCATCATCTGAGGGTATATCTAGTGAGGTCCCTCAGTGATCTGTTCTTGTTCCAATGTTATTCATACATTTATTAATGATCTGGAAAAAAATAAAAAGCATTGCTAGCAAAACTTACAGATGACAAAAATTGGTGGAGTGGTAAATAATTATGGAGACATGTCAATTATACAGACCAATCCTTTAAATAACAAGCATTTTAATACAAGCAAATGCAAGGTCATACACTTAGGAACAAAGAATGTGGGCCACACTTATAAGATGGGAGACAGTGTCCAGGGATGCAGGGAGGCTGAAAATGACTTAGGGCTTGTCTTCACTACCCCGCTGAATTGCACCACTGCAATCGATGCAGCGGTGTCGGTTTAGCACATCTGGTGAAGACACACTATGTCAACAGGAGCACTCTCTTCGACGTAATTAATCTACCTCAATGAGAGCATCTCCAACTGTCATAGTGCAGTGTAGACACCACGTTAAATTGATGTAAGTTACATCGCTCAGGGAGGTCATTTTTTTACACTTCTGAGTGATGTAACTTACATTGACTTAAGCCAGTGGTTCCCAAACTTGTTCCGCTGCTTGTGCAGGGAAAGCCCCTGGCGGGCTGGGCCACTTTGTGTACCTGCCGCATCCACTTGTCTGGCCGATCGTGGCTCCCAGTGGCCGCAGTTCGCTGCTCCAGGCCAATGGGAGCTGCTGGAAGCAGCGCGGGCTGAGGGACATACTGGCTGCCGCTTCCAGACGCTCCCATTGGCCTGGAGCAGCGAACCACGGCCACTGGGAGCTGCGATCGGCCGAACCTGCGGACGCAGCAGGTAAACAAACCGGTCCAGCCCGCCAGGGACTTTCCCTGTACAAGCGGCAGAACAAGTTTGGGAACCACTGACTTAAGCAATAGTGCAGAACTGGCCTTAGTTGGTGATGGTGGATAACCAACTGAACATTTCCTTCCAGTGCGTGCTGTGGCTAATATAGAAGATGAACATGATCTTTGGATGCATAAGCAAGAAAATATCAAATAAGAGTATAGAGGTTGTTTTACCTCTGTATATGGCATTAGTCAGACCACCATGAGAATACTGTATCCAGTTCTGATGTCCACACTGGAAAGATGATCATGGAATATTGAAATGGACTCAGAAAAGAGCTCCACAAGTGATCCGAGGTCTGGAAAACACGCCTTATAGTAAGAGACTTAAACAGCAAAATCTGCAGAGAAGGTTAAGAGGTGACTTGATCACAATGTACAAGTACCTACATGGGAAAGAGATTTCTTATAGCAGACAGCTCTTTAATCTAACAGGAAAAGACACAATGGTTAAAGCTGAAGCTAGGCTAATTCAGATGGAAAATAAGGTACATTGTACACAGTGAGAGTAATTAACCATAGGAATAACTTACCAGGGGTTGTGGTGGATTCTCCAGCACTTGAAATCTTTAAATCAAAACTGAAGATCTTTGTAAAAGAGATGCTAGAGCTCAACCAGAAGTTAGGGGCTCGATGCAGAAATCACAGGGTGAGGTTCTGCAGCCAGTGTTATGCAGAAGGTCAGAGTAGATAATGATAATTGTCCCTTCTGGCCTTTAAATCTATGACTCTGTGAAACAGGAGCTGTAGGTATCCTTGCAGCGCAAACAGGTAACGTATCCTGCTAGTCCTATGAAAAAAGTTGGATGTGGATATTTGAAATCCAAACTAATTAGCCAAATATAAAATCTTGTGGCTGGGCTAACTAATCCTCATAGGTGCACTTCCTTCATTAAATAATCCTTCAATAAACCTGGAAGAAATTCTTGACCTAACTTTACATGTACTAGCCAGTTTGGGGATGGTGAAGTTATTGCACTTGCAAACTTTAACTGGTCCCAAGAAAACAGGGTCCATGCTAATTAGTGCCCACTGTTCCCACAAAGCTATGGAGTTTCCTATCCAAAGAATCTTAGGGTGGCATTACTGTAGCAAAGTTTGCATACCCTGATGTAAAATATAGCCTGAATTAATTGGCATGCTTTAGTCTATCTTAAGCTATAAAAATCCCATGTGAGAGCATTATCCACTGGTTAGGATACTAAATTAGGACTTGGGAGATATGAATTTAATTCCCTGCTCTGCCACAGATTTCCTGTGTGAGCTTGGGCAGGTCATTTAGCCTCTGTGTCTCAGTTCCCTATCTGTAAAATGACGATAACAGCACTTGCCTACCAAAGGTGTTATGAGGCTGAATGATGGTGAACTTCTTTGAGATATACTGAGGAAAAGTGTTATATAAGAGCTAGGTATTGTTATATTTATACTGGTCCTCCTTTAGCTGAGCAATAGCTGAAATTCAGAGCCTTGCAGTGTGATTTCTGCTCAGATGAGAACTCGGTGACAATCAGGTGATTTTCTTTATGTAATTGATTTCTTTTCACACATCCTGTTTCCCTGACCAGCGATGGGAACAAAACTGCATACAGGCAGTTCTCTTTCTGCAAAAGCCTCAGCCCAGCCATCTCTGCCCTGTCCCAAAATACAATCTTCTGTCTCTGTTTCTCTCCGGGGACCCACGCTAACCCAAGGAAAAATGCAGACTTTTCAGCTGACTGTCCACAACAGTTTTTCCAGCCCCTTGCTCCTGAGTGTAAAATGTGGAAAACCTCATTAGCTCCACACTCCCCCCCCCCCCACGACACATGGTCTTGCCAGGTAGCTCCAGGTGCCAGCCCTGTCCTTTGCAACTATTTTTTAATACACAAAGGAGCTTCAGCTGCATGCTTAATGAAGTCCATTTACTTTAATAAGCTCTGTGAGCTTTGCTTCCAGGACCTCAAATGGCAGGCCATTAACATCTCTTCTGTAACAATATCTTGCTCTCCACTATGTTACAATGGAGCAGAATGAATTTATGAATTAATAGCCGAAAACATTTTTTTACTACCCAAAAGTGTGCTGGGTGATTCACAGAAGGCATGGAGAAGACCCAATACATGCCCAAAAGGGCTTAAAATCTACATTCAGATGTGACTCAATAAGTGGGTGGTGACAAACAGTAGGAAGGGTACGTGGATCATTCTTCCACAAAGGAAAAAGTGGATAGAAATAAACACCCAGAGACTTTACAGATGAATGACTGACAACAACTGTGGCTACTGCATGCTCAGGGGATTAAATAACTGGAACTATGGCTATGTCTTCGCTGCCCCAAAAGGTATGTTTCTACAGTAAGATACCTAACTTGAATTGGCTATTTCTCTGTAAAATCCTGATGGAGATGAGGTAATGCTATACAGCCCATCTCCACAGGTTGATCTCAACTAGCTACATCAAGGTAAACACTACAGTGCCTGGTCTCCACTAGGATTTTTACAGAGAGATAATTCTCACCATGTAAAAACAGACTTTCTTTGGCAGTGAAAACAACGAGGAGTCCTTGTGGCACCTTAGAGACTAACAAATTTATTTGGGCATAACCCACTTCATCAGATGCATGGAGTGAAAAATATAGTAAGAATATATATTATAGCACATGAAAAGATGGGAGTTGCCTTACCAAGTGTGTGGTGGGGAGGGGAGGGGCCAGTGCTGACGAGCCATAAGGCAACTCCCATCTTTTCATGTGCTATAATATATATTTTGCTTACTATATTTTCCACTCCATGCATCTGATGAAGTGGGTTTTAGCCCACAAAAGCTTATGCCCAAATAAATTTGTTAGTCTCTAAGGTGCCACAAGGACTCCTCGTTGTTTTTGCTGATACAGATTAACACGGCTACCCCTCTGAAACCTGTTTGGCAGTGAAGACGTTATCTTTAAGTAATATGAGAGAGAACGTAATATTGGGGAGATAGATACCTTAGAATAAACCAGCTAACACCTTAATATGAGACCAGATAACCTCTACACCAGAAATTAACTTCAGGCTAATCTTCCTTGACAGGAAAAGTATTGTTGAATGTGATGGGAGCAGATATTCATAATTTATTTTGCAGCTTGATGACCAGGGATAAAGCAGATGGCAGCTCTTGCTCTGAGATCATAGGGGTGCTATAAAATCTTTTCTCCTGAACCATGTTGGATGAGGGAATGCTTCCATTTTTACAACTGGTATCAGAAGAAAAGTAGAAGTGCTGTCGAACAGACTAGTCTACCAGAGTTTGAAGACTGTATAAGTGCTTTATGTCTGAAGGATCGTCTCATCCCAGTAAAAAGCTCCTAATATGTAGGCTCAGGATTGAGGTCAAGTTAGCCCTATCTGTATCTTCTTTAACTTTCGCAGTTAGATGGATATCTTCATATAGCCTAGTCAACACAGGATTTGTACTAATATAACTAGCTCATTTAGGGGTGTGATTTTTTAAAAAAATCAAAATAGTTATAACAGTGCAACCTCTAGGGTGGATGCAGTTATATTCCTATCAATACTAGTAATGCCTATACTAGTATATAAGTGCTTATAGCAGTATAGCTTATTCTTCCCTATAGAGGAATAGCTATACCAGTATAACTTTGTCCACAATAAGGGACTATTGGTGTAGTTAAAATGGTACAACTTTTGTATATAGACAAAGTCTAACCTATTCTCCTTCTAACTTGGGGCCAGATTGTGAATTACGTGGTCACATCAGTGAACAGTTACTTAAGCAAATAGCCCTACTGAAATCAACAGAATTATTCAGATACGTTACTGCTCACCAGTATTCATAATGAGTTCATAAGCTGGACCTTGGCTTTTTATGTTGTTTTGGATCACATTCCCCACATCAGAATCACCTCTTGCCTACCTAAGTGGTTAAAATGGCTGTTTTATTAATTTGTGTTTTAACTTATTTTGCACAGATTTTATTAAATTATGATGGTCCCAAAATTTAAATGCAATCTCAAGGAAAATGTTAATATACTGATTATACAGTATAATTATGTTATAATTATGTTAATTATACTAATTATACAGATTCTGCTACCCTTCTTCATACTGAGTAGTATCCTACTTTTCAAAAAGACTCATTGATTTCAGTGGGATTGGTCTCAGATTACAATTTAGGGTGAGGGTTACAAAATCTGGCCCCACTGTTTGAAAGCTGCGGTTGGTACTTAAGTGTGATTGTATTGTTTGAGAACAGAAATCTTGATGAGGAGGATCTGATTTTTAATTGCTGTTTCTTTGAGTTCTGATTTTTGTTCATGTGAATATCCGGCCTGCCAAAACTTACAAGCACTGCAATTTTATGTTTTGAAAGAAATCCAAGGCGTGGAGGTTCTGAACTACAGTATTATGCTAATTCACTTACCGGGATTCCTTAGCTTGAGGCACCATCTCATTTAGAAAAAAGGTGCTGGAATGTTGCCTCCTTGCCGTGTAATCTGATTGGGTGTGCATGTGCCTTCCAACACTTGATAAAAATGAATAAAACCCAGGAGACAAGAGAGGCTTGTGCTGTAAATAGCTTTAAAAAAATGGGATTGTGCTATACATTTTAATTTTTTATCAGTGGAAGGTTCAGGTTAATGATTCATATACAGCTAGGGAAGTCTACCACAGATACTGAATTTTAGAGGCACTAATGAATCAGGTGTTCTCCTGGCCTTATTTCTGCAGCTGATGTTACAATGAAGTATCCAGAATTAGCCCTAGCACATATGATTTTTTTTTAATCATTAACTACTCAATTGTTAATTAAGAGGAGTAGTTGATATCCACCCTCATTCCTAAGTCCTATACACATATACTTGTGTATGCTGATTTTTTTCTTCCTTTTCCTTTCTGCAGTGAGTTTATGGGGTTTGTCTTAATACAGAGTGAACTGTTTCTGATACTGTATACTACTTTAAATATAGCAAAATCTACCCAGAATAATATAAATTAACCTTATATGTTATTGTACCTATGTTTTTGTACCTATTATATCCACAATCCACATTTTAGAGACCTCATTGTGCCATGATTCTACTCTGTGTTATATGTTTGCACAAACATTTTCAGCATAAATTCCTAATACCAGACAAATCTAATTGAAAAGCAGTATGCGATGACTAATATATAGGAGAAAAGACAAGCACCAAAGAGCAAGGGCATTGTGAGTTAGTCACCACCGTTCTTTCAGCTAGTCCATGTGGTAACTTGGCATGGTGCTCATGGATCATAACACCAAATCGTCACGCTCCTTCCAAGATTATTTTACCTATATGTGATAGTCCAAATGGGTAGCAAAATACTCTCATTCCACTATAAACTTAAACCTTTCTGAGACGTGATGTGCAACGTAGATTTCAAGATGTCAGCTACATGGTCTATAAAATGCACATTTCATGTTGTTGCATTCTACAGAAGTTTGTCATTTTGCAGTAGGCATCACAGTAATCACCGTAGTCAGTGAGTGTACACTCTACCCAGGCACACAAAGAGTAAACTCCTAGTGGGACTACTCCATGGTTATTGTGTAGTATTTCTCAATGTTGTGCCATCTTTGAGAGAGTTGAAGTATGGTTAAACTCCGGAAATTGATTCTGTAAGATCAGTTCTGTAAGGGATTTCATGTTGTGTCTCAGTATCTTCCAAGTCAAATTTGCTCAGTTTACAAATGACATGTATTGCCTGCCAGCCCTGCAAACTCAGCCTGGAGTTCTGAAAGTAGAGTTGTGGGTTTTGGACTGAGGTTTTTTTTTTCTGGCTCATGTACCAGTAGCAGCAGAGCTAGTTGGAGAAACTTCAGTGAACCATATTCTGTCAGAATATGTAGTTCCAATGAAACAGAAATACTTCACAAATTCAGGTCATTTTCACCAAGATTTCTTTCCTGAAGAAAACAGGGGAAAATATGGCATTTTTGGAACTAAACTTTTCAATTATTTGTTTTGAATTGGCTTTTCTTTTTAATTTAAAAAAATTGTAATATATTACAATACAAAATTTAAAAAGTCAGAAGTGAAACAAAATGTGTCAATTTGTCAAAATGAAATGTTTCAATAGACCCTAAACTATTGTTTCCTCGCTTAATTTTCCTTCAAAACTGAATTTTAAAATTCTTTCATTCCTATTCAAAATCAAGCCAAATTTCAAAATCCCCAAATCCTTTGTGAAACAGAATTTCCAACCTCCATGTAGCTCTAATTACACAAAGTAGATGAGTATCATTACCCCCATTTTACAGATGGGAATATAGAGTCACAGAGAAGTACAAAGTCAAATCAGAATTAATGGGGACATAGCACAACTTGCAAAAAGCAGCAATTACTCACATTCAGTAGCTCTTTTCAGACTTTAATTCTCCAGGTCAAATTTGTCCCTCATTTAACACTGTTGCAGTTAATTGAATTACACCAAGAATGAATTTTATCCTGTAGGTTTTAAATATTACCAAAATTCCTGTCCAATTTTAAGGAATAAGGGGCAAATCCTTGTCTGACTTCAGCTATTTCCCTCGCAGACCCATTCTGCTGCATGTAGGTGGGAAGGAGCATGAAGGAATGGACACATTTTGAATGAATGTGCAGTGGGTTGCTTTTCTCCACGGTGGCACTCTGGAGAGTAGGGGCATATAAAGGGAGTGAAAGGATATTTCAGTCACTCTGCATCCCAGTGGGGGAAGGATTTCTTCCTACTTCCCTTCTCTATATCTATCCAACAATTTAGGGACAATTCCTCATGACAATACCCATCTAACTGCTTACAATTTTTAAAATTTGACTTTTCAATCAGAGTGTGGGACAGATGTTGTCTAGGATTTAACAACAACCAAAAACAATCTGAAACTGGGATCAAATACTTTTTTTTTCTTCTGCTGTATGAGCAGAGAGGACAGATGGCACGGAGGGCACAAGCTTAGGATGTGGGAGACCCAGGTTTCTTGCTCTGGCATGGATTCCTGTGTGTCCTCGTCCTCTGTTTCTCGTCTGTAAAATGGGGATAATAGCACTTCCCTACCTCACAGGGATTGTGGAGAGGAGATGGGCACTGCTGGGATGAAACCAACTTCCCATTAAAATGGCATGAAACATTACACCCATACAGATGAGTGTGTCGCAGGATACATAGATGTATATAGGTTGTCTGAGCACAATGCCGCCAGCATGCTGTTAATAACAATGGTATCTGGAATACAGCTTTATTATTTGAAAGTTCAGTGAATTATTTTGTTGTGTAATGTAAAATAGGAAAGCAATATGATAGATAGATAGATAAATACTAAAGGGTTAAGAGTGTGATCGTTAAAGCTGGTGTAAGCAATGTTACCTGGGGTAAGTATAATTAACCATAGTCATGTAGAGTGCTTTTTGTAAGAGTCAGGATGTTAACCTGGTGTTAGGGTGAAGAAGGTAATTGCCTACAGTAGTTTAAAATCCCTGTTGCTTCAAATAGATAAGGTATTCTTCAGTCCCTCTCCCAAAGCTGTCGAGCAGTGTTGCTGGAATCATTACATGGCTGTCATGTTCCAACCCCTGTATTTTACTTGTAAATGAAGTGCTCCCTCCATGTGTGCAGCATTCTGGAAAGGACTTTGAAGTTTGTGAGTGGCTCTACATAAATAAAAAAAATACTCTGTGGCTAATGCTGTACTGCTTGAAGGATGAGAGGAATGCTTGACTGCTTGAAGGATGAGAGGAAAACGGAGGAAAGTAATAGAATAAGAACAGGGATAGGACAGGAACAGGAATAAAATATAAGCATCTATCCTCCATAGTCTATAGCATAAAAGGGGTAGAATATATAGTAGAACAGGGGTCGGCAACGTTCGGCCCGCGGTTCGCCAGGGTAAACACCCTGGCGGGCCGGGCCAGTTTTATTTACCTGCTGATGCGGCAGGTTCGGCCGATCGCGGCCCCCACTGGCCGCGGTTCGCCGTCCCGGGCCAATGGGGGCGGCGAGAAGTGGCATGGGTGAGCGATGTGCTGGCCACGGCTTCTCGCCGCCCCCATTGGCCCGGGACGGCAAACCGCAGCCAGTGGGGGCTGCGATCGGCCGAACCTGCCGTGTCAGCAGGTAAATAAAACTGGCCCGGCCTGGCCCGCCAGGGTGCTTACCCTGGCGAGCCGTGTGCCGAACGTTGCCGACCCCTGTAGTAGAACCTCAGAGTTACAAGGTGTCTTTGCTGCCTGATTGCGTACTTCTGGTTCCAAATGAGGTATGTGGTTGACCGATCAGTTTCTAACTCTGTTGTTCGTAAGTCTGAGGTTCTACTGTATATTTCCGTATAACGGAAGAAGCAATGATGATGTGATCAATGCTATAGAAGAAAAACCAAGCAATCTCCCAGAAGAATAATACTATTCTGTCCATTACAACTGGTGTATTCTGTTCTTATACTGCCCTGCACACCGTAGTATCTTAATGCCTTCAAGTAGTATATAAAGCAATGTGATTAACATCAGTTGCATGTATTTGATATGATTCACAAAGCTGATACTTTTACACAAAATGACAATGTCCCAAGATTGTTGTTCATCTGTATGTATTCGAGATGAGTTGGATACTAACATGCAGCTGAATGGTATATATAATATGGGGAAGAGAGGAGCCACCATGAGTAGAGAAATGGATTGTCTTTTGGTTAGGTCTGGGACATATCCAATTAAACTCCTAACCCTGAATTCTTAATCCTGTATCCCCACCTCTACCAACCTATTTCATGTTGCAGTATCTCAGTCACATCAGGAGGTTAGAAATATGACAGTGTGGTTTCTGGACTGTATATGGAAGGACAGGAGGAAAGATGTTGGCATTTCTTTTTCAGTGACAGGTTTGCTGTTAGTGTGGGAGCCCCCATATATGGGGGGAAAGGAATGGATTTATAGATAGGGCTTCTGTCTTTCAGGATTTATTAATTTCATTTTTCAGGGTTTATTTTTAGCAATTATTGAGTTTGTCAATGTCCAAAAATCTGGGATTTTCTCTCTTTATATAAATTATAATATATACCTATATACCGTAATGAGTAATCGCTTTGTAATGTTTCATAGTGCTCTTTAATGAGTACACTTTCAAACATCAGCACATTAAAGTGTACTAGGGAACATGTAGTGCTCACCAGCAGGATCTACATAGATCAAAGAATGCTTCGGAAATCGTACCCGTGTAGTCCGCATTACTGCTCTGTGTAGACAAGCCCTTAGATACAAGTAACTATTTCCAGTGCTTATTTGATAAGCACCAATTTCATTTTTTGTATGGGGTGTGTTTTATCAGAACCAATCCATCCAACTACATCTCCAACTCTTCCCTCCTCCACCATCCCTAGTCCTTGCCCTGTGTTCAGATCTCGTGCCCACTGGAGGGCTGTCTGTGGGTCCTGTGACAGAGCTGTGCAGGAGGCTCCCCACTCACCTTTCTGTATGTGCAGGAGATTTGTATGTGGATTATTCCCTCTTCAAGAAGAAATGGTGTGGGAGTTAGGGGGGAGAACACTCCTGCCACAGATATGTGAGCTCTAGCTGTACATTGTTTTCTTCTCATAGAGTATTAATATAGCAAAATATAATCTAAGTGGAGTTCAGTGAAACAGACGAGTTGTCCCAGGCAAACACTTCAGCAGCAGAGTTTGCAGCCTTCTTGCATTTGAATGGTTCAGTTGACAGATTATATTTATCATAGACTGCACGGGAGGAGTCTTAACCTTCTTAAACCTGAATGATTAATCTGCGGTGCTTAAAAAGTCCACAGGCTGTGGCAGTGCCCTCTAAACCCTCATGGAAAAGGCCTGTAGAATTCAAGAGAGAGATGGATGACTTTCTATAATTTTTTTAAGCCAACCTATCGGATTCTATGGTTGGATATAATTCTCTATTAAATTCTATAAATTGTCTTAAATTCTGTAGAAAGGATATACTTCCCTATCACATTCAGTAAGTTTTGGAGTACTTTCTATGCTTCTTTCATCCCCATTAAATTCTATAGGACAGATCTATCAAGCCAAGGTATGTAAACCTCCTTGAATCCAAGATGGATGACAATGGCCAGTGACACTGACAGACTCTGCCAGCTATACCAGTAGTGTGTAACCTCTTTGAGCCTGAGCAGTTTGTCTGATAGAGCTTCAGAAACTCTAGCAACGCACCCATGTGCCAGCAGATTATCTATGTTTCAGTAGACCATCAGGTAAAGTTCTGAAAAATACAAATATTTGTAACAATAATGGCCAAATTAACCACCCAGGCACCAACTAGTTTGATTGAGACAGACAAATTAAAGTTTTGAGAGATTTTTTTAGGGCCAACTTTCTTTTTCAAATTTTCTCATATCTTTTGGAAAAAAAAGCAAAAAAAAAAAAAAGCTTGGGTAACTGAACTCAAATTTACCAAAAAAGTTATCTGGCAAGAAAGCAGACATGAGAAATTTTGAGGTGAAAAGGAAGATCTTTGAGGAAGCTACAAAGAGTGTCAAAACTAGAATATTTTGAGCAGTTGTGAGTCACAACCTTAACTGTGCACTTACCACAAGAGTCCTTAATATAATGAATGGCCTCTGAGATCAGCAAATAGAGGGTTGGTGGATGTGTATTCAAATACGCTTTCCTCAGAATGTTATATTAATGCTGTGTTTGCTTAAGACTGAGAGCTACTGAGAAGGAGAGATACAGTCACTTCTTTGGCACACAGAGAAAGATATTCACATCCTCCACTTCCATTTCCAACTCTACACATGAGGAGCAGAATCCTCTGCCCTCAACTATGATGCCTCCATCATCAAACCCAAACAAGCTGTGTTCACAGGCGTGGAAAGAAGCCACATACTTCAGAACATATACCCCAGTTCCAAACTTGGCTGTGTTTGTGGGGGGAAACTCCCAACCAGCTCTTTTCCATGTTCCATTGACAACAACATCTTCGCACCCAAACCCGGCTCTGTCTGTCACAAGGGAAATCCACACTCATCTCCTCTTCCTTTAGGCCCCTCCAAGTTTTATGGCCGTGAGAATAAAACTCCCAAGATTACTATGATGCTATGATATGGGTTTGGTACAGAGGTAACTGGGTGGAATGTAGGGCCTGTGTTATACAGGCAGTCGGAGTAGATGATCTGATGGTCCCTAGTGGCCTTGGAAGCTATCACTATAACTCATCTCCTTTCTGATAGCTTGCTCTGTCAGAACCAGACAAGCAAAGTAGCACCATGGTTTTCCCATCTATTATTATTTGTAGTATACTAGTACCCATAGGCCCTAATCAGGTTTGTGCCCCATTGAGTTAGGTGATATATAAAACACACAGGAAGGCATAGTCTATGTCCCAAAGTGTTTAAGTGATATTAATGATAAACTATTACATCCATAGACTTCAAACCAATAAATAGAATGAGTATTTAATGTTAGAGATAATAAATGCTGGAAGGGATATGACTGGGAGAAATCCTCCATCCATTAATGGTGATTAACAATAATGTAGACTTTCATACCATTAGTCAGACATTCAAACCTATAAATTCTAATAAACTATGGATCCAACCCTACAACTCATACTCCTGTGAGTAATCCCATTGAATTCACAACTGAATAAGTGTTGGAGGATTAGGCTCTCTCTCTGTATGGACCACCTCAGATCCAGCTGCTGTTGGGGTGAAACATAGCAACTGTCTACCAATGCAGAACAATGCTACATAGTGGATGGTAACATGCCCTGTAACAGGACAATGCACAAAACTAAATGTCTGGAAGAAAAAACCCTTGGGCTCTGCTTTCTTTTTGTTTTTTTACTAAATCAAGCCAGCGAAAACAATAGTTAGATTGAAAGGATATAGTCTAATAACATATTCATTGGCAAATATGAGGGACTTGGTTAGAAGATACCAGATGCACACTCTTCAATTGGTTACTATATCTGGAGTGTGGAATGTGCTACCAATGAAGAAAATCACCTGTGTGAGAAGTCAAAGGAACTTTCCATAGCTTGATGCCATCCTTGAACTACAAAAATTGAAAAATCAGATTAGCAAAAGCTAACCAACTCCACAAGCATTTCTCATTTTGACAGTTTTTCAGATTATTTTTCAGGTAAGACTGATTTGATAACATGGGAATCTCTGTCTTCATGATAGTAGAGTTTCTTGTTGGAACAAAAACAAAGTCTTGTCTGCTAGTGCCTTAGGCTATGATACTTGCTGAGTAATGGATGTTGTACAATCTGTCAGTCAGACGCATTGCCTCCTTGCTGATGAAAGCTAGTAGGGAGGTGTTGGGGCCATAACTGGAATTCAAGCAGGGGACAGGAGGGAAGAAGACAGCGTCTGTTTCTCTTAGGGCATTTTTTTTCACTGCAGAGTTAACTCAAGAGATCAGCACCTGGATTAGTTTTGTAATGTGGCTCCTCACACTTAAATCACACTTGAGTTACGATGTGCTTACTGGTGCAGCATTCACCGGAGGGGAGTATCATTAGCCTTCTGTGGACAGATCCCATGGTTCTTGTGCTACAATAAGCTGAGTTGCTCTGTGCTCATTTTCCAGTGGACGAACTTCTGTCCTTCTGGTACACAGAGGGGTGTATTGCGGGAAGGCACTGAACTGGAGGACTATCAGCATTCAAGTGGTTTAGCCTGTGTCTTAACCTGCCCTCTTGGTAATGATCAGCCCAAGTGAAAATAGGACCTAGTCTCTAACCCATACCCCCAGCCAGGCCAGTTAGCTCTGACGGAAGCACCACTAAATTCAAGTGAGAGGTTTTTGTACATGGACAGGAGGGGGTTACGGGCAACCCCCAAGTCATAGCCCAAAAGAGAGAATGCCAATGGAACGAGTAATACTTTCAAAATGGAAGGCATGTTTTAAAGACTTAAGTCATGTGACATTGTTTCCTAATTGAATTATATATTTCTTTTGAGATTTTTGAATCAGCCTAGATAGCTATTGGCAGACACAATGTAGGAGTCTAAATTGATAATATTTGGACTCTGTACTTCGTTGGCTCCAGGGCCGGCTCCAGGCACCAGCCGACCAAGAACGTGCTTGGGGCGGCACCTTGGAGCGGGACGGCACTAGGATTTTTATTTATTTATTTATTTAGGTTCGGCGGCGGGGCGCTCGGGGGGGGTGGGGGCTTGGCACGGTGCATCACTCAGAGGGGGGGCGGGGGCGCGGCGCTCTGAGGGGGGCAGGGGCTTTGGGCGGCACGGCACTCGGAGGGTCAAGTGCTTGGCACAGCGCTGGGGGGCGGGGCTTAGTGCGGCGCTCAGAGGGGGAGCGGGGGTTTCGGGTGGTGCAGTGCTTGGAGGGGGCGGGGCTTCGGGTGGCGCGGCGCTCGGGGGTGGGGCTTCGGGCAGCACGGCGCTTGGAGGGGCGGGGGCTTGGCACGGCGCTGGGGGGCGGGGGCTTGGTACAGTGATCGGAGGGGGGGCAGGGGCTTTGCACGGCGCGTCACTCGGAGGGGGCGCGGGGGCGCAGCGGCGCAGCACTTGAAGGGGCAGGGCTTGGGGTGGTGCGGCACTGGGGTGGCGGGGGCTTGCGTGGTGCTCGGGGGCGGGGCTTTGGGCGGCATGGTGCTGGGGGTGGGCAGGGATTTCAGTGGTGCTGGTGGGGGTGGATTCGGCTGTGTGTCGCTCGCCGGGGGGGGGGGTACAGCGGCGCGCCGCTCTTCTTTTTTGCCTGGGGCGGCAAAAAACTTAGAGCCGGCCCTGGTTGGCTCACTGTTTAGCCCTCCTCCTTTATATATTGTATCTTTGCACTTTTATAGGACATGCAATTTGGGTGTAACGATGACATGAATGCAAATGTGGGTTCTCTTTCTGTACCTCAAGAATGCTTCCCCAGGCTATGTAGCCATTTTATTCAAGAAAAATAAGCAGACTAGCACAAAAAATGTGCATGTACTCTGACAGCTGTAAAATCACATTTCATAGATACACATACACACACGCTGCCTCTACTGGCAAAGCAAAGACCACAGTTTGCATAAAGGCATTCCCCACTTATTCTATGACAGGGTACTATAGAAGACATATTCAATGAGCACACGCATATTCCTTTCCTTTGTAGAGAGTACATCACAGATCCCAAGGCGGTGATAAGGTTAAATTACTATAATAGGAGAGGGATAAAGAGAAAACTAGATCTAAAATGTTGGAGTGTTTCTCACACAATGAAATAGATATTTAATTGCTGCATGCATAACTGCATGCTTTTCCGATCTGACACAAGGAATAGCTTTTTTATGATCAGTTAAAACTCAGAAGCCCTTCCTCCGGCAAGACTCCCCTTGAAGCCTTTGTTTGAACAAGGACAGAACGGGGAAGGTAACTAAATGGCTTTATTCTACAAAGTAGGAAAGTGCACATCAAACAGATTAAAAAAAAATTAGCTTTCTCACTCCAAATTTGCTTTGTTCTTTCCAATTCCCAGATAATGGTATTTAAATATTCAACTGTCACATTCCAATAAGGCACAAAAATAAATGGATCTCTGGACCAGGGTCAGTTATTTTTTATGAATAATGTTGGAAATATGGAAAACAGATAACATTATAAAACCATGGAATCATTTAATATGGCTGCTTATGGCTCATCTTTATAAAAGATTGTGCTTCTCAAATTACTTCAGTTCTTTGACAACATTTTTCAATGGGTAGGTAAGTAAACGTGGAATAGCAGAGACTATCAGTTTCACTGTAATAGCTTTCCCTCCATCCCTTCCTTCACATACAGCATACATCTCCAATATTTAGATCAAATTGATGACATTTTGGCTTAGGGAAAGTGCTGTTTAAGGGAATCAGCTTGGGGTGAAACTATCAAATAATGAGGTGCAAATGTCAATATTTAATGGCTTACAGTCTTAGGAACTACTAAACATCTGGTGAGGCTTACATGTAGGGAGTATGTTACCAGTTTGTAAGAAATAAACCGACCTATTGGTAGAATCCTATAGCCCTATTAAGTGAATAGGTTCCTACAGCTATGCTGTGAAGCAAATGGTTTCAGAAGGGAATTAGCTTTACTGAATTCTATGTAATTAGGGAGGAGTAACAGTAGATAAGCAGGAGTGGAGCAAACAAATTGAAAATGATTGAACTAAATGGACAAATGGGTGACCCACAAACCAACCTATGGAAATGCAGATGAATGCTCTACTATATGGACTATTCGAGCACCCAGATTTAAGAGATTTTTTATAGTGTTATCAAAAGAATTCACTTGGTTTGGAGGTTTCACTTTTCCTAGGGGCCCTATGTATTTTAGGTAGTCTCATCAGAGAGGGATGGCTGATCTGGGCTCCACTAAGCCAAAATTATACCTTAGTAACTAAGTTTACGGACCTAGCGTATAGCTTAAAAAAAGAATTCCCTTTTAAATTTCTGGCTACATTGAGATGTTTGAAACAATACACGTTTACAGTGCATAGACTGTTACTGACTGATCATCAAAACAACCAGCTAGCATAAGAGCAATCACTCAAAGAAATTGTGGGGGAGGGGGAAGAAAGGAAAGGAGGACAAGAAGTTCCTTCTTCCACAATGCCCCAGTAGCACAAAGTTCTCCATCTATAGCATAGAAGTATGCATGTCTTTACATGTGCATGGACCATACCTCTATGTATATGTGTATAGCGTTCTGTGTCCACCCTACCCCAGGATTCCGTGCCTGCCTGTCACTCACCAAATGCTCAGTGTCATATCATTACCTACCCAGAATGGTCTCCAAAGAAACGTATCCCTTTGAGAAGTGTGTGCAGTACATAGACCCTACAAGTCAACCTGGAAGAAAACCCTGAAGTCACGCTAGTTCAGAAAAAGTCCCAAACCAATCATGTATGCAGTGTTGTTGTAGCTAAGTCGGTCCCAGGATATTAGTGAGACAAGGTAGATGAGGTGATATCTTTTAGTGGACCAACTTCTGTTGGTGAGAGAGACAAGCTTTCAAGCTACACAGAGCGGTTCTTCAGATCAACCAGAGCAGAGGAAAATTCCACTACAGAGACATGGAAATTGAATGCACCCTATTTACATACCAGGCCTCATAAAAAATGTATCATGGAGTCACATACTGGCTATAAAAATATTACAAGGTAAATCTCTGCAGACCTTCTATACCATAAAGAAACCATTAGATAGCTACAACACCCCAATACAACTATTTGACAGTAATAATCCAACCCATTCTACAATAGTGGAGTTATATCTGGGGCTCAACTTTAACAACTGAGCTGATTAGGATAAAACCCCAATAGAAACCCCATAGCTGCAGTTCTGTAAACAAATACTCTACTTGCATGGGAACTCCAGCAAAAATGGCTGCAGAGTAGAACTGGGCCAAACTTCCTCTGTTAATCTACAGTAAAGAATAATAGACTTCAGTGCTATCTCAACCAAAGCAGCTTCTTTCATGATGCAGAATTTAGGAGGACAAAAAAAAGCTACATGAAAACGTGATCCCTTTCTCTATATCATCATTCCTGCCCCACCACTCTCAGCAACTCCAATCTCCCAACCAGTGGAGCAAACAACCCCACCCAAAATCTCAAAATGCTAGATCAGCACCTAAAACCCCATGAGCTGAGTCACTGGGAAGAGCAAATTAAAACCACCAACAAACTGTGCTGACTACTCTAGACCCTTGCACAGAGCTATCGTACTAGCAGGTTACCTCACAATAAGGAAATGGGAAAAACTAAGGCAGACTCTCACCCACATACAGCATCCGCCGTCACAAATTAGAGGTGAGAAAGAGACACTTTCCACTTCAGTGTCAGAAATACAAGGGAGTGTGAAAAACTTCTTCAAATGATCGGGAATCATTTTTTAAACATCTAATCAAAAAGAGAGGAGAAACAGCTGCACCCAGCCCTGGGCAAAAGGAGAGATAGCAGAGAAGGCATCATGCTATGTAGCTACCTGATCAGGAGTTGACAGTAATGACTAGAGGGGAACAGAGCCCAAACACAGGATGCATTCAACTTCTGGGCAAGTCAGACCTGCCTCTGACAGACAGCCAAGGGGTCAGTCTCTTTTTCATACATTGGCAATGCTTGTGTAATTTGTCGTGCCGATAAAGTCTCATTGAATTGAATTATGGCCACCCCCAACTGCTGTCTCTTTCCTCTTGCCCCCATGCTCTGGGTCTCTTGTGCTCTTGCTTGCACACTCTCTCCCTGACCCACCGGGAAGAGAATGAACTGTAGCATTTGTTCTCCCCAACCACATCTCTCACCTACAGGGTCAGGTATTATTAATAATGTTTTACGGTAGCACCTAATAAGGCCCCATTCTTGGTTGGCCCTTGTGGTAGGCACTATACAAACACAGAGTAGCAGGCTGTCCCTGCCACAAAGAGCTTACAATCTAAACAAACAGCTGCAGCAACAGAAGCCAGCTGACACCAGCAGGAACTAGGGCGGGGGGAGACAGAGAGAGGTTTGATTCAGGCGGCATTAAATGGAGATTAACAGCAGGAAAAGGACATATTTCAGGGAAGGGGAGAACTCTCTTTTCATTATTTCCTCTCCTGCCATAGAGCAGTTGTGCCTGTGCCAGATAAGCTCCCGCAAATTAATTCCTTATGAGTTGGAATTTGTCAGCATAGAATTTTAACCCATTGCCCCACTGTAGTACACTGGAAGAGAAAAGAGATGGAGGAAGAGAACCCCCATTGTGGCAGTGGGGTTTCTTGGGAGAGCTGCCAAATAGCCAGCAAAGAGAGACTGGATCTCCTGTCTTGCAACATTAGTGGGGAGAATAGGGAAGCTGCAATGCCTAAAGATTTCACAATCTACTACATATATGGAAGAGACAGGCAGGCATATATAAATAAGGCCCTGATCCTGCATCTACTTGCACATGAGAGAACTTTACATCAGTAAGCAGTTTCAGTGGTTAGATGCAAATACTTAAGTCACTCATATGCACAAGTGTGTGCAGGATCAGAGCTCACCATTTTAGAAAAAAACATCACAAGCAGATAAGCATGTTTATCTCCTCCTTTATTTTATTATGCTTTGCAATGTGCCTGTAGCACACACATTCTGCAATTGACGACACCTGTAGTCATGAAGAGAAAGGTTTTCTTCTTGTATTTTATCTTTTATATTGTGATGCCCATCTTAAGTTCTTTTTTCTCCCTTTCTTTCCACAACATCTCTGGGTGAAAGTGTGGAGGCTGTATCCATAACATCATTTTACATATAGAATATGGTATAAAGATATGAAAAGCCTTCTTGGGGGCACTGGAGTGCTCCAGTAGCCAACCTTTAGTTCATCATTTCTATGTACTATAAACATTATTGAAAGGGGAATAAAACCACAATAATAGCAAGAACTTGGCAGTTAAAAAAGAAGCTGCCAGTTATAGTAACATACATTATTACGAAGAACAAACAGTACGCCAACAACTAGAACCACAAAGCTAGCAGGAAGGTCACAAATAAAGACAACTCTCCTAACTTACAATAACTAAAACTGTTGGAAGAAAAACAAGACAAAAATGGTGTAAATCTAAGAGATCCTGAGAGTCATTGTGGATAGTTCTCTGAAAACATCCTCTCAATGTGCAGCAGCAGTCAAAAAAAGCTAACAGAAGGTTAGGAACCATTAGGAAAGGGATAGCTAATAAGACAGAATGTATCATAATGCCACTGTACAAATCCATGATATGCCCACACCTTGAATAATGTGTGCAGTTCTGGTCGCCCCATCTCAAAAAAGAAATATTGGAATTGGAAAAAGTACAGAAAAGGGCAACAAAATTATTAAGAATAAGGAACAGCTTTCATACAAGGAGAGATTAAAAAGACTAGGACTTTACAGCTTGGCAAAGAGATGACTAAGAGGGAATATAATAGAAGTCTATAAAACCATGAATGGTATGGAGAAAGTGAATAAGGAAGTGTTATTTACTCCTTCACATAACACAAGAACCAGGGGTCACCCAATGAAATTACTAGGCAGTAGATTTAAAACAAACAAAAGGAAGTATTTCTTCACACAACGCACAGTCAATGCATTGGAACGCATTGTCAGGGGTTGTAGTGAAGGCCAAAGCTATAACAGCGTTCAAAAAAAAGATAAGTTCCTGGAGGACAGGTCCATCAATGGCTATTAATCAAGACAGTTAGGGATGCAACCCCATGCACTGGGTGTCCCTAGCCTTTGACTGCCAGAGGTTGGACATGACAGAGGATGGATCACTAAATAATTGCCCTGTTCTATTCATTCTTCTGATACGCCAGGCATTGGCCACTGTCCGAAGACAGGATACTGGGCTTGATGGACCATTGGTCTGACCCAGTATGGCCATTCTTATGACCTAAGTACATCGACTGTGGCTCTATGCCGCTCAGGGAAGTGGAGTTACTATGTCAGCATAATGGAGCACTTAAGTGATGGGAGACCAATTTGACTGTTGACACATTCACATCTAGGTCAATATAAGCTGCCTTGCAATGACCTAATTGTGTAGTGCAGACCAGGTTTTAGTACTGCAATTTTCTACTCTGAGAACTTTGCATGCTCATTGTACTGCTGTTTCTCACTCAATATACCTTACTTCACATTCCTTTAAAAAAACCTTTCTGCACCCAAAGTCTTTATGTATATGTCTGCAGTTCATAAAGATTTCGAGAGATTCAAGAGATCTGATTATAGATTTTTGATTGTTATAAAAAGTCAGTGCACTTTAGAACACTGGGGATTCAGTGGAGAACTTTATCTTCAGTTCATTCTGAAGTGAGACAACATCTTCACTACATAGTTAACTTGGGGGAGTGACACCAGAGTCTGAGCAACCAGGTTGGCCTAGTTGGTTGTGAGCATCCACACTGCAAAGCCACACTCAAGTTACTGCACTGATATTGGTGCTGCACTAAACTGCATGTGTCACTGGGGTTGCTTGGAGCACAGCCTATGTTTTTGGTGCGTCAGTAAACTGAATCATTCTATGATTCTTTCCCAGTGAATTATGGGAGAACTTGTCTGATCTTCTGGACATGAGGGGGAAGGGGGGAAGAAATATGGTAAGACATTGGAGGATTAGCACCACTCAAGTAGTTTACCATGCACACCCACTGCAAAATGGGCAGGTTACCAGCCTGAGTGTAAGCAGCACTCAGGCTTTAGCTTTTACCCCAGGATGGACTGGCTAGCCCAGGTGAAAAGTACCACCTGGATGAGAGGTGTTTTGTGTGTAGATGGTATTTGGGTGTTGTCCCTAACCTGGCTAAGAACCAAAGTTAATTTTGCAGTGGAGAAAAGTCCTGAGAGGCTGCGTGAATTTTGGGACTGCCTAGCAAAGATCTTTTATACTAAGCAACACATTCTGTATCAATCGTTCAGCTAGGTCCTCACTTTATGTGGCTGTGTTAATGTATTATAAATTCATTCAATAGCCTTCAGTTACAGTTCAAAGCAGAATGCACTTCAAAGCAGATATAACTAGTGCTTGTCATTATTGTAGCAGGGCAGTACTGTACCTTGTTTACTGGTATTTCCACAATGGGCAGAATTCTGAAAAAAAGTGAATACAAAGCTTTTGCAGTACATACTGTACAGCAGCCCAGTGTCATTTATCCCAGGACTCCCATACCAAAGGGAACACTATAGCTTTAGGGTGGGAGACCTCATTCAGGTACCACCTTAAGGGAATTTCTTGTTGGTTTGGAGGGAGAGAAAGCATGCGCTCAGTTTTGGACCAAACAGTACACATTGTGATAGCAGAACAGAAAATGTTGAGTTCAGGCTGGCAGTGCTCACTGAGGTTTTGGATATGCTGAGAGAACTTAATTCCATTACCTGTGTTTTGAACCCATGTCCTTCCTGGCTGGTGAAGGCCAGTGGAAAAAAATGACCTGCCCCACAAAGGGCCCATTAAAGTTACCTTAAAGTATGTATACAACCTTTGCTTAGGCAACCATCACTTGATATTGGCAATCTCGTCAACTACAGTCTTCATGGCCATTGTCCATGTTTGGTTAAGATTATGGCTAAGACTGTGCTGAGATGACTCAGAGCATGTCTAAAATAAACATGTCTTGCTGGCTTCAGACCTGGTCCTGTCTCCGAGTTACAGATGGCACTGAATTATGACCTGCTCCTGGCTGTGTGTGAATCTCAGCTACCAAAGCTGACCTTATTCGATCTCTCAGCTGCCTTTGTTATCATTGATCAAGAGGTGCTGCAGTCTCACTTACAGATTTGAGAGGGGTTGCCTTACACTGGCTTTGGTCTGTTCTCAGAACCATCTCCAGACCATACAGAAATCCAACAATCTGGTTAAGATTTTCAAAGCAGACAAAGGTATTTGGCCACAAAATGCCCATTCATGTCAATGGCAGTTGTCACTAAATCCCCACATCCTCTTTGAAAAATTCAATCTGTATAACTGAAAAATTTATTTCACCTACCACACTTAAAGTGAGTTGTGTTGCTGCTTTGTAACTATAATAGATAACACTCAAATAATTGTGTTGAAAAATATATTGCTTCCAAACTCATGTTATATTTCACCCCAATGTAATTTAAAGTATCTGTAATAATGTATCAACCCCTGCAAAGAGGGTTTATCATAGAAACATGACAGTGCCTTACTTAAACCTAATCTAAAAACACGGATACCATAAAAGAGTGAGCTCTAAATAGGCTTAGCTATACAAATGAATTGTACAGAGACTGCAGAGATCAGATGATGCTAACTTTCACAAGTCAAGACTTAATAGCTGCAGTTGATAACAGCAAGACTGGAAACTTGAGTTGTGTTCATACTTTAAAGATAACTATGTTGTTCTTTGATTTTAAAATCAGAATGTAAAGGAGAAATGCTAGCACAAAGTATGTAAATTAATGGTAAATTCATGTACACATACCTACTCAGCAGGTGGACATTTTTCCAGACTGTTAAAACTAAACTAATTAGAGACATTTATCTTTGTCTGGAAGAACTAACAGGAACTATTTTTACCATCTACCCAGCCACAATCCTTCCATCCTAAATCTAGCCCAAACAAAAGAACTAATTACATATTAACTTAAAGTGTCTTTAAAAAAAAACAAAAAACAAAAAAAGTAAAGTCATGACGAGAACTTGAACTGAATGGTATTTAACTAAAATCTGCAGATCAGGATTTTAATGATTCCAGCCCTTTTCCCACATACCAGTTAGTATGGTTCAGTCATCCCCATTTCCCCTCTCACTGAAGTATGATATTAAGTGCTCCTTTATCCACCTTCATTCAGTGAAGCACAGGTACTTTAATTTTACCATGAGGTAAACAGTCTCATTCTGCCTCCAGGGAATAACTATCACACATCAAGGTGTAGGCAGCAGTCAGAGCAGAAGGTAGAACCAGAGGCATACTCAGGGGCAAGCCCTTGGTCATAGCTAGGAGTCAAGAACAGAATCACTGAGCAGAGTCATAGCTAGAAGACAAGCCAATCATCAGAGCCAGGAATCAGAGACAGACAGGAGCAAGAACTAACCAAGACGCACCTCTGGTGAGTTACAGGTATAGAACCCATTCAGCAGTTACTGTGGCTACCAGGCTTAAATAGGGATCTCTTGGCCTTCTGTCCAATCAAGGAGTACAGTCACTTAGTGAAGGCTGATTGGGCCCAGCTGAGCTCATTGGGCAGCTAGGCAACTGTGCCTGGAGCCAGCTGAGTTCCTGACATTGACCTCAGTGAGTTTAGCTCCAGCTAAAACTACAGTGCCTCATCTTCACTGTGTTTGTACCTCAGAATAACTCACACCTGTTACTCAGAGGTAGAAAACACACCTATTTGGCAGTGAAGACAAGTCCCGAGACTTCAAAAGAAATGTGCATCAGTGCCAAGATACACCCAAAACCCTCTTCAGTGATTAATGGAACATTTCCAAAGAGACGCTGTATGTGTCACCAGCCACTGAAGCGGATTCTGAAGCAAATCAAAGACCCTAAGGTGATAGTTGCCATTCTACAGCAAGAGAAAAGTTCCCGATTTTTATGGGTGAGAGCTGGGCCTGGACAATAGCATGTTATCAATATCAAAAATAGAAAGGAGGAGAAAAGAAGAGGTTAGAAGGAGAGGGATTATGAATCACAACACGGTTGTCTGAGATAGGAGTCACATGACATCATTAGGCCGTAGTTTTAAAAACAAAACTAAAAGAAGAAGCCTCACCCATCTTGGAGGCTGTGGAATATCCTTAGGTGAACCAAGAAGCCAGAGGGTGAAGGTAAAACTCAACTTGCTCAAGCAAAGAGTAGGGCAGGACAGTTAGGTATTCAATTTCTGCCACAGCCCGCTGAAGTTGGATGGTATTGCAGGTGAGGGATTAAGGGTGGCAGAGCCAGGCACTTGTATGTGGTGTGGGGAATCTGGGAGAGTGAGCTCCTGTGTAAAGGTGTAGATCAAAAAGGGCATAATTAACACTAGTCACTAGTAAACGACTAGTTTTTGATGGTGACGATGGCAGCAAAAGCTGATAGCAGTAGGGATAACCCCAACCTACAGTGTTTAAAGCCAGAATGAACTTCCCCAAAGTTCAGGGGATATGCTGGATATCTTATTCAGTGCAGGGATGGGATTTAGATCCTCCCCCAGATCTTTGGACTCATCTCTAACCAGCAGCAGTAGCTTCAAGAGTGTCATTGGGAGCTAAAGTCCCCATAACATCAGACTCAGGTGCACTTTGGCTATGAAATACATTTGAAAGTTTATCATGGAGGGCTGTGCATAGTCTTCTAGTAACAAAGGTGGTGGTGCTGCTATGTGTATTAAACAGCATAACTCTCTTGCTCTGGACATACAAACACTACATATGTCCTATCATGAGTAAGGAAAAGCTGTTTTCTGCCATTTTAAAAAAAAGTGGGTCTGATTGTGATCTCATAACATCTTTGTACCAGTGTGTCTCCAGTTCTTTTAATAGGATTGTTCCTGAGTTCTACCAGAATATGGGATAAAAGTCAAACCCAGAATTATGTTTTGAACTTCCACATGAGCGGTGGTCTAAGAATTATTGATTCATCACTAACTATATATTATCTGAAACAATAATGGAATATGTATTCTCTATTTTGTTTTCCCAAGGTAGCACAGTTCAAAAGCAGCATCTGTTTTTCATTAAGTTCCTGTGTTTTACTCAATTTTATAGCTATTGTAGATAACCAGACATAAGGAGAGCAAGGAACTGACCGGAGGTCACAAAATGAATCACTGTTTTAAATCACAAATTTGAACTCAGTACCTCCCTGGTTCCCAGACCACTGCTATAACCAAGAAATTGACATGGCAATCATTGTATGCAATGTTTTTGTAGCCACATTGGTCCCAGGATATTAAAGACACAAGGTGGGTGAAGTAATATCTTTTATTGGACCAACTTCTGCAGGTGAGGGCACTAAGCTTTTAGGCTTACACAGAGGTCTTCAGTTTCTAACAAAGTTATTAATTTAGTCTCCCACATTTGTCTTTTGAAGGTGTTCAATTGTTCTTTGACAGTGAGGACAGAGACGTCAGATATAGAGTGATCACTCTAAGAAAAGTATTCACCCACAGGTGATAAGGTGTTTGTCTTTAATAATTTTTCTGTATCCCACCTTGTTTCTAGCTGTGACACTCAGGGTATGTCTACATAGCAACTAGACACCCACAGCTGGCCTGTGCCAGACGACTTGGGTTTGGGCTGTTGGGCTGTTTCATTGCTGTGTAGACTTCTGGGCTTGGGCTGGAGCCTGAGCTCTGAGTCCCAGCTCCAATATTTGTATCACTATTCTCCTGTCTTCTCCACATCAATAGATCTCCTTATACACAGCTTGTTTGCTTTGCCACCTGCTACCTTCTGCTTTATCCTGCATTGAGAGACAGATAGGCCTGCTGACAGCAATTCCGGGCCCCAGGGCAGAACAGTCAATGGGCCCCCATGCACACACAAGCTACTCCCACACGGACACGGTCCGCCTAACATTTGGGCAGTGCTGTGCCTGCACTGGCTGGTGCCCAGCAAGCTGCCAGCTGCGCTGCTGGGCGTTCCCTTCCAGCACGGCTAGGGCTTCCACATGCCCACCCGGTAGGATTGCCAACTGTCTAATTGCACAAACCCAAATAACCTTGCCCTGCCCCTACCCTGTGGCCATGCCCCTGTCCAGCCCCTTCTCTGAGGCCACGCCCCTGCTCACTCCATCCCCCCTCCCTCTGTCGCTCCTCTCCCCCACCCTCACTCACTGTCACCAGGGTGGGGCAGAGGGTTGGGGTGCAGGAGGGGGTGTGGGGTGCAGGCTCTGGGAGGGAGTTTGGGTGCAGGCTCTAGGCTTGGGAAGAGGGTTGGAGTGCAGGAGGGGGTCAGGGGCTCAGCATTTACCTCAAGTGGCTCCTGAAAGTGACCGACACACTCTTCTGGCAGGGGGGGCTACAGGGTCTCTGCCCACCAGTGCCCGCAGTTACCACCCCTGCAGCTCCCATTGGCTGCAGTTCCTGGCCAAGGGGAACTGCGGAGTCAGCGCTGGTGGTGGGGGCAGCGTGCGGAGATCCCTTGCCCTCCCCCGCCCGCCCCCCGGGGCCGGAAGGCTGTTCCAGCCACTTCTGGGAGCAGCGCAGAGTGAGGGCGGGCAGAAAGCCTGCCTTAGCTCTGCTGTGCTGCCGGCTGCAGCAGCAACCAGTGGCGGCTCCAGGTACCAGCGCTCCAAGTGTGTGCCTGGGGCGGCAAGCCGCGGGGGGCGCCCTGCCGGTCCCAGCAAGGGTGGCAGTCAGGCTGCCTTCGGCGGCATGCCTGCGGGAGGTCTGCTGGTCCCGCAGATTCGGTGGCAGGTATGCCAAAGCCGCGGGACCGGTGGACCTCCTGCAGGCATGCCACCGAATCCGTGGGACCGGGGACTTCCCGCAGGCATGTTGCCGTGCTTGGGGCGGCAAAAAAGCTAGAGCCGCCCCTGGCAGCAACCAGGGGCCCCCGGGCCCTTTTAAATCACCCGGGCCCCACCTGTCAGCAGGCCTGGAGACAGATGGCAGACACCTGAGCCTGTAGGGAGTTCAGTACAGGATCACGGCATACAACTGTAAACTCTTTGAGGCAGGACTATCTGTCACTAAGTGTGTATACAGCATCTAGCTCATGGGGCCCTATATGTGCTACTGTAATACCAATAATAATCTTGATTTTTATATTATGCTCCTCACTACAATATCTGGGGACCTGAGTTCAAGCACTGCAAATGAGAAGAGAACCTATTCCATAATCTAATGTGTGTATGGTATTGGCGTGCCTTTATTAATAAATAAATAGTTTAGAGCTAACATAAATGCAGCCTATACATTTTTGTTTCCATTTATCAGACTTGTTTATTGTCTAGGGGACTGACTTTATTGAAATTTGAGCCCATTTTTCAAATAAATAACTTTCCCAGTTCAGGTTCATTAATAACAGTTAGACCTGACATTAGCCCAATTGAATTTGATCCATTCAAGCTAGGAGTGCAGAAATGGCTTTGCCCCTGGAGGAATGAAAAACAGAAGCATAGCAAAGATTTCAGAACTGAGATTAGCATATCCCAATAAAAGAATTTGCAGGTCTACTGTAGGGGAATGTACAAATTTTACCTTGTCCTATAAATCAAACTTGCTTACTGCACTAAGGGTTTGTTGTTCGGTTGGTTTTGGTTCACTTATTTTTTTTCATGCAACTGGGATGATTACTGAGGGGAGTAGGTTTCACAGATTTAATTAAAAACGGACCGTGAGTGAGCCAAACTCCAATACTGCTGCTGCTGTTTGATGTTACACTTGTGATGTAGTGGAACCTAAATTATCCTGGTTTCAGTATTGTTGACTCTGACACTCATTGAACTGTATTGATACCTAAGGGAGTAAAAAAGTCATCTTTCCCCTCTTTCTCTCTTTTAAATACTGTGATATTTAATATTAATGTATGAAGAGATTCCTATATGCTATTGAGCCAAAAACAACAACACCCTACGAGTACTCATTATACTGTCATTTCGGAAGATTATTCAGAAGCCTCATGTAAATAATAATTCAGTCAGTCCAATTAATGACATTGAAGGGAATTATACAGGCATCTGGGTTACGCATCCGTCTAACAATCCATAAGTTCCTCTTAAACAGCCCTTGATGTTTTTATAAATTGAATTAGATGCAAGCTCACAGTGTATATTAACAGAAATTAAATAGTTCCAGAGAAACTACATCTCACAAACTTGCCCTGAAAGACATTTTATTAATAGGTATGAAATATTTTATGCAAGCTCCACAACAGTCAATGCATCTTTTTGAGATGAATGACTTTTACCTGGTAAATAAATCACAATTAAAACAAATGGCATCCCCCAATTCAGATCCAGCCAGTCAACACAGGATCTGGGCAGAAGTGGACAAAGGTAGTTTAAAGCAACTTTACTGGCTACCAAATCTTGAGGCTAGGCAGAAGTGAGTTTGTTTCCTGGTGTAAATTACAGCAGCCTTAAGAGAGCTCTAATTTATTCCAGGCTGCCTATGGCTCCAATGACCCATTGCAGTCATCAGGAATAGTCAGAGCATAGAAACACTCTGACCATACTCCTTTTCTTCCCAGCCATGCTGCCTAGCCCAGGAGCAATGAAAAGGATAGCACAGAGTTGTAATCCCAGCTCTGTGCCATTCATGGGTGCCTTTTGCTGAAAGAATTCCCATGTAGCCATTTAAATGAGCTTTACAGCCTATTTGCATTGTCCAACAGCACTAAGTAACCACAGCAGACATGAGAACCTTCCCCTTCATTCCTGAAGCTCATTACCAAATTGCACTTACTTGTTGTAGGGGTTGAATAAGTATCACTAAATATGATATGAGTCTGAGCATGATAAAGTAAGCAACTGCTTCCCGAGTTCTACACATACTGTGAGTTCCTTGGGGCAGAAACTGGGCCTTCTTTTCAGTTTGGAAAGGGCTTAGAACGTTCTGGGTGTTTCTATTAAAGTCAATGGTAATCAAATAGACTTGCCTGTCTGGCTGGGCATTTTGCTTTCCATTTGGCTGGATAAGGAGTTGGGCCCAGATCCTCAAAAGTACTTAAGGTCCTAACGTCCACTGATCTCAGTGGAAGTTAGGAGCCTAAATACCTTTGAAGATCTGGGCCTTAGTACTGTGCTGAAAAAAGGTAACAAGGAAAAAATAGTTACAGTCCAGATGTGCTAGTCAGAGCGTTAACTAAAGTGAACTGGAACTGAAATATAACAAGAAGCATCTGGTGTTTAATGTAGCCATGGTGATTCTGTAATTAAAGGGAAATAGCTACTGTGTTGAGGCTGTTAAATATCAGTGAGCTCCAGCCTACTTAGCATGCTAAATCACAGCCCGTTGCCAAGCTGGCAAAGCTATATGGATTTTAAATACCGAAATAGTTTGTGTCGGCATCCATTGACTTTGGTAGAGGGGTCTGACAAAAACAAGAGTGTGTTTTGGTGAAGCTACTGCACCTCCCATTTGTTGAAAACACGGGGACAAAAGAGAAAATAATCCCCATGCACTAAATGTGTCCCACATGAATACAAGAACTAGGGCTTTTTAAGTGCAAACATTGATATTAGAAACTTGTTGCTACAAAACTTGACACCCCCCCTCCAATTCGGGGGAAGGGGGGAGAGCCATGACTCTCCTTCCCCCATCAGTTTCTAGAACTCAGATCAATCCACACTTTTAAATAACACTTAGCTTTTATACGGTGCTTCTTTTCCATAGATCAGAAAGTTCTTTTACAAGGTGGGTCTGGTGTCAGTATCAACATTTTACAAATGGGGAAATAGTGACTGAGATCGGAAGTGTCTTACCTAAAGTTTCACAGGAGGTCTGTGACAGAGCCAGGAATAGAATGCAGGTCTCCTGACTCCCAGTCCAGTGCCTGAGCCACTGAACTATTCTACTTCTGAGGGAACTAATAATAAAGGTGATTTCAACCCTTCTTTTTCTCTGTTCTTTTATCCCTCTTCATCTGCTGCCACCACCCAGTGAATAGTACATCTGTGTAGTAGGATTGTAACGAGGAATGAACTAAAAGTGAATCATTTATCCAAACCCTACTCCATCTCCTTGAGCTTTATGGTTTCTGGTCAAATGGGTCCTGAGTCTCAACCAAACCTGGCTTTAATTTTATAAAACAAAAAAGCGTAGTCGTTGACCATCTTTAATTTTGACTTTCTTCTCCCTTTCCCTGCTTGTCCTCCTCTTCCTCAGTTTGTGCACAAACTGCAATCCTACTTGTTGGAACATAAGAATGGCCCTACTGGGTCAGACCAAAGGTCCATCTAGCCCAGTATACTGTCTTCCGACAGTGGCCAGTGCCAGGTGCCCCAGAGGGAAAGAACTGAACAGGTAATCATCAAGTGATCCATCCCCTGTTACCCACTCCCAGCTTCTGGCAAACAGAGGCTAGGGACACCATTCCTTCTCATCCTGGCTAATACCCATTGATGGACCTATCCTCCATGAATTTATCTAGTTCTTTTTTTAACCCTGTTATGGTCTTGGCTTTCACAACATCCCCTGGCAATGAGTTCCACAGGTTGACTGTGTGTTGTGAGAAGAAATACTTCCTTTTATTTGTTTTAAACCTGTTGCCTATTAATTTTATTTGGTGACCGCTAGGTCTTGTGTTATGAGAAGTAGTAAACAACACTTCCTTATCTACGTTCTCTACACCAGTCATGATTTTATAGACTTCAATCATATGTCCCCTTAGCCATCTCTTTTCCAAGCTGAAAAGTCCCAGTCTTACTAATCTCTCCTGATACGGAAGCCATTCCATACCCCTTTTCTGAACCTTTTCCAATTCCAATATATCTTTTTTGAGATGGGGCGACCACATCTGCACGCAGTATTCAAAATGTGGGTGTACCATTGATTTATGTAGGGGCGATATGATATTTTCTGTCTTCTTATCTATCCCTTTCTTAATTATTCCCAGCATTCTGTTCGCTTTTTCGACTGCTGCTGCACATTGAGTGGATGTTTTCAGAGAACTAGCCACAATTACTCCAAGATCTTTCTTGAGTGGTAACAGCTAATTTAGACCCCATCATTTTATATGTATAGTTGGGATTATGCTTTCCAATGTGCATTACTTTGCATTTATCAACATTAAATTTCATCTGCCATTTTGTTGCCCAGTCACCCAGTTTTGAGAGATCCTTTTGTAGCTCTTCATAGTCTGCCTGAGTCTTAACTATCTTTAGTAATGTTGTATCATCTGCAAATTTTGCCACCTCACTGTTTACCCTTTTTTCCAGGTCATTTATGAATATCTTAACTAGGACTGGTCCCAGAACAGACCCCTGGGGGACACCACTATTTTCCTCTCTCCATTCTGAAAACTGACCATTTATACCTACCCTATCTTTTAACCAGTTACCAGTCCATGAGAGCACCTTCCCTCTTATCCCATGGCAGCTTAATTTGCATAAGAGCCTTTGGTGAGGGACCTTGTCAAAGGCTTTCTGAAAATCTAAATACACTATATCCACTGGATCCCCTTGGTTCACATGTTTGTTGACCCCCTCAAAGAATTGTAGTAGATTGGTGAGGCATGATTTCCCTTTACTAAAACCATGTTGACTCTTCCTCAACAAATTATGTTCATCTATATGTTTGACAATATTGTTCTTTATTATAGTTTCAACCAGTTTGCCCAGTATTGAAGTCAGGTTTACAGGCCTGTAATTGTTGGGATCACCTCTGGAGCCCTTTTTAAAAACTTGCATCACATTAGCTATCCTCCAGTCATCTGGTACAGAAGCTGATTTAAATGATAGGTTACAGACTACAGTTAGTAGTTCTGCAATTTCACATTTGAGTTCCTTCAGAACTCTTGGTTGAATACCCATCTGGTCCTGGTGACTTATTGCTGTTTAATTTATCAATTTGTTCCAAAACCTCCTCTAATGATACCTCAATTTGGGACAGTTCCTCAGATCTGTCACCTAAAAAGAACGTCTCAGGTTTGGGAATCTCCCTCACATCCTCAGCAGTGAAGACCAATGCAAAGAATTCATTTAGTTTCTCTGCAATGGCCTTACCGTCCTTGAGTGCTCCTCTAGCACCTCGATCGTCCAGTGGCCCCACTGGTTGTTTAGCAGGCTTCCTGCTTCTGATGTACTTAAAAAAAAATTTCTATTACTTCTTGAGTCTTTGGCTAACTGTTCCTCAAATTCTTTTTTGGCCTTCCTAATTGTATTTTTACATTTCATTTGCCAGTATTTATGCTCCTTTCTGTTTTCCTCACTAGGATTTAACTTACACTTTTTAAAGGATGCTTTTTTGCCTCTCACTGCTTCTTTTACTTTGTTGTTTAGCCACAGTGGTTCTTTTTTGGTTCTCTTACTATGTTTTTTAATTTGGAGAATATATTTAAGTTGAGCCTCTATTATGGTGTCTTTAAAAAGTTTCCACGCAGCTTGCAGAGATTTCACTTTTGGCACTGTACCCTTTAATTTCTGTTTAACTAACCTCCTCATTTTTGTGTAGTTCTCCTTTTTGAAATTAAATGCTACAGTGTTGGGCCACTGTGGTGTTTTTCCTGCACTTTAAAAACTGTCTCCTTTTAGCTGTCTGCCATTACAAGATGTAATTGAATGGGACTCTTCTTTATTTGACTGTTTCTGATCAGATCCTGCCTGTATTTTATCATTTTCCATCCTCTCATCCTTACTAGGACATAGAGATTCTCTATTAATAGATCCTCCGCTAAGGCATGTCTGAACTATGTGCTCCTTTGCACCTGTCGGCTTTCCCACAGCCTTTAGTTTAAAAACCACTCTACGACCTTTTTAATGTTAAGTGCCAGCAATCTGGTTCCATTTTGGTTTAGGTGGAGCCCATCCTTCCTGTATGGGCTCCATCTTTCCCAAAAGTTTCCCCAGTTCCTAATAAATCTAAACCCCCTCCTCCCTACACCATTGTCTGGAATGAAATGGTTCAGGATTTTGCAAAATCTGTGTGACGGTAATGGAGTTACAAAGGTTCAAATTGCTGTGAGATCAGAATCAGACCCCTGAACTTCATGGAAGTGCTATTTATTTCAGATATGTGGGGAAAAAAGCTGCCCAGAATGTATGTAGTTCGCTTCATAATTATCCAGACTATTGCAGGGATACATTTAGTCTGCCTTAGTTTAAATGGCCTTTGAAATCAGGAGACAATGGGGTAGTGTCTTTAACAATGGCATGTATTATTTTGTGCTCCTGGAGACCATCTAATATTATTTGAGGTCAACAGTATATTTTTATAGTAAGTTTTCAAACTGAATCTGAAATGAGAATCTGTTCAGAATGAAGCTATCCATGCTACACTGCCTCAGAAAAATCTTATCTCCAGCATGACACAAACAGAACGTATAAGTGTTGTTAATTGGAATTTTGTATTCTAGATGGATATATGCAGTTACAACAAGAACAGGTTTTCCATAAATGTATGCAAATTTGGAATTATAGTACTTAAATTAATTAACATTTTTCCTCAATAGTTAATGGAGAAATCTATATATAAAAAAACAAATAATCTCTTTTTGTTGTTAAGCAATATTTAGTGTCTTATCAAATGAGTTAGCAAAAAATTCTTGGCCATAATGCTTTTTATTGCAAGGAAACCATTGTATTTTGCTACTTCTTTCTATTCCTCACCCTTAGAACTTCTCCTTCCAGGTCATAGGTGAACACAAGGGCATGGAAGCTTGCAGTGGCACTGCCCTTTAAGCGGTATGTGTTCTGTACGTTGAATGGGGACTTCATTTTTCAATAGTGTCTGTGTGTGTAGTGTGTTTGTATGTTGAATGGGGACTTCATTTTTCAATAATGTATGTATGTGTGTGTATATATGTATATATATGGTGATTGTGTGTGGGCAAGGTTTAAAAACCCAAAATAAAACAGCTTAATAGTCTTGAGACAGTCAGTGGCCTCTGAGTCAATAGTATTCAGCTTGGGAAGACCTCATGGAAGCCCAACATGAGAAGAGCAACCATCCAGTATATGTGCCGCATTCTTCACAGCACCACAGATGCATAGTGGGCTGCCCTGGATGCCCCTGGTAAGGTCGGTCTTGCCACAGTGAACCATGCCGCACTTGAACCTATTAAGCTGGCTCCAGAGGTGATGTGAGAGCCCAGAGCTAGGTCGCCATTCATGTGGCCTCGTGATAGTGTGGGAGTTCCTGGTCGTGGCAGAGGCTCGCTCCCAGTCTGCCCACCACAGTGAGCTGATGATGTTATTAGCTGGATGGAGGGTGTACAGCACTGTCCAGATAGGATTGCTGAACATTGTGTATCATTTGCTGTACCTGGCTGGTCAGTTTGTTGGCTGCATTCTGATGCCAGATGTTAGACAGAGGAACATTGGCAAGGACTAGTGACCATGCAAGTTTTGTTGGCTTTGGTGTGCCCGAGATAATTCTCATGGTATGATTAGGCTGTGTGTCTACTAGTATAATGGTGCAGAGTTTAACCAAAGTGGGACACAGTATTCTCCAACTGAGTATCAGAGCACAAGCCCTGAACTGTGCAGTGTTTGCACATTGGCTCCCTACCAATTTGTTCAGAAGTGTTTCTGCTCTTGATCTTTTCAGCTACTTTAGTGAGATGGCATTTGTATGTGAGTGTGTGATCTAGGGTAACCCCTAAATATACTGGTTTTGTATTGTGTGCCAGCCACTGACCATTCAAAAATATGTTAAGCGCAACCTGGCTCGGTGGATGGCGTAATTGGAAACATGTTGACATGAGCTTTGATGTACTTGGCTTCAGTGTCTGTTCCTTGCAATAGTATGATATACTACTGACCACCTGACCAGAATGGTGATAGTGACTGTGAAATGCTAAGGAGGTTAAAAAAGGTACAAAACCAGAAAACTTGATAGTAATGGGTAATTTCAACAATCCCCATGTTGACTGATTTAATGTCACCTCAGGGCATGTTGTGGAGATAACATTTTTAGCAGACTTCTTCTTGGAACAGCTAGTCCTGGAATCCACAAGTGGTGAGGCAATTCTTGATTTAGTCCTAGGTGGAGCACTGGATCTGGACCAAGAGGTCACTACATCTGAACCAGTTGGTAATAGTGACTATAATGTAATTAAATTTAGTATCCTTGTTCCAGGGGGGGGAATACAAACAAAAACAAAAAAACACCACAGTAACATTTACTTTAAAAGGGGAACTACACAAGAATGAGGACACTACTTAGACACAAATTAAAAAAAGCAGTAACAAGCAAACAAGTAACAAGCAGTAAAAGGTCTACAAGCAGCATGGAGACTGTTTAAAAACACCATAATATAGGCTCAGACTAAATGTATACCCACATAAAAAAAAGAGTAGAAAGACCAAAAGAATGCCACCATGGTTAAACAGCAGAGTAATGGAGACCATTAGAGGCATAAAAGGAATCCTTTAAAATTTGGAAGTTAAATCCTAATGAGGAAAATAAGAAGGAGTGTGTATATATAAGGCAGGCCAAAAAAGAATTGAGAAACAACATGCTAAAGATGCTAAAAGTAACAATAATTTTTTTAAGTTACATCAGAAGCAGGAAACCTGCCAAACAGGCAGTGGGGCCACTAAATAACCATGGGATAAGAGGGAAGTTCCTCTCATGGATCAGTAATTGGTTAAAAGATAGGAAACAGAGAGCAGGAACAATTATCAGTTTTCACAATGAAGAGATGTAAGCAGGAGGGTCCCCCAAGGATCTGTACTGGGAGCTGTTTAACACATTCATAAATTATCTGGAATAGGGTGCAAATGGTAAGGTGGCAAAGTTTGCAGATGATACAAAACTATGCAAGATAGTTAAATTCAAAGCAGACTGCTAGGAGTTACAGAGGAAGCTCACAAAAGTGGGTGACTGGGCAACGAAGTGGCTGATGAAAGTCATTGTTCATAAGTGCAAAATAATGCAAGTTGGAAAAAATAAACCCAACTATAAGTATACAACGATTGGTTCTAAATTAGCTGTTGCCACTTAAGAAAGAGATCTTGGAGTCACCATGGATAGTTCTCTGAAAACTTCTGCTCAATGCACAGCAGTGGTCAAAGGAACTATTAGGACTGAAATAAAAAAAGACAGAACATTTAATAATGCCACTATATAAATTAATGGTGTGTGCACACCTGGAATACTGTGTTCAGTTCTGGTTGTCCCATATCAAAAAGGTTGTAGTGGAACTGGAAAAGGGTCAGAGAAAGGCATCAAAGATGATCATGGATATAGAATGGATGCTGTATGAAGAGAGACTACAAAGATTAGGGCTGTTCATCTTAGAAAAGAGATGATTAAGAGAGGTGGGATATAATAGAAGTCTATAAAATCATGAATGGTGTGGGAAAAGGGAATAAGGAAGTGTTATTTAGCCTTTCACACAATACAAAATCCAGGAGTTACCTGATGAAATTAATAGACAATTTAATAGAAACAATAGGAAGTACTTTTTCACACAATAAATAACTAACCAGGGGAATTCATTGACATGGGATGTTGTAAAGGCCAAAAGTATAACTGGGTTCAAAAATAGGGTGACCAGATAGTAAGTGTGAAAAATCGGGAGGGGGGTGGGAGGTAATTGGCACCTATACAAGAAAAAGCTCCAAATACCGGGGCTGTCCCTATAAAATCAGGACATATGTTCACCCTAACTCAAAAAAGAACTGGATAAGTTCATGAAGGACAGGTCTATCAATGGGTATTAGCCAAGATGGTCAGGGACCCAACCCCACGCTCGGGGTGAGCCTAAATCTCTGACTACCAGAAGCCAGGAGTGGAAGACAGGGATAGATCATTCCATAACTGCCCTGTACAGTACACTCCCCCTAAAACTCTGATTTGGGACACTGTTGTAGACAGACTGCTGGGCAAGATGGACCATCATCTGACCCCGTATGGCAGCTCTTATATTTTTATGTTAGCCATATTGCTATTCAGGTTCTCTTCAATTTTTTTGGAAGTCATGATTTCTGGAGGCCAAGCAGATATTGTCAGCTTAAATGATCTGCCTGGAGATGGTGTTTAGTAGGAAGGTCACTGGTAAATACATTAAATAAAGTTAGTGCCAGTACCGGGCCTTGTAGGAATCCATTCTTCTGGAATCTCCAGGTGCTGGTTTTGTGGCCCAGAGCCACCTTAAAACCTTTATCTTGGAGCATAAGCTCAGTTGCCATGACCACCCATCTAGGAAGAACCCTTGATACATTGTAGAACAAACCATTGTGCCAAATGGTATCAGAAGCTGTTGTAAGGTCCAAAATCCATTTTTGTACATAATGAGTATTTGGCCACAGATGCTTTGATCTGGTCAGAAACCTGGCTGATCATCACTCAAAAGTTGTTCTGCCATGGGCATAATTAATTATCCCAAGGATATCTGTTCCAGGAGTTTGTAGCTACAATTGAGGAATGATATTGGGCAATGATATTGGGCTTGCTTCAGATGAGTGGTCTTTACCTGGCTTTGGTAAAAACGATCACCTTATATTTTCACCATATATTGGGTATCATGTTCTCCTGTTCAACATGGGACATGAGATGGACAACCAGTGCTGGCTTTTCTTCCTAAGATGTTGTAGTAGTTTTGGTGATACATTGTCAGAACTGCAGGCTCTCCCCGTTTTCACTGATTTCAGTCACTTTTTTATTTCTTCCCTCGAAAATGGTTGGAAGTTTTCATCTTGGTCATGCAGTGGAGATTGCTTGTATTGGCACCACTCTTTATTGATGGCAATGCAACTAAGCTCTTTCTGTGTAGTGTACCCTGTGATTACCCTTTAGAGGAAACCAAAGCTGCAACCAGCAAACCAAAACTATTGGATGCCAATTACTCTGGACCTAGACTGTGAATCTGTAATTATACATGAGCACTAACTTAAATACATTTTTTTAAATTATCTGTCAAATGAAGGGGCTTGCAGGAAAGGAAAGCCTCTACATTAAAAGAAGAGAATGCCAAATTCTATCTCTTTGTACGTGCGACTTGACAATTCATCTTGAAAGGAAACCTCAGAAAACTGGTATCTCATCCTGAGATGAGGATCTCCCAAATAAGATAGTAAAGAAGTAGAATGGAAGCTGTCCTGTCACTCCTCTTCTTAACATAAGTTTCTAAATCAGCCCCAAATACTGTAAGTACTCAAGAATATTCCTTAGACTGCAAACTAGAGCAGAACTTAAAATGTGTGGTTAATTACTGCTCCTTAGATCTGTGGGTATGAAAAATCAGGGAAAAATTAATTTGCGGTGATTTATTTCTTGCAAGTGACTCCAGAGAATGTGAATGTAATTTAACACGGATACGTGGCCAGTCTCTCTTGTGCTAAAATAAACAATGCTACAGTATCTGCAAGGTGACGGTAAAGAATCTGTCGTAGATATGCTAATTGAGTTGTCCATATAGGCATGCTAGGCGTGATACAAATGTAAGCATTTTAATTACATAGCCTTTGAAAAAACACATTTAGACACATTTTGATCCTGTCTCAATCTCGACAACCATTGTGTGTGCATCCAGCACATACATCCAATTGCTCAGAGCAGAAAGTAAATTACATAGGCCGATTTTGACTGGTATAACTCTAATGACTTTGCAGGTATTTGCAACTGCTTACCCCTTTTGGCCCCACATCTATTAGAAAAGAGGTGTTAATTGAGGCAATTGCGTTAAGAAGAAAATGTTTCTAATTGTTTACAAATTGAAAATGAGTTCTTGATAGCTTTCTCTTCAGGAAGGGAGGGGCAAAGTAGCCTCTGGGGAGCAGCAGCTGTGGCTGCTGCTTTAATAGCAGGGGACAGTGAAAGAGCAGAGGGTTGGAGCTTGTCCTCTTCACAGGGGGAGCAAAGCAGCTTGTTCAGGGGGAGGCAGGGCACTCAGAAGGGAGAGCACTAGGAAGAGGAGCAGGAGCAGCAGCAGCAAAAGTCCCACAAAAAGAGGTAAAGAGATGGCAGCTGCTGATTTTAGCTGTAGGGTGCCCTCTCTGCAGTTTATTTTAGGAAGGTGGGGTCTAATTAACTGACTTAACTAATTTGGATGGAGAGAGAAACTGCTTTTAGGGTGGGGGCAGGTAAAGGGAAGGGGGAAATAGAGAGAGAGTGGGGAGGGATATTTGTGGGTGGGAGGTTGGGAGAAGTTTGAGGGCTTCAGGGTGTTCCTGCATCACAGGAAAGAGTGGAAGGAGAGATGAACCGAGTTCCCTGCAGCTGGTTGGAGGGATGCAAGACTGGGGGTTCATGGGGAAATAAATTCTTGCTGCTGCAATTAGGGCTGACAAGGGTGCCTCCACAGAGGCTGGGTTTGGGAAGAAGGCAAAAATCAGCATGTTTCTAAAGAATGAGGACATGAATAGCAGGCCCTCTAACAGGAGCCCCCACTTCCCTCTCCAAGCCCAGGTGTTGAGACGAAAAAGCAGCTGAGCAGTTTAGAATCTAAACCTTGGTGTCAGGGACCTGTGTGTAGGCCTCCAGCTCAGTTTCTTAAGACTCTAGGAGAGTGAGGCGGGAGGACAAGACAGCTTTACGCTGCCTCTCTCCTTGTCACGGCAACCCCTTCACACTCTGATGTTTTGGCCCAGGGCTGACAAGGCAGAACACTATTTCGTCAGATACTCCGGGTTTCCACCAAGAGTTTAGGGAAGGGTCCGAAATGGGTCACAAAATTAACTATTTGGAAATATAGTAAAAAACACATGTTAATTGCAATGGACTTGGCTTCCCTTAGAATAAATGTACGGTGAAAATGGAATGCACAGGATGTCTCTGTTAGTGCTTCAGGGACACCTGGTTATTACTAAGCGGCTATAACTCCCTTGCAAAAGACTTCAGTGCAATACAGCAGTTCAGTGGAGGAGGATTATAAACAGTATTTATTCTGTGCGTTATATGTCAATAAGGCTGGGTCTACACTACCCGCCTGAATCGGCGGGTAGAAATCCACCTCTCGGGGATTGATTTATCGCGTCCCGTTGGGACGTGACAATCGATCCCCGAATCGACGCTCTTACTCCACCAGTGGAGGTGGGAGTAAGCGCCGTCGACGGGAAGCCGCAGAGGTCGATTTTGCCGCCGTCCCTACAGCGGGGTAAGTCGGCTGCGATACGTCAAATTCAGCTATTCGCGTAGCTGAATTTGCGTATCTTAAATCGACCCCCCCCTGTAGTGTATATGTAGCCTAAGATTATTTATTTATTTATTTATTTATTTATGACTGGAGTGCTCCAGTGTTTGATTAGCCAGTGTCATGTTAGGCTCCCATTTCACCACTAGATGGCGGGATTGGTTATTACAGGCTGTTTCTATCTTCCGGTTTAGTCAGTGTATCAGGACCAAGCATTATCTCTAGTACAGTCAGTAGGTTACTTACCCTGCCGCCTACACCCCATTTTCCCCATTGCTTGTCATTGGTGGGTAATGAGGTAGAATGACCATTGCTAAGAGAGATGTGAGGTTGGGATTAGGATAAGGACGTGGCCGCTAGATGTGAATCTAGTGGCCATGTTTTCAACAGTGTGTGTGTGGGGGGGGGGGGTGTTAGACAGTGCTTTTTATTCTAGAAAGAAAAAAATAACAGAAATGATTTGTTCATTTTTTGGGGGTGGAAGCCATTTCCTGCCCAGCTGCATCCAGCTTTGGCTCCTGTGAACGACAGACTACAGAACTCCCCCAAATCTCTGTGTGAAACTCCTCCCACAAACCTTCTTCAGCCCCTGCTGGCCCATGGAGCCAGGCAATTCCTCAGGCCTTTCCTCCAACACTGATCACAGCAATGGCTCTTCCCCTGGCCTCACTATGTAGCAACACTGCTTCCTCCTTGCTGGACTGCACTCTCCTGTTCTCCGCCCTGCCCACGGGCAGCTTATGTCTGCTTTCCTCTTCTGTAAAGGGGCTATTTCTCCTGGCTGTAGCTCTGTCTATACCCACCACCTCTCAGAATCACTACAGTCCATACAGCATAGAGTGTACAATCCACCGGCCATCACACCCTCTGCAGGCAAAGGATGGGAAAATTTGCAGAGGTTTTTAATTGTTTTGGGACTGGAAGTAACCCAGACACCATTAAATCTGGAATTTAAAATACTGAATAAAGTAAACTTTCTATACAACTAAAAAGTCATTTACTACAATCCCACATTATTTTTTCCCCTACATTTTTGTCTCTACTATAATGCATCATTCCCTAACTCTTTTTCAGGTCTATTTCCCCTCAGATTAACACTGCATCCTTTTCATGTGTGTAATTCTCTCAAAATCTTTCTTTAATCTATACCCCCACCCACTCCCCTGATCTGACTTTTGTCCTTCTAATCTCTTCCTTCAGTTGTTTTTCCTTTCTCGCTCTCTGACCCTACATATTGCTCTGAACAAGGACAGTCAGGCTATTGAACCCTCACATGATAGCCACGCTGTGCTTACAAACCAAAAAAAAATAGCCCTTGAGGAACATCAAAACAATGTGTCTTTATAAATGATTTTGATGCTGCTCACTGTTCAAATCAAGAAAGGAATGAGTTTGGGCAATTACAATATGTGCTTAAAAATTCTATTTACACAACACATGGAGATTTTTTTTTTGTTGACTAAGAGTTGAAGAAACTATTTTCCTCCACATTTTTCATGCTACAGTCTGAGCAGCACTCCCTCCCTTGCGCCTCCTTTTCCCGCTAACCAAATCCAGGCAACACCCCAGCGTGAAACTGAGTGGGAGTGAAGGAGGAGCATCGTACAAACTTTTGCATTCCTTATTATATACCAATTGTCGCTGTTAAACCTGTCCGTTCTGGTGGCTCTTTTGTGATAAACATTCATTTAAAATCCAAACCAGAAGCATTTTTACTCTTTCTTAATGTTTAATTCTGGGGGGAAAGGAATTTCTTAAACATTGCCCAATGTACTCATTACATAAAAATGTATAAGACCTGGAATGGAGGAGATATGGTGGAAAGAGGGCAGGAGCATCTGGAATAGCTGGATTATGACAGTTCCCTGGTGTGCCATCAGTTTGTTGATGATTTGGAAATGAAGCAAACCAGCAACTTTTTCTTGTGGTGATAAATGAGGTACAGGAAAAATTCCATCTGTGAAGGGATCCAGTAACTGCGGGGTCTTATAAAACACAAAAAGGTGTATTTCCTTAATCCTTTGATCTGTGTTTATCTGTCTGCTGCCTACTGCACTACCATGTTTTGCTCTGTTGTACGCTATGTTGTTATGAAATGAGGTGATCTTAGGTTGAAAGAAAGAGGAAAAAAATTCCTTGCTTCATGTTGGGGGAAGAGTAAGCTAGTTAGGTTGAAAAGGTAATGTAAAGGTATGGAATCGAAGGCAAGGATTACCAGCGTTTTTGGGAACTAGACTCAAGATCGAGGCATTTGAGGGCATTTATACAAAAGGAAACCAGAGGAGTGGATAACAGCAGGGGCTTGACTGAGTTAGATTCCATTTCTGTGATGACCCCTTCAATTTTGTCAGTCAAATTTAACCTTTTGTTATTTAAATATATATATTTTAGCTCTTTTGGTTGTCAGAGAAACCTCCCACAACCTGGCATCAGGCACCTGTGCAGCTGGTCTGTAACCACTGCTCCAGGCCACAGTTTGATTTTCTGTGAGTCTGAAAATGTGAATCTTAGTCTGTGGCTGCTGGAACTGTACAGTTCTCAGATGCACTGGGGTAGACCTCAAACATTGCTTGGCCTAATCCTTATGCCCTCAACATTTTCGTGAGTAGTGAGCAGCGTACTGGTTGGTGCTCCAATTCACAAGAGAATGCAAACTCCTGTCCAGCCTCTTCACTGCCCAGTCTGTGTGCATAGCAAAACCACAGTGGTTTTGCTGCATTTGGGGCCTTCTATATCCCTTCTAGAGCCTGAAGGAGCCTTTCCTCAAAAGATTTGTGAATTCTCTACATTCATTTTAATGGAGTGAACACTGAAGCTTAATGAGGACTATTTACAATATTATTAACTATATCAATGGGTGGAGTTTGTGTACTTCCTTCACTCCCCAGCCTCCCTAAGCTGAACCTTGAGAAACAGTGAGTGCTAAACGGGACTAACTGGTTAAAGACAGAGGATAAGGCAGCACTAAAGGTAGTAACAGAAGAGGGGGGGAGCATGGTTCATCAAAAGCAGGATTAAGAGAGCGCATCAAAGTGTTGCCAACATATGATTTTCTCTTTATTGTCAGTGTCATGATATTTTTGTGCTTTTTTCTAAAGCCCCAGCTATTGGAATCTTCTTGTTATTACCTGAGAATCCCAGCTTTTCTTATAGAATAAAAAGTAAGTTCCTGCCCTCCTGGTGCCAGAGAAAAGCTAGAACATGTGAACCCTAAAGTTTCCAGCACCAGAAGGCACAGAAAATGATCCCAACATTTATTATTTGTAAAATCTCATGATTTGGGAGGCTGATTCATTATTTTTAAATGCTTGCTGTTGGTAACACTGCATCAGGATGTACACCTCTACCCTGATATAACGCTGTCCTCGGAAGCCAAAAAATCTTACCGCATTATAGGTGAAACCGTGTTATATCGAACTTGCTTTGATCCGCCAGAGTGCGCAGTCCCCCCTCCCCCCCCCACCCCCCCCGGAGCGCTGCTTTACCACGTTATATCTGAATTCGTGTTATGTCGGGTCGCGTTATATCGGGGTAGAGGTGTATTATCATGGTATCATGGTGCTGCAATCAGAAAGCAATTTTTGGTGGGACAGCATGAGGCTTTGGCAAATGTGTCCAAACATAACCAAGGTATGGTAGTAAAATCAGGAATAGAATAGGAAAGATAAAAAGGGGGTGTCATAACTATAAAGGGAAGGGTAATAGCTGTCCTGTGTACAGTACTATAAATCCCTCCTGGCCAGAGACTCCAAAATCCTTTTCCCTGTAAAGGGTTAAGAAGCTCAGGTAACCTGGCTGGCATCTGACCTAAAGGACCAATAAGGGGACAAGATACTTTCAAATCTTGGGGGGGGAAGGCTTTTGTTTGTGTTCTTTGTTTTGGGACGGTGTTCGTTCTCCGGGAATGAGAGGGACCAGACATCAATCCAGGTTCTCCACATCTTTCTAAACAAGCCTCTCCTATTTCAAACTTGTAAGTAAATAGCCAGGCAAGGCGTGTTAGTTTTCCTTTGTTTTTCTCAACTTGTAAATGTACCTTTTACTAGAGTGTTTATCTTTGTTTGCTGTACTTTGAACCTGAGACTAGAGGGGAGTCCTCTGAGCTCTTTAAGTTTGATTACCCTGTAAGGTTAATTTCCATACTGATTTTACAGAGATGATTTTTACCTTTTTCTTTAATTAAAAACCTTCTTTTTAAGAACCTGATTGATTTTTCCTTGTTTTAGATCCAAAGGAGTTTTGGATCTTGATTCACCAGGAGTTGGTGGGAGGAAGGAGGGGGGATGGTTAATTTCTCCCTGTTGTAGATCCCAGGGGGGGGTTGGAACTGATTCACCAGGAGTTGGTGGGAGGAAGGAGGGGAATGGTTAATTTCTCCTTGTTTTAAGATCCAAGGGGTTTTGGATTTGTTTTCACCAGGGATTTGGTGAGGGTTTTTCAAGGCTTCCCAGGGAGGGAATCCATTGATGGTGGCAGCCGAACCAGAGCTAAGCTGGTAGTTAAGCTTAGAAGTTTTTCACGCAGGCCCCTACATTTGTACCCTAAAGTTCAAAGTGGGGATCTCAGTCCTGACAGGGGGATTAAAAGGCACGGGAATGACAGATGAGGTAAGGCAGTTGGAATCAAGCATAGAGAGGAAAGATGGGTAGGGCCTGGGTAGGGCAGATGAGGGTTAGGCCTTGGCTACACTTGCAGATGTACAGCGAGTTAAACCTGACTTCATGCAGCTGAGTAGGGAAAGCGCTGCAGTCTGTCCACATTTACAGCTGCGCAGCGCACTGTCGTGGCCACATTTGCGGCAATTGCAGCGCTATTGGGAGCGGTGCATTATGGGCAGCTATCCCACAGAGCACCTTTTCCCATTCTGGTGCCGTGGGTTGTGGGAAGGGGGCGTGGGTGCGGGGGATTCTGGGTCCTGTCCCAATGCCCCGTGATGCATTGCTTCGCATCCCAGAAATCCCTTTGTTTCCGTCCACCTTTGGAGCCATCTTTCAACGGTTTCTGTGCAGCGCGATCTGTCTGCGGGAAGTGGAGTCCGAACTGCTGAGGCGTATGCTGACGAGTCTCGCCAGCACGTCACGTTTGGCTGTCGAACTATTCCTTAAGATCCAAAGTGACAGTGAGGGTGAGGAGTCCGACGATGCTATCGAGCCGCGTAACGCGTACGACACGAAATTGCTTGTGGCATTCATGGACATGCTCAGCACCGTGGAACGCTGCTTTTGGGCTAGGGAAACAAGCACCAAGTGGTGGGATCACATCATCACAGAAGTCTGGGATGACGAGCAGTGGCTGCAGAACTTTCAGATGAGAAAAGCCACTTTCATGGGACTGTGTGAGGAGCTTGCCCCCACCCTGCGGCGCAAGGACACGAGATTGAGAGCTGCCCTGCCAGTGGAGAAGCGGGTGGCTATTGCAATCTGGAAGCGGGCAACTCCAGACAGCTACTGGTCGGTCGCAAACCAGTTTGGAGTCGACTGTTGGAATTGTGTTGATGCAAGTTTGCAAGGCCATTAATCGCATCCTACTCAGAAGAACCGTGACTCTGGGTAACGTGCAGGAAATAATGGATGGCTTTTCACAAATGGGGTTCCCTAACTGTGGAGGGGCAATAGATGGGACGCACATTCCTATTCTGGCACCACCCCGCCTAGGATCCGAGTACGTTAATCGGAAGGGGTATTTCTCTATGGTTTTCCAGGCGCTTGTGGATCACCGTGGGCGTTTCATTGACATAGACATTAACACAGGCTGGCCCGGAAAGGTGCATGACGCACGCATCTTTCGGAACACTTGGCTGTTCAGGAAGATGCAGGCCAGGACTTTTTTCCCAGAGTGGAAGATCACGGTAGGGGAAGTTGAAATGCCCATTGTGATCCTTGGAGATCCCGCTTACCCGTTAATGCCATGGATCATGAAACCCTACACAGGGAGCCTTGACAGCAGCAAGGAACGGTTCAACTACAGGCTGAGCCGGTGCCGAATGACTGTGGAGTGTGTGTTTGGCCGTTTAAAGGGCCGCTGGCGATCTCTGTATGGGAAGCTGAACTTGGCCGAAAACACCATCCCCGCAGTTATATCCGCGTGCTGTACCCTCCATAATATTTGTGAAGGGAAGGGTGAAAGCTTCACTCAGACATGGACCTCCGAGGTTCAACATCTGGAGGCTGAATTTGCACAGCCAGAGAGCAGGGCTATTACAGGGGCCCAGCGCGGGGCTGCAAGGATTAGGGATGCCTTGAGGGAGCAATTTGAGGCTGAAAACCAGCAGTGATATCTGGTGCCCTGCACGGAAGTGAAGTGCAGTAGTTCCAATCTTTAGGAATCAGTGTCTGCTTAGCAGACAAGCAGATTTGCAGTGCCTGTTTATTTCCTGGGCTAAGGAGTCTTTTACTTTATGCAATAATAAAGAATGTTTTCAAAGCCAAAGAATCCATTTATTGAAAAGAAACAAGGGGGTGGAGTGGGGAACAGTACAATCACATATTCGCGGATGTCCTGTCTCTTGTGCTGTGCAGTGAGTGCTGCACTTCAGGACAGCTATACTGTATGGTGATGGGGGTTGAGTGCAGAGGGTAAGGGTCGCGGTTTTCAGGGCTGGGTGGTGAAGATACTGGTGTTGGAGGCAGTGGGTGGTGTGAAGAACACGGAAGTTGGGGAAAGTGGGTTAGAGGTGACAGTGGGGCACAACAGAAAGAGTTTTGGGACAAAGGCTGTGGGGGGGGGGGTGGCGTTTGCAGTACTGCTGCTCTTTCTGCACGGCTACCAGCTCCTGGATAGCGTCTGCTTGGCACTCCAGGATGCTTATGAGCCTATCAGTGCTTTGCTGCCGGTGCGCGGTGCTTTGCCGCTGGTGCGCTGCGTTTTCCTGGCGGATCCTGCTTTCTCTCTCCCTCCAGTCCTGTGCTTTCTCATTCTCTTTAATAGATTGCCGCATCACTTCTTGCAGCATGTCTTCTTTGCTTTTTTGCAGTCTCTTCCTGAGTCTTTGAAGTCTCTGAGCAGGCGATAAGAGGGACGGCTGAGGTCTCAAGGTTGATGCAGCTGTATAGGCAAAATGCAACATTTAACAGAGGCAGCATTGTTTATACCAAACAGAGTAATGATTTCCCCCACACTTAAGGAGTAGAAAACACACAGGGTCTACACAATAGCATAATTTTCCCGTCCGAAACAGAGCACACATATCCCACAGGAGCCTCAAAATGGTGAGTAAGGGGGACTGATTGTTTCGGGGCTGCACTGTCCTCTGGGTTTCTGTGCCTTGGGGAGAGCCAACAGCTTCAGGGGGCACCTACACTGAACACTGTCCCAACATTTTCCACAGGAGTTCATCCTGGATGATATCTCGCTGCTGAGGGTGACCTGGGAAGCAAGGGAGGGTCTTCTACTGCAATGCGGCTTCCGCCCTGGCCCATATGCAGCTTGCCTGTGTGCAGCAATGGTCCCCCTGCCCCTCGCGGCACAGTGGCGCGGACACGTTAGCCTGGCTGGGACAAGGACCATGGTGGCTCTCCCAATAAACCTGCGCAAGCGCATTGCACACGTTCTGGATGAGACATTCGAGGAGATTACCGAGGCCGATTACCGCGATGTGATAAACCACATCAATGCACTATTCCGCATCTAGGCATGCATGCCTAACCCTCCTCTCCCAAAGAGCCCGCACGGAAAAAATTCCTTCCAGAAAAAAAAAAAAACGCTTACCGGGAACCTGCTCTTCTGTTTGTCCTCCACCAAGTACCGGCTGCTGCGACTGGTTACCTTCCTGCTAGCTCGAGAAGAGCTCCTGGCTGCATGGCTCCAGGGATTCCGGGGTGTCTCCATCCGGCCCACCACCATTACTCATGTTTGCATCGCGGGCTTTGCGGTAGGCACTCCGCAGCTCCTTCACTTTAATCCTGCACTGCAGGGCGTCCTGGTCATGGCCCCTTTCCATCATGTCCTTTGATACCTTCCCAAAGGTATCATAATTCCTACGGCTGGAGCGCAGCTGGGACTCTACAGCTTCCTCCCCCCAAACACTGATGAGGTCCAGCAACTCGCCATTGCTCCATGCTGGGGCTCGCTTGGTGCGTCGAGGCATGGTCACCTGGAAAGATTCGCTGATAGCACTCTACACCATGTTGGGCTGAGCAAACAGGAAGGGGATTTTTAAAATTCCCGGGGAATGTAAAGAGTCGGTCACATGGTTGGTTACCTGAGGCCAGGGCAGTAGAGTTTGAACTGATGACCAGAGTGGCTAGAACAGGCATTGTGGGATACTGCCGAATAATTCTGGAGGCCATTCACAGTGCATTGGGCGGCCACACTGGCGCCGCAGCGCTGCAGCGGCAGCACAATACTTGCTATTCCTCTCGGAGAGGTGGAGTACATGCAGCGCTGCAACCACGGAGATACAGCGCTGCAAATGCCTTGCCAGTGTGGACGGGGAGTGAGTTACAGTGCTGGGGGAGCCTTTACAGCGCTGTAACTCGCAAGTGTAGCCAAGGCCTTAGGGTGAGAAACATTACATTCACATTGAATTCCACAGTGAGGACAAAATCTGGGGAAGATCAGTGAGAGACGGCATCAGGGTCAAGCAGCACAGAGTGCCAGATTAGCGGGGAGTGGGAGGTTGATATGTTAATGCAGGCATTCTCTGCTTAAAATCTAATAAAATCATAGTTTACAGTGGTCTGGCTGTCTATTCCAAAGAAAATAAGAGTGCTAAAAATAAATAGTAGTCCCCAGTGCTTATGACTGGACTTTTACTCAGACCACACACTTTTTAAAAATATGAGCTCACTCTTTCCTCCTTATTATGTTGCAGGCCTCTCCACTTGGTTATATATATATTTTTTTCAGTAGTGGTTCATAAAGTCAGGTACAACTGGAGAATAGCATGTGTTTATTATGTGAGAATTACACATAGAATTATTCTTAAATCAAAGCAGAACTGTATTAAGTTTTATAATTACAGCATCTTCTGCTTGTGGAATACTCAGGGCCTACAGGTCTAGGGCTTTTGCTTTGCTACCTATATGAAAGTTTTCTGTTTTATGAAAACACGGTGTTACTATCACAGTTCTTCTCCACCTTTTACATTTATTACACTGGCTGCCCTTCAGGTTTCTTCTGACTGCATTCAAAACATCAACCTTCCACTGCCATTCTCCCCAGTTTCCCACATATTAACCTATTTTAATTGAAGGTACGCGCCTCTCAGACCCAATGTTGCGCTTGCCTATTCAAATACAGAATAATGGGTTTTGAATTTCTGAGTGTGGTATTGTTTTTAAAATTATCACTATTAATGTAGCTAACATAGTGGATTACTAGAAGGCACTCAGATACTACAGTAATGAATGTGGTAGAAAAGCCTGTGTGGAATAGAAGAATGTTGATATTTTATTTTCTAGTTTTTCAAAGCCAGTAAAAGCTAATTAACTAAACATTAGAAAGCTCCATATTCCGCATGAGTAAATGGGTTCTATTATCCATCATGTTGGTAAACATACTATATAAGTACTCATCTTCTAGGAATTTCAGCCTAAGTAATTTGTGGTTCCATGGCGTTGAACATTCAAGGAAATTTTGCTTCCCTTGCCATATACACTTCACCTTCTATTGCAGGGATCGGCAACCTTTGGCACGCGGACCATCAGGGAAATCCGCTGGCGGGCCGGGACGGTTTGTTTACCTGCAGTGTCCGCAGGTTCAGCCGATTGCAGCTCCCACTGGCTGCGGTTCGCCGTTCCATGACAATGGGAGCTGCAGCAAGCGGCGTGGGCCGAGGGATGTGCTGTCCGCCGCTTCCTGCAGACCCCATTGGCCTGGAACGGCGAACCACAGCCAGTGGGAGCTGTGATCAGCCACACCTGTGGACACTGCAGGTAAACAAACCGTCCCGGTCCGCCAGCGGATTTCCCTGATGGGCCGCGTGCCAAAGGTTGCCAATCTCTGTTCTATTGCTCGCTACTTAGCCGTGAAATAATAATAATAATAGAACTTGTATCTTTAAAGGGGCATTTAAAACATTAAATAATTATAGGCCTCATTCTGCTCCCATTTACATTCATGAGAATTTTACCATTGATTTCAATGGGAGCGGGATCAAGCCCCATTTTGGCACCGTAGGAAAACCTTTCTTGATACACTCTCGGTGAAATCTTGGCCCCATTGACATCTATGGGGCCAAAATTTTTCTCTCTCTATTTTGTGAATTTAATTCAGTGCAGAACTGATCAATAGTCAATGGCATATAAGGTAAAAACAGATAGTAAGTTCTCTGTATGACAACAGCGTATATTCTGTGTATGTGGTCTTGTGGCTATCTATACTCAGCTGTTTTAAAAGGACTAGCCACTGACTGACAATTGGGTTGGATCCATGAGTCAAGCACTGATGAATTTAGATGGCATGGGTACAAACATTACAAGCCACTTCCCAGCCAGGAAGCCCCTCCTGATGGTTCTTGCTATCACATTTTTTCCTGTATTATTTTTAAATTTTTTCTTAGTATCTAAGATCACTTTTTTTCTTCTGTTACTCTTAATTTACTACTCCACCTTTGTGTGAACTCATTGCTGCTGGCCTATACCAGCTACAAATGAAGACACCCCCTGTGCAAGCCGTGTGGCACCAGCTGCTCCAGGAGGGGAAGCAGCATTAAGCATACAGCGGCTACTTACTATTGCCTAACCAGCCCCATGAACTCAGTAGCCTGCACTGGGATACCAGGGGGGTTGTTCTGTGCTCTTATGTGGTCACACAACCCAAGTCAGAATCTAGATCAGAGTGACTAGTTAGCAAACAATGCACAGGCTAAAATTTGTTTGCACAAATTTTTTGTCACACAATTTTTTTGATAACGAGCAAACAGTTAAAAGAAACAAACAGTTCTTCTTCGAGTGCTTGCTCATATCCATTCCATTAGGTGTGTGCGCGCCGCGTGCACGATCGTCGGAAGATTTTCTACCCTAGCAACACCGGCGGGTCGGCTGTGGAGCCCCCTAGAGTGGCGCCTTCATGGCGCTGAATATATACCCCAGCCGACCCGGCGCCCCCTCAGTTCCTTCTTACCGCCCCTGACGGTCGTTGGAACTGTGGAGCGCGGCATAGCTGTCCTCCACTCTCCCTAGCTTATTTTGTTGTATCACAGTTATAGTTATAGTTATAGTTCTAGTGTTTGTAGTAAATTAGTTAAGTAGTTTTAAAGTTGTTCTAAGTAGTCCAGGGGATTAAGGGGGTCGTCTTCCCCTTTCTCCCCCGGCCGCGGGCCCGGGATCATGCCCAACGCTCCCGGCTTCAAGCAGTGCGCCTCCTGCGCTAAGCCTACGCCCACGAGCGACCCGCACGACTCCTGTCTGAAGTGCCTGGGAGAGTCCCACCAAACAGATAAGTGCAAGATCTGTAAGGCCTTCAGACCAAGGACCAAGAAGGAGCGGGACTTTCGGCTCAGGCAACTCCTGATGGAGGCGGCACTTAGCCCGGACACTCCTTCTACGGGCCAGGCCCCGGCGCCTAGCACCTCGGTGCGCAGTGCCCCGGCGGCACCGGCTATGACGACCACGCGAGTGGCGTCAGACAAGCCTCCCCGGCACCGGACCTCGTCGGCACCGCAAGCACAGCAAGTGCCTCGGCGCCGGTCATTATCCCCGGGGCATAAAAAAGCCCATAAGACGGGGACATCCGAGCCGAAGACGCCGGCTCCCCCAGTGCCGGGGGTAGAGCCGCGTCCGCCGGTGGAGCAACGAAAACAGGTGCCTCCAGCACCGTCGACTCCGGCGCCGAGGCCGTTGAGTCCGGTGCAAATAGCGTCTCCACCGAGGCCGGCGGTGATACAGTGTCTCCCGTCGACTCCAGAGACCTTCGCGGCGGCGAGAGACTTAATAGCTCTCACGGAGCCGGCACCGCCTCAACCACCGGCACCGACTGCACCGTTGACTCGCCCGGTCCAGTCGAGGGGGAAACCTGCCTTGATGCGCCCTCCATCACAAGGGCTGGAACCTCGGCACCGATCCAGGTCCCGAAGCAGGTCCCCACGCCGCTCGCAGTCCCGGCACCGAATATCGTCTCGGCACCGGTCGTACTCGCGGCCAAGATCTTCTTCGCGGCACCGCTCTACGTCTCGGCACCGATATGATCGTCGGCACCGATCAACGTCGAGACGTAGTTCTCGGCACCGCTACGGTCGACGCTCGACGTCGAGGGGCCGCTCCCGGCACCGGGCATACTCCAGGTCCTCGTCGAGGTCCAGATCCGACTCCCGGCACCGACGAGGTCATCGGCACCGGTCGCGGTCCCGGCACCGATCGCCGGCACCGCGCAGAGATAGATCATCTCCGGACCGGCACCGTGCGGCACCGCAGCCCACGGGGATCGTTTCATCTCTCTCGGCACCGCCATGGCCGTCAAGATCGGTGTCTCGCTCCTCGGAGGACCTGTCGAGATCGGCATACCCCCCTCAAGGGCAAGCCGAGGAACGAAACTTGGGCCATTGGCAGGAGATGGCAGAGGACCACTCTCATGGACCATCTCACTGGTCGTTTTGGACCCCGTGGGCGTACCACCAGGAGCAAGGGGCTCCAATACCATCGACCTCTCGCTCGGGTCACTCGGTCAGAAGGGCCCCAGAATCCACCATCTCTCGGCCTCCGCCAGGAGGCATGGAGGCTTCCGTGTCCACGCCACCCGACACCATGGACCCAAGTGCAGGTGATGCTCCGGCCCAAGAGCAGGGGGATCAGGACCCCTTGGATCCAGTACCACCGGAGGCATCCTCCTCCTCCTCTCCGGATGAGGCAGTGGCGGGCACTTCATGTACGGGTCCCCCTCCGATAGATCTTCGGGCTCACCAGGATCTCCTGCGTAGGATGGCCCGTAATATGGACCTGCAGGCGGAGGAGATAGTGGAGGTGCACGACCCGATCGTGAATATCCTTGGAGCGGATGCCCCATCGAGGGTGGCGTTACCCCTTATCCGCACGATCCAAACGAATGCGGATACGATATGGCAAACTCCTGCCTCTATTCCACCCACAGCGAGAGGGGTGGAAAGGAAATACTTTGTCCCGTCTAAGGACTATGGGTACTTGTATACCCACCCCCAACCGTGTTCACTGGTGGTGGAATCAGTGAATGCACGAGAGCGCCACGGCCAGCAGGCTGCAGCGCCTAAATCAAAAGAGGCTAAGCGGCTCGATCTGTTTGGCCGTAAGGTTTACTCAGCCGGAGGGCTACAACTTAGAGCGGCGAACCAACAGGCGCTACTGAGCCGCTACAATTTCAACTCCTGGAACTCTATGGGGAAGTTTAAGGAGTTGATTCCCCAAGAGTCCAGGGAAGAGTTTGGAGCCATGGTAGAGGAGGGCAAGAAGGTGGCTCGGACCTCCTTGCAGGCCTCCTTGGACATTGCAGACTCAGCTGCGAGGACCCTGGCTTCGGGTATCGCTATGCGCAGGATCTCCTGGCTTCAGGTTTCGGGTTTGCCTCCGGAGCTGCAGCAAACCCTACAAGATCTGCCCTTTGAGGGTCATGGATTGTTCTCAGATAAGACGGACTCTCACCTGCAGAGCCTCAAGGACTCGAGAACAATCATGCGCTCCCTGGGGATGCATGTTGTGGGCCCTCAGCGCAGGCCATTTAGGCCGCAGCCTCAGCGCTTCTACCCCCCCCCCCCCCCGCCTCGTCAGAGACAGGACTCGGCCCGGGGGCGAGGTGGTAGAAGAAGGTGGACCGGCCCTCAACCCGGCCAGAACCAGGGGCCACCTAGACCACCTTCAGGCCCCAGGCAGAACTTTTGAAGGTGCGGTCGAGGACGGCGCCCCAGTCATCCCCCAGGATCCAGCCCCCTCCTTTCGGGATCGCCTCTCCCACTTCCACCGTGCTTGGTCCCTTATAACTTCGGACCGTTGGGTCCTCCGCACGGTGGAGAGGGGATACGCTATCCAGTTTTCTTCTATTCCCCCCTCCCACCCCCCTTCCCCGTCCCTCTTCAGGGACCCTTCTCACGAGCAACTTCTTATTCAGGAGGTTTCTACGCTCCTGGCCATGGGGGCCATAGAGGAGGTTCCGATAGAGTTAAGGGGCAGGGGATTTTATTCCCGTTACTTCCTGATCCCCAAGTCCAAAGGAGGTCTGCGGCCCATCTTGGACTTGCGCGGACTCAACAAATTCGTAGTAAAGTTGAAGTTCCGCATGGTCTCTTTGGGGGCCATTATCCCTTCCCTCGATCCTGGAGACTGGTTCGCCACCCTCGACATGAAAGACGCATACTTTCACATCTCAATTTACCCACCTCACAGACGCTTCCTGCGATTCGTGGTAAACGCGGTGCACTACCAATTTGCAGTCCTTCCCTTCGGCCTATCCTCGGCCCCAAGAGTGTTCACGAAATGTATGGCTGTCGTGGCAGCGTACCTTCGTCAACAAGGGATACAGGTGTTCCCGTACCTAGACGACTGGCTGGTACGCGGTCGCACCAAAGAGCAAGTTCAAGCTCACGTCCACATAATAGTGCACACATTCAACGAGTTGGGCATCCTGCTCAACAAGGACAAATCCACTCTGGAACCTACCCAGAGAATAGAATTCATCGGCGCAGTTCTAGACTCCAGACGTGCACAAGCCATCCTGCCAGACAACCGCTTTGGCACCATCACGAGCCTCATTCAAGGGCTCCAGGCCTTCCCAACTACCACGGTGAGGTCGTGCCTTACCCTGCTGGGTCACATGGCTTCCTGCACGTACGTAACCAGGCATGCCAGACTTCGGCTTCGCCCACTCCAGACCTGGGTGTCGTCAATATACCGCCCACATCGGGACACTCTGAACATGGTGGTCACGGTCCCGATCTCGGTCCTGACCTCCCTCACCTGGTGGCTAGATCACAATGTGGTCTGCGAGGGGATACCATTTCACGCCCCACAACCCTCTCTGCACCTGGTCACAGACGCTTCATCTCTGGGTTGGGGCGCCCATCTCAACGAACACCATACCCAGGGCCTGTGGACTGCATCCCAGCTAGCCCTGCACATCAATGTTCGGGAACTGATGGCGGTACGACTGGCGTGCCAGGCATTTTTCAACCTCCTACGTGGCCGATGTGTGTTAGTTCTCATCGACAACACCACGGCCATGTTTTACATCAACAAGCAAGGAGGAGCACGTTCGTCAATTGTATGCCAAGAGGCCATTCGCCTGTGGGACTTCTGCATCGCCCACTCAATCCACCTCACGGCATCGTTCCTCCCTGGAGTCCAGAACACTCTAGCGGATCGACTCAGCAGGTCCTTCCAGACGCACGAGTGGTCTATCCGTCCGGACATCATACATTCCATCTTCCAGAGGTGGGGGTTTCCCCAGATAGACCTGTTTGCATCCCGAGACAACAGGAAGTGCCACGTGTTCTGCTCCCTACAAGGTCGAGCTCCGGGCTCCCTCTCGGATGCGTTTCTCCTTCCCTGGAAAGACCACCTGTTTTACGCCTTCCCTCCGTTTCCTCTGGTCCACAAGGTACTGCTCAAATTGCGCAGAGACCAGGCACAGGTAATTCTGGTCGCTCCAGCGTGGCCGAGACAACACTGGTACACCACACTGTTAGAACTCTCGGTTCAGACACCGATCCTGCTTCCGTTGTATCCGGATCTCATCACGCAGGACCACGGCCGGCTGCGTCACCCCGACCTGCAATCACTCCACCTCACGGCGTGGCTGCTCCATGGTTCACCCAGGCAGAGCAGCAATGCTCGCACTCTGTCCAACAGATTCTGCTGAGCAGTAGGAAGCCCTCAACACGCACCACGTACCTGGCCAAGTGGAAGCGGTTCTCCTGTTGGTGCGAACAACGAGCCACGTCCCCGTTGCGGGCACCCATTCCTCTCATTTTGGAGTATCTCCTCTCCCTAAAACAGCAGGGGTTGGCGATATCTTCAATTAGAGTTCACCTGGCCGCTATATCGGCCTTTCACCCAGGGGAACTCGCGTCCTCGGTATTCTCTAACCCGATGGTCGTTAGATTCCTCAAGGGCTTAGACCGGACGTACCCACAACAACGTCAGCCCGTTCAGACGTGGGACCTCAACCTGGTTCTCTCCAAGCTCACAGGTCCTCCATTCGAGCCACTGGCCACCTGTTCTCTTTTGTACCTATCCTGGAAGACAGCCTTCCTCGTAGCCATCACCTCAGCAAGGCGCGTTTCTGAACTCAGGGCGCTTACATCCGAGCCCCCTTATACAGTTTTCCATAAGGATAAAGTGCAGCTTCGTCCACATCCTGCCTTTCTCCCTAAGGTGGTTTCTCCATTTCATATCAACCAGGACATCTTTCTCCCGGTCTTTTATCCCAAACCACATGCCACTCGCCAGGACCAACGTCTCCATTCCCTGGACGTGCGAAGGGCCCTGGCCTTCTATATTGACCGCACAAAGCACTTTAGAAAGACGACGCAACTCTTCGTCGCAGTGGCCGACCGAATGAAAGGCTCACCGGTCTCCTCACAACGCCTATCCTCCTGGATTACGTCTTGCATCCGGACTTGCTATGACCTGGCAGGTGTCTCAGCACCGCACCTCACCGCTCACTCCACGAGGGCCCAAGCCTCCTCGACTGCTTTCCTGGCACATGTTCCGATACAGGACATTTGTAGAGCGGCGGTTTGGTCATCAGTCCACACGTTTACAGCTCACTATGCACTAGTGCAGCAGTCCAGGGACGATGCTGCCTTCGGGTCAGCGGTTTTGCACACAGCAATGTCTCACTCCGACCCCTCCACCTAAGTTGGGCTTGGGAGTCACCTAATGGAATGGATATGAGCAAGCACTCGAAGAAGAAAAGACGGTTACTCACCGTTGTAACTGTTGTTCTTCGAGATGTGTTGCTCATATCCATTCCAAACCCGCCCCCCGTCCCCACTGTCGGAGTAGCCGGCAAGAAGGAACTGAGGGGGCGCCGGGTCGGCTGGGGTATATATTCAGCGCCATGAAGGCGCCACTCTAGGGGGCTCCACAGCCGACCCGCCGGTGTTGCTAGGGTAGAAAATCTTCCGACGATCGTGCACGCGGCGCGCACACACCTAATGGAATGGATATGAGCAACACATCTCGAAGAACAACAGTTACAACGGTGAGTAACCGTCTTTTCTTCCCTAACTCTCAAACAAAGAAAGGGCTACACTCCTCGGATAAATTATTTGCAAAGGACATTTTAATCAGCAAAAGTCAGTTCTTTGTTGGGAATGGGAGATGTACAGCAAAAAGGGATCTTGAGAGCGGTCACTCCAATTTCTGAGGCACTGATGCCCCAGCTTGGGATTCGAGGCATAAAACTGCAGTCCTAACCCCTTGTGGCCATTTAAAATCCCATGGCATGCTTCGTAAGGGTAGCAGGATTTCCAACCCTACCTGTTTCAAAATTGAGTCAGGCCTCCCAAAATCACACGATTGGCTTAAAAATCACAAGATTTTTAAAAAATAAGACTTTGCATCTTTTTATTTGCTTTCTGCTGTCTGAGCCTTTAGGTTTTGTGTTTTGAAGCTTCTCTTTGCAACCATGAGGGCGAGATACTTATTTCCTTTAAAGGCTGAGATTCTCGAGTAATCATATGACTCCAGAAGCAGAGGTTTTAAGAAAAACACCAAGTATTATGAGACTCATGATAAAATTGTGATAGTTGGCAATGTTGAAATAGGGTTGTTAATCCCTGTGTCCTACCAAATTCCAACTTGAATATCTAGATTCTGCCTCCTTAGACTCTTCTTGCAGTTTAATTGCATGTGATCTTAGCCTTCATTTCCTGTTCTAAATTGTTCTGTAGTGTCCCTGTGAGCTGTTAAACAGCTGCTGGACTAAAGTAATGGGTAAGTTAGTTCCCTGGTAAAGCTGACTGAGATAAAAGATGCTTTGAAAGCATGCCATAGTTCTGAGTCAGCATTATCTAATGATTAGAACAGAGGACTAGATGTTACAAGGCCTCTATTCCTGACTCAGTCACTAGCTCACTATGTGGCTTTAGGAAACTCAGTTAATTTTGGTACATTTATCTAATAAATATAGTACTTTTCTTTTTGCAAAGTTGCCTGCGACCATTAGATGAAGGTTATCATACTTCATAGCTGCAAAGTCTTAATGTGATCTTCTGTGTGTCCAATGTGAAAAGTTGTCACACCTCTGATATTAGTTCTCTTTAAGTATTTACATAGTGGTGTTCCCCTTGAGACTCATGTCTTTAGACTAAATACATCTACTTGAATTATTTTGTCTTCATTTTCAAGTTCCTGTATCACTTTGGTTGCCTTTCCCTGTGTCGAGAATAAAGTATGAGCAGTCTGGCTTAATGGTTAGAGTCAAAGTGAATCAGGACCAGGAACCAGAGCTGAGGGTCAGAGCTGTAGTCCAGAGCCCAGGGGTAAAGCCAGAGTCAGGGGACAGAGACAGAGTCAGGAGCCAGGCACCAGAGTCAGGACTAAGGAACTGTTGGCCTGGTGTCTTAGGCTAGGTCTACACTACCCGCCTGAATCGGTGGGTAGAAATCGACCTCTCGGGGATCGATTTATCGCGTCCCGTTGGGACGCGACAATCGATCCCCGAATCGACGTTCTTACTCCACCAGCGGAGGTGGGAGTAAGCGCCGTCGACAGAAAGCTGCAGAAGTCGATTTTGCCGCCGTCCTCACAACGGGGTAAGTCGGCTGCGATACGTCTAATTCAGCTACGCTATTCACGTAGCTGAATTTGCGTATCTTAAATCGACTCCCCCCTGTAGTGTAGATGTACCCTTAGTTAGCCATTCCCAGGCTCAACTGCAGGTCCTCATTCCTAATACCCTGAAGTTTCATTTTTATTTTATTTATACACATCTCCCTTTTAAAAAGTGTGGAGGCCTGATTTGTGTAAAGTGTCCAAGGTATAGTTTCACCAACGCATTAAAAAGTTCTAATAAAGGGGTTCTCAAACTTTTGTCTTGATGACTCCTTTCACACAGCAAGCATCTGAGTGCAACCTCCCTCCCCCCTTATAAATTAAAAACACAATTTTTTATATTAAACACTATTATAAATGCTGGAGCAGGGTTTGGGGTGGAGGCTGACATCATAACCTCACAACCCCCAGATTGAGAATCCCTGTTGTAATATAACCCCTCCTTTCTCTCTCATATTTAATACAGAACTTAACTGGCCTCTCTTTTTCTCTTTTAAACATGGTATCCAGCTTGTGTCCAGGTCAGAATTTCCCTTCAGTGGGAGTTTGAAACTAAGGAATGGAAAAATTTCCCAATGCTTTGGAGGAGGCAAAGGATGAACAGAGAACACAGCTTTCACTTCTTTCTTCCCCCTCCCCTCAGGCCTCCATCTCAGAACATTAGTTCTGCAGAGTGGAAAGGGAATGAGGCTGAGTTGGCTCCTTCCCCTCTTGGGCTGGCTAGAAAACCAGAATTCCATTTTGTGAAAAATATTGAGGTTTTGACATTTGTTTACATTCCACATCAGAACAAAAACAAGACCTTTGAAATGCTCAGAAAAAGAGGGAGACCCAGCCCTGAATACTCATTAGCTCTTTGGCTAGGACAGGCAGCTGGAGTGTGGGAGATCCGGGTTCTCTAATTTGGAGTAGGGACTTGAATCTGAGTTCTCACTTCCCTAACCAGCAGCTATTCGCTATTCTGGCATTCTCTGTGCCTCAGATTCCTGACCAGCTCTAATCCCTTTCCTTTGATTAAATGTGGGGCATTTTAGTGGGTTATCCACTTATTTAAAGCTCCACACTGAAAAATTGTAGGCATGATCTAGCCTCAATTTTGCAATTTAAAAATGTATGTCTAGCTAAAAAGTGAATACAGGTAGTTCTCAGCCTTAATGAGAGCCAAATGGAAAGAGCCTGACCTGAAAACAGACAGATTCTGCACACAGAGTGCTACTCTCTAACTGTTTGTCCCATGACTGACTCCCTGGAACCTAGAATCTGATTTAAGGCCTTAGGGCATTCCCATAAGATGAAGAGTATTAATAGTTTAAAATGTGGCCATATAGACAAAGATGGGTCTGAGGGTGTGGGAATCTGGGGTAATTTGACACATGATTGGCCATATCCTAGAAATGGTTTATTTGCCTTGGGGATTTTTACCTTTAAGTTGCATGCAGGTCAGTTTCGAGCATTTCTTCACAGCGATGAGGACTAAGCACTTACACTCCTTTTTAATGAATATAGGGATTCTTATGTATTCACATGATTCCAGGAGCTGAGGCTTTAAGTAATACTTCAAATATCGCAAGAACTGGCAGCACTGAGAAGGTGAGAAAGATCTTGTGTCCCACTTCCAAAAGACTGGTATGTTGACATAGACATTGCTTCAGATGAAATCTTATTTAAGATCAATGACAAAATTGAACACTGGCATTTCCCTCCTTAAGAACTATCTTGTGGTGTGATGACTCCATAAAACTTCATTCATTCACTCTGCAGTGTGGGTAACTTATGTCTATAAACCCCTTCTTTGTTCAGCCATGCTGTGTGCTAGCCCTGAGAAATCAGAATATAAACCTGCTCACACAACAAGGGAGGGGTCTGGGCAGTGTGTGTGGAGGGGGGGAGTTCAAGGAGGACTCTGGAGAGTGGGAGAGGGGAGAGTCAGGGCAGTCAAGGAAAAGGGGCCCAGGGAAATGCAATAGCAGGGAGGGGAGCAGTACACAGGGGAGCCAGGGGGCCTGCATTTTTGTGTGCGTACTTTGTATATATTTTCAACCTGTAGTTGTCATATCACTTACACACATGCACAAGGTGGGCAGTGGATAAAAGAACAGATGAGAGAGCAAAACCCCTGGTCTACACTTAAAAGTTAGGTCAACATAGCTATGGCACCCGCGCATGTGAAAGCTATGCCCACACAACTGCCCCAGTATAGAGGCAGCTAGGTCAATGGAAGAATTCTTCTATCAACTTAGCTACCGCTGCTCTGAGAGTGGATTGTTAATAGTGATGGGAAAAACCCTTTCCATTGCAGTAACAAAGGTCTGCACTTCAGCGCTAGAGCTGCAGCTCCCGTAGCATAGACACATGGCCCCAGTATTTATTCTTTTTAAACCTTTGCATGATTTTTAGGCCAATCACATGGTAGATACACTAGAGGGTAGGGATCGGATATAGAGGGACCTAGACAAATTAGAAGATTGGGCCGAAAAAAACCTGATGAGATTCAACAAGGACAAGTGCAGAGTCCTGCACTTAGGACGGAAGAATCCCATGCACTGCTACAGACTAGGGACCGAATGGCTAGGTAGCAGTTCTGCAGAAAAGGACCTAGGGGTCACAGTGGACGAGAAGCTGGATATGAGTCAACAGTGTGCTCTTGTTGCCAAGAAGGCTAACGGCATTTTGGGCTGTATAAGTAGGGGCATTGCCAGCAGATCGAGGGACGTGATCGTTCCCCTTTATTCGACATTGGTGAGGCCTCATCTGGAATACTGTGTCCAGTTTTGGGCCCCACACTACAAGAAGGATGTGGAAAAATTGGAAAGAGTCCAGCGGAGGGCAACAAAAATGATTAGGGGTCTGGAGCACATGACTTATGAGGAGAGGCTGAGGGAACTGGGATTGTTTAGTCTCCAGAAGAGAAGAATGAGGGGGGATTTGATAGCAGCCTTCAACTACCTGAAGGGGGGTTCCAAAGAGGATGGAGCTCGGCTGTTCTCAGTGGTGGCAGACGACAGAACAAGGAACAATGGTCTCAAGTTGCAGTGGGGGAGGTCCAGGTTGGATATCAGGAAAAACTATTTCACTAGGAGGGTGGTGAAACACTGGAATGCGTTACCTAGGGAGGTGGTGGAGTCTCCTTCCTTGGAGGTTTTTAAGGCCGGCTTGACAAAGCCCTGGCTGGGATGATTTAGCTGGGAATTGGTCCTGCTTTGAGCAGGGGGTTGGACTAGATGACCTCTTGAGGTCCCTTCCAACTCTGATATTCTATGATTCTATGATTCTTGGAGTCATGAGACTTTTCGCTTTCTTGTTTTTCTTTTTGATTTCTTTATTTCTTTTAAATAGAAGTAAGTTTCTAACCCTCGTGTTTGTGGAGAAAAGCTCATAACAAGAACCCAAAAGGCTCAAAACCAGAAAGCCAATAAAAAGACACCAATTTAAAAAAACAGCCCCTCATGCTGTTTTAGCCAGTTTCATGATGGGGGGGGGACGGGGGACTGGCTCATGATTTTTGAATGCTTGAGGTTAGCAATTCTGCTCCTGAAAAATGTAACCAATGTCTTTGGAAAAAGAGGCTGCTCAACTCCTCTCACAATCAGGCTCCCCATCCTTAACTGCCATACACTTGTTTTCCCTAGAGGTGTGTGTTATGGATGGTGTCAGCTTTAGATTTTTCTCGGCTTGTGTTCAACTTTGTGAGGGAAAGGCAGTTCTTGGTTCTATTCCATACCTAGTACAGAACTTACTTTTTGTCACTCTTCACCAAACACACACAATGCAAAGCCTGGAGGAAAGACTGATGCATGGCACCAAGGCTCAGACTGACCTGCCTAGCAGCAGCTCAACAAGTCAGTACGTCTTATTTTTGCGGTTTCTATGTGCTCCAGGCTGTCAGCTCGCATTAAAAAAAATAAAAGGTGAGGCCCAATTTTTCAAAAGAGCTCAAGGCTGGATTTGTAAATTCTCAGCAACCACAATTGGAGCCAGATTTTCAGAAAAGCTCCACTCTAATTTAGGAACTGAAGTGAAATCCTGACCATTTTGAAGTTAATAGGAGTTTTGCCATTGACTTCTATGGGTCCAGGTTTTCATTCATCTCAGGTTTTTCAGAAATGCTTTCCACCCAGCAGCTCCTATTGTGACACTGACTAGATTTTTCTGAGAAACTCAGTAGCTAATGTGCTGAGCTCTTTTGAAAATCTGGCCCCAGTTGTGAGTGCTGAGTCCTTTTGAAAATCTGGCCCTAAATCTCTAGCCTTTATGGTTGTGAAGAAAAATGTGTAAATAGTGTCAATGAAGTGGTGATGGCCGCAGAGTCTGAAACAAAAGCTCATTCTTCTCAGTGAAGTGTTAACTCAGAAGCCTAAGGAGAATGATTTCATGTCAACATGGTTAACTATTTCACTGATCAAAGAATATCAGAATGGAGAAGGGTGATCATATCATGAGGATCTGCACAGTCTACTTTGACATCATGTCATGGCACCACAAGTGAGTGATGCTTCAATAACTGCAGCCGCTTATGCTTCCCCCTTAATCTGACCTGTTGAATCAACAAGCCAAAGGAGCACCCAAGTCCTGCCCAGGGAGACCTGAAATCCAGGATGATATCTGAGCCTCCATGAGGGGGAGACAGGCTTGAGAAGCCAAACAGAGCCCATCAGCTCTTTGAACCCTATGGGTGGTGCGCCAAGTCCAAGAAGTACTATGAACATCTGCCTAACCTCTTGGAAGCTGATTCTCATTTTGATATCTCATGTGCTGGAGTTTGAAAAAGTGCCACTGTTTTCTCCCTACCCCCAATTCAGCACCTGTGTTGCACTCAAAAGAAGCACAATTTTTTTTTCATATCCAATACTGGGATTCTCAAGTTCATGCCAAATACAAATATATTGCTAACCCCAAGTGCCCAAAAATCACGAGACTGTCTTAAAATCACGAGATCTTTAAAAATAATAACTTTTGGAATTTTTCTGTGTCTTCTAGTTTTTGAACCTGTAGGGGGTCACATTTTCAAGCTTTTCTCTGCAACCATGTAGGTTAGATGTGTAATGTTAACACAGAAATTAAAGCTGAAATTCCCCCCAATCACAGGATTCCAGAAGCTGGGGCTTTCTGGAAAACACTAAATATTGCTAGACTCATGGTAAAACAACAAAAGTTGGCAACACAGGAAAGGCACTGTTTAGCTGGCATATTTCATAACCTCATTTTTAAAGAAAGTATTACTATCAAAATGTTGTGCAAAAGCCATTCTTAAAAATTCAGATTTACAGCAAGTTTACTAATCTGAACATCTACTTTTACTTGGGTTAGCATAGATGCGCCCATCTCCACACGCACACAAGGCTAGAGTTCATACTGTAACTTTGCAAGGCATGCTATACCACTATTGAGCTTTGTTCTGAGAAGACATGCATTAATTAGCACTTGTATAGTGCTTTATATCTTGGACATGTTTCATATTCATCATCCAAAAAACAGCTGTCCAAGACATTTGGGTGATTATTACCACTTCCCAAATGGAGAAAATGAAGCTACAGAGGGGATGAGAGGAAAGATATTATTGTGGTTTAAGGCATAGGTATGGCAATCCATGTAAAGTGGACTTTATTCCTGGGTCTGCAGTGATCTTATTGTGCAATCTTGGGGACACCTTTTAGCTTCTTTACACTTCAATTTCCCCATCTGTACATTTCTGGCTTCTTTCAGTTCAAACTGAAAGTGAAAAGACAGGCAGGCAGTCATATGTGCAAAGAGTAGGAAGAGAAGCCTGAACAGCTTTGTGCTTTTGAGATCCTTAGATGTGGGGTGCTATACTTGATAGTTGCAAAGTCTTGTGTTTATTGCACGTCTGATGTAAATAGTGTTGCCAGATTTTTTTTCCCGTTACTTTGGGGTATGCTCATTTATTAGGGTTACTCTTCTTGGGGGGGAGGGATCTGTAATTCTTTCAATGTGCTGCTTGTGTCACTTGTGTTTTCATATGGAGCTCTAATTTTCCCTTCTGCAAGTCCCCTCCCAATGGAGCTATCTTGCAGGACCTAGGTTCCCTAGGGCTGGGTTCCTCCAGCCCCAGAATCAGATGAACACGAACACACATACACATAATATATATAATTAAGAGCAAGTCTGAGTGTACTGGGTCAATCAGCACTTTCAAGCTGACCCCTTATATATCCCTGGCCTCAATAGGCTGGGCCAAGCAGCACTTCCAAGCTGCCTCCCTTATATGCCACAGGTTCAGCATGTCCGGGCATCCCTATCCTCACTTTCACGTCACAATTGTTGTGGTAGTAACTCACTTGATGAGCAAACCCCACAGTATTTTTGGGCACTACAGAGATCTTTAGCTTAGGTAAGAGAAGTGTTGCTGCAGAGTGAATGGGGAAGCTAAAACCACAAAAGAGTAAAGCTCAGTGAGGGAAGCAACCAGCTAATCATAAAAGTTATTAATTGAATAATAGTAATAACCACATAAGGAGAGCCTAAACAACCGTAACAGTTACATTATTAAAGGTTACAAAAGTCATATATAGAAAACTGTACCTGCCTGAGGTAGAAAAGAAAACAGAGAGAGAGAGAGAGAGCTGGGATCTCACGAATCCATGAAGCTTGAACTGGTCGGGGTTCCCAAGTGATGGTGGTAGCTCAGGGTCCTGAGTGCAGGAGACAGGCAGAGCCCCCAGCATGATCAGTCAGGAGAAGATGAAATCCCAGTGGGACTGATCCAGAGTTTGGATCCAGGCATTAGAGCACTTCCTTGAGCGTGGGTAGAGATTTTTGTAGGGAAACAACAATGGTTCAAGGGAGAACACTAGATTTGCTTATGGGTAAACTGATGACTCAAGGGTTTTCTTTAGGCTAGACAATAGAAGCTGATTACTCTTGGCTATGGGTAGTGTTCCTTCCAGGGAGCTCACAATAAAATTAGGCAGCGTCAGTATTTTGGATATCAATCAAGCAGGGCCGGCTCTAACAATCAAGAGCGCCACCCTGCCATAACACCCTCCCCCCCAAGCGCCATGCTGCGCCACCAAAACACCCCCCTTGAGCGCCGCGCCGCTGAAACACCCCCCCAAGTGCCGTGCCGCCGAAACACCCTCCCCCCCTGAGTGCCGCACCGCTGAAACACACCCCCTCCGAGCACCACGCCACGCAACTAAAACAAAAACAACCCACCCACACACCCCCGAGCGCCGCCCGGCCGAAACAAAAATAACAACAACAAAACCCTCGAGCGCTGCCACGCAAAAAAAAAAAAAACCATCCCAAGCACCTCCCGCCACGCCAAGATTCGCCGCCCCTTACAGGGTGCTGCCCCAAGCACATCCTTGGTCAGCTGGTGCCTGGAGCCAGCTCTGCAATCAAGGATTCATTACTAGAATTGATCTGCTAACTGCTGAGCTGGGTGTGTGCAGGTGTAGGTTCATTAACATCTGGAGCCAAGATCCCCCAGGATGCAGTGCTTCCCTGCTCCCAGAGTTCAGTGCGGTTCTTGCCTTGGAATCTCTGCTCTCCATTCTGTATGCTAATGGAGATGCCTCCCTGTCCCATCTTTGGTGCAAATGAGGCTAGGGGAGTTGCGTTAATCCTATCACCCTTGTCAGGAGGGGTCTAGGTGAGTCTCCCACCGTCCTTCACTGCTTTTAGCAAGTCTTTTCTCTGATCGGTTTTGGTTCAAGCAGAGGCTGGGGGGGGGGGGGTCCCTTCATGAGTCAGACAGGCTGGATACTGTGCCCTGGTTTCCCCAAGAACACAGAGCTGACTGGTATCAATAGTCTTTACTCCTCTAATATTATTTCTCTTTAGAGATTTTCATAGTTGTGTTCCCCTTGAGCTAAATGCCCTTGAGCTCATGTCTTTGAGCTAAATACATCAACTTAAATTAATTTTTCTTCAGTTTCAAGTGCCTGTATCACTCTGGTTGTCTTTCCCTGAAGTTTGAGTTTTTAATATTTCCCAGTTTAAAAAGTGGAGACCAGATCAGTGTAGAGTGCCCTTCTCACTCTCCCTCCTCAGGGTAGGACCTGAAAAATCCGTGTGAAATTAAATAATGTATTAGAGGTGCTGCTGGTAGTCATTCTAGTTGAGGTTGCTAACCCAGTCCACTATACGACCATATTTTCAGTTGCTCATAAGGTTGAACTTTAACCATTGAAGCTGAACTTTTCCATGTCAGGTGTCTGCCTTAGGCTCAATTATTTTTGGAGCAAAAATGATTAAACCGTTTTTGAGAACAAAGTTAGGGGAAAATATGTTTTGCCCATGTTAAATATAAGTGTGGGTGTATGTGTATAAAAATAAATAATGACATACTGTTTTTAAAGAGTGCTCTATCAAACAGCCTTTATAAATTGATTTATTTCAAAATATTCCTAAATTGACAAGGTTAAGTGCAGATTTATATAGCACTCTTTAGATCCCCGTGGATGGAAAGCATACAGAACTGCAACTATCAAATACGGGGGTGGGGTGGGGGGGACAACCAAACCAAACCCTCCCACTCCTTATGTGTAATGGAAAGTCAAAGGCAGCACATAAAGTGTAACCTGTGGGTTTACATCCGGGGGGAAGGAAGTGCCTGCCCTTGGTTGATTGTGTAAATAAAGACTGAGAGGATGGAATGAAGGAGCAGCTTCCAGCGATGCCAAAGACCAGACGTTTAACACACACACCAGGCACTGGATCGCATTTCAACTTACTGACTTTGTGGAGTCAAAAGTTCTCCTGCTTTTAAAGTTCCCAGTGTGGCTGCTTTTCTGTCTCCCTCTCTCCCCCTTCTCTCGCTCTTAAAAAATGCATCAGTCTCTTCCCCCAACCCCGGTCTTGTGTGTGTGATTCTCTCGTGTTTCCACTACTAACGTGCTGCTGCTGCCGTCTCTTTTTTGTAGCGGAAACGAGTGGTGTGGCTGAAATGACGTACAGGACAAGGGTTACTTTGTACGTCTCCTCTCCTGGAGAGACAGACAACGGGACAGTCATTCAGTCCACCCTCCCTTCCTCTTGGAGCATTAGTTAGCTTAGCCTTAGCAAGAAGGAGAGGAGACTGAGCCAGGGAGGGTGAGAGAATCAGGAAAAAAAAGAGCTCTCTCCTCCCAACACAGGAGGAGGAGGAAGAGAACCAGAGGCCAAACAAAACAGTGAGAGAGTTGAAGGAAACCTCCTCCCCTTCTGGGAAAAGGAAAGTGAAGAGTGAGTAGGCTTTGAGGATGATAACTTAGTGCAGAGCAGGGAGGGGCAGCCAGTCCTTTCTCTCCCAGGCTCTGCCAGGTGCCCCCATTGCAGAAGTGCTCACGTCTGTCTGGTGTGTTTGGGAAGGGGGACAGGAGAGATGGCACAGGATGCTGAAGGGGGTGAGGATGCGCCCCAGGTGCTGAAGGAAGAGGAGAAGGAGAGGAAGAACAGGAGGCGAAGCAAGAGGAAGAAGGAGAGCAAGACACGGACTGTGCGCTCTAACCTGCTGCTACCTGGGCCTGAGGCGGAGAAGCCCCAAAGGAGCCCCCTGGCCAACAATCGCCTCAAGACCACCAAGTACACGGCTCTGTCCTTCCTGCCCAAGAACCTCTTTGAACAGTTTCACCGCCTGGCCAATGTCTACTTCGTCTTCATTGCGCTGCTCAACTTCGTGCCGGCGGTGAATGCCTTCCAGCCTGTGCTGGCCTTGGCCCCTGTGCTCTTCATCCTGGCTGTCACTGCCATCAAGGACTTGTGGGAGGATTACAGCCGCTACCGCTCTGACAATGAGATTAACCACATGGAGTGTCTGGTCTACTGCAGGTGAGGGAGCATGCTGTGTGCATGGGGTGGAGGGTGGGAGACTGGCAGAGACATGGGGGGAGCATTATGGCAACTGGTTTCAATGGAAAGACTGAGATGGGGGCACATAAGAAGGGCGGGGGCATGTTGAGGGGTTGATATCACCAAACAGGGATTTGTCTCTTCCCCCATGTGCTTGCTGCTATGAAATGTGGGAGAGGGTCTAGAGGGATTGTATTTTTGACCATATTTGTACAGCGCCTAGCACAGTGGGGTCCCTCCCAGCCCATAATTAGGGCTCCTAGGTGCTACAGTATTATAATGAGAGTTGGGGAGTGAGCAGGTGACATGCTCCGAAGTGTTTCCATTTACAACACTAAACTCAGCTTAATGAAAACACGCTGTTATTCACATCTTTGGTATTTATCCCATGAACCCAGTTTACTGTCCTCTTATCCAGAAGTTTTGACATTCCCAAAGCATTTGAGATAAGCTGTGCTTGCAAACAGAAAAATTCTAATTCATTCGGATGACTGGGAATCCCACAGTGAATTACGGACTTGTGAGAGTTAGTGAGTAAGCAAAGTTTTTTGTTTTTGTTTTTTAAAAAAAAGGCTTATGCAGCATCACAAAATGAACTTCATTCATTTACCAGACAAGTATTATTTGATTTGTAAGCATTTGTAAGAATACTTCATCGTGTAAGTGGTCAATTCTACTGCAGTATACTTGCTAACAGGGATTTAGTTTTAGTAACATGAAACCACACTCAAGCAATGTGCTATTAAATCTTTGCTGAGCAGAGGGTAGAGGCCTCAGGTTTCTCTGTTTGAATTATGGGGGGTGTGGGTTAGTGAAGTGTGAATTGGTGGGGTTCTGCTGTGTTTGCTTTTCTAAAGAATGTGAGGTGGGGGCATCATTCGACATTTGCTTTTCAAAAGCCCATCATTTATCATCAGAAGTGTCATCATGCACTGTGAATTTGCTACCTCCTGGTGCTGAGAGAGGAGTTTTCGTCCATTTGTTTTTTCTCTCTTTGAAATGAATTTTTACATGTGATCAGAGCTACACTGATTTACACCAACCGAGGATCTAGCCCTTAGAGTTTTTAGCAGTTCCTTTTTAAAGCATCATTGGTTATTTACCCAATCGTAACTGAGGCTGAGATTTTTTGGGAAGCCAGGGGTGTGGGGCGGGAGGGTGGTCTTATGCACCAGTTTCCAAGAGAGCTGGTTTTGCTGATCCTTCTGCTGCTATTACAGTACAGGTAGTAAAGCGAGGCAGGAATGTGAAACATGTGTTAAGAAGTTTATGTTGTCTCTTCCTGGTTGGGTGGTGAGGGGGTCCTGACTGAGACAGGCATTCCAGCAGACAGCAGCAACTCTCTCATTACAAGTCAGAACAGACTAAGTCAGAAATACTTGCAGTAGGCTTTATTTTTAGTCTTCAGCAAATTCTGTCTTTCATTTCCCAGTCTCATATCACATCAAGAAATCTCAACCTAATTTTTTCCCCTCCCATAGTTATGCTTGTGTGGGAAAGATAGTAAAAGGGTTTTATTTCAGTTGGCTAAAACTGTAATAACTAAACCAAGGCAAAGCACATGCAAACAAGTAACACTTGTTTAGGACCACATTCTGACACCCCAACTCATGTGGAACAGATTTAAAATTTTTATTAAAGCTAATGTTAAAAAAATTATATAATACATAGGTTGAGAAAAGAGTGTCTGTACAGCTGGGTATAGTGCTTAGATTATCCACAAATACAAAGTTTGTTTTTAAGGTCATATGATAGAGTACATAATCAGCAATATCCCAATTTAAGGTGAATAGATTTAACAATACAGTTTAGATCAGGGATCAGCAACCTTTGGCCCGCGGCCCACCAGGATAAGCCCCCTGGCGGGCCGGGCTGGTTTGTTTAGCTGCCGCGTCCGCAGGTGCGGCCGATCACGGCTCCCACTGGCCGCAGTTCGCCGTTCCAGGCCAATGGGGGTTGCGAGAAGCCACGGCCAGCACATCCCTCGGCCCGCGCCACTTCCCGCAGCCCCCATTGGCCTGGGACGGCAAACCACGGACAGTGGGAGCCACGATTGGCCGAACCTGTGAACGCAGCAGGTTAACAAACTGGCCCAGTCCACCAGGGGGCTTACCCTGGTGGGCCGCAGGCCGAAGATTGCCGATCTCTGGTTTAGATATTAGAATCCGAATACTCGGTTACATCACACATGAAAAGTTGTACAGAGATTTGATTGTGAAAAACAAAATATAACAATGAGTGGAGATTGTCCCTCAGTAATTGAGAATTAGGTATGTTGTCCATTTAGAAAATACAATCCATGAGGAAAGTATTTAAGTTATTTTCCTGTACCTTATTCTGAGCAGTTCCAAAATCTATCTGCTAGTAAATAGGAATAAAATAGAAACATGTAATCTAGACCCCAAAGTTAAAAATTAAAAAACTACATGTTGTAGAAGCCATTCAAAAGCCTTAATAATAATTCTGGGCTGGCTTTCCCCACCAAAACTTTTCTTTTTGAACTGCAACTAAATGGTTAAAAGTGACCATTAGAAAATGTGTACTTTCACTGTCATTTTCAGATTGATATTGAAGCTCGTTGAGATTCACAGCTAAGCGTTTAATGTGTTGTACTTTGTTCTAGTTTTTTTCGGGCCCCCCAGCAAGGGCGGACCGGCTAACCAGGGCCGACAAGAAGGGGTGGGGGAAGTGGGGCCCCGGGCCCCCTTCCCAACCGCCAGGCCCAGTAATTTGTACCGGCTTTCCCCCTGCCCCTGACCATACTGTCGAAATGGAGCCACCTTTGGGGGAGACAGCAGCAGACAACTAGCTCCCAAAATATTCAAGAGCCAGAGGCCGGGATTTTCCCCCGAGGAGTTGTAAGGAAAACCATTTATTTTCTGCTAAGTACCATAGGCCCCTTAATGTCCATGCAGAACAGACTGGCCCTTGCTTTCTAATTGTTTAACATTTCTTTTCAGATGAAGATGGAAGTCAGTTCTTACATTACCTAGACTCGTTCATCTATGGTCACTGTGTTGCTTTACTCATGGCTACAGTATCGATTCCTTATTTGAGCATAAATTGCAAAACTGAAATTTAATGATAGGCAGGATATTGACAAAAGTAGTAACCTCAGTAAGAGGCTTTCAGTAATAAATATACAAATAGACCTTTCCCGTATCTGTACATCACAGAATAGGATAGGAAGGGTTGATATTACACCAATAAGCAAGATGCGAAAAAAGTTGTGGTAGGGGCTATACCTTTCTCCTCCTACCTCCCCACAACAATGGGAACTCTGATGACCACTCCTTATAAAGTTATTATTGCAGTGTGAATTCAGACATCAGTCGAATGACGTTTGGCAATGCCCTATAGCAATAGAAAAAAATGCAGATTGCACACTGAAACGTTTTCTCAGACTAATTCCAAGATACACACATTGCTGCTGTTTTTAAATATTTGGCAACACCAAGTGTGGGCTGGGAGTGCATGTCTTAAAAGCTCTTCTAGGCAGAGGTCTTGTTTTCAGTATATTCTTGCAAAGCACGATATGCATTCACATGCTGTATAAATAGAAAATTAATATGAATAACATTGGCACTCATCCTATATGGCAGTGTTTCCCAAACTTGGGATGCTGCTTGTGTAAGGAAAGCCCCTGGCGGGCCGGGTCGGTTTGTTTACCTGCCCCGTCCGCAGGTTCGGCCGATTGCAGCTCCCACTGGCTGCATTTCGCTGCTCCAGGCCAATGGGAGCTGCTGGAAGTGGCACGGGCCGAGGGACGTACTGGCCGCCACTTCCAGCAGCTCCCATTGGCCTGGAGCAGCGAAACGTGGCCAGTGGGAGCTGTAATCGGCCGGTCCTGCGGACGGCAGGTAAACAAACCAGCCTGGCCCACCAGGGGCTTTCCCTACACAAGCAGCATCCCAAGTTTGGGAAACACTGCTGTATGGAATTATATTTTGTAAGTGATTTCATGCAATGTTGCTGAAACACTGTCAGTTAACATTTTTCAGGGAGTATTATTTTCAAAGTGAAAGGCTTCAGTTTTAGTGCCTACTCTAATGTCTTTAAGGTCCAGAAAAAGTATTGCTGCAGTGTGTAAGCTTCTCTGTTTACAGATCAGAAGGCCATACTGTTTCTTTTGTGGACATGGAAACTTAGATTTATCAAATCAAAACTTCTGACCTGATTGTTTTTTTCAGTGGTGTTGCGCTCCTACTGTTCAGCTCCTACTGATTGTAATGGGAGCTGCAGGTGCTTATCGCCTTAGAAAATCAAGATTATCCTCCCTCAATAAAACCCAAGGGAAAGAGAAAAGAGAGCATGAGGAACTTGCTTCATGGAATTTCCAAAATATGTTCACCTAATTAACAGGTTTTCAGCCCTCCAGAAGAAACACAGGGTAACTCCGACACACAATCTGAGGAACGGGGCAAAGCAAGTTACATCCCTTGGGATCCTAAGACATCCATGTGGTGGCTGAAATCACTTCTCTGCATCCTTTCCAGAAATAAAGCATTCCTGCATCTGCTTCAAAAGGAAACGACTTAGGATTAGTCTGTTTCCTCTGCAGGGAGCTCTTTACACTAGAAATTGACTGCGGAGAATAAGGGAGTAGGATTGTGTGACTGGGGTCAGTATCCTTTTTCATCTGGCAAGGGGAACATTCCTCTTAATGTTACTCTCTTTTTGTCTGTTTTCTATGTTCTGTCCAGACTGACTGTGAATAACTAATTGGGAAGCATAATGGCACCAGTTACTCACTATGTCAACTTGCCAGACACAAGTGTTTTGTGGCAATCATGTGGTCGGGTGGAAACCAAGCCAAGTATCAGGAGAGCTAGGTTCTGTTCCCAAGATCTTCCACTGACTTGCTGTGTGACTTTGGGCAAATTTCCTCAACTACCTCAGTTTCTCCATTTAAAAAAAATGAATATCTTAGCCCCTTATGATGCATAGGAGAGCCCTTATAGAAATGATCTAGGCATACGTCATAAGGTATCGGGTCGTATTTCTGGTCTCTAGGCAGAGATTCAGAGACCCAAGGGAACTGACAGGCAGAGGCCTGGCCAAACAGTGGATTTCAGCTATCTCATATTGCTCCCCATTGTAACTCCTATTGTAAACTGGCAAAGCTGCTATAAGCCATGCCGTGCACTCCTGTAATTTACCATTGCTGCAGGCTGGAGGAGTTACCTTCTGTAGTGCTCATCATGGCTTAGAACTATTTTGCCTTTCCACACTGGAAGTGGTGCAGCTATGCTGGTGGCCAGCCACCAGTGGTTGTAACTGGGGCAAATCCCAAGTGTCAACAAGTTCTGCTGATGATGTTGGAGTAATGCCTTCAGCCTGTCTCCCCAGCCAGGATGTGGAAGCAAGAGCTAGGCCATCAAACTTTTGTTTTTAAAAACAAGCTCCAGGTGAAGTCTACTTTTAATTGACCTATCCGAGGCTTTTAAAATGGTGGTGTAGTTAAAAAGTGGTGAGTACAATAAACACTCAGAGGCAGAATAGGCCTGGCAAAAAACTCTACTGTTCCTGTGTTGGTCTGTGGACAGCACATCATCATTAATGCACAGAGACTCAGGAAAGTAGTCCTAAAGCTAGACCATGCCTGAAATGTAAGATCAGAAATCCAAGCTGGCATGTCTGCCTGGGTTCTTTTATAAGAATTGCAGTGGGACACTTATTTCCATGTTTGGTGGCAACCAAGCTTAAGAGTTCTTGAGTTTTCAAAGGGAACTGTACACTTAGTCCTGATCTCAAAGGCTTCTGCTGGCCACTCCCTTCATGAAGACTGCATCGTTAGCCCTGTCATCTCACTCCTTGGGCACTATGCACTGGTGGACTTACTGTGTCCAAAAACCAGGTTTTGCTTCACAGATCACCCTCAGGCACATGGATAGCTATAACATCCCAACAGGAGCCATGTATCAGTTCTCCCCTGGGAGGCAGGACCATCAGAACTAAAACCTCTCAGAACTATGGTCCAGATTTGCACCATACTCCAGCAATAAGATCGGGGGGGGGGGGGGGGGGGAGGAGCAGGGGGTGTCTCAGATTCATAGTATAGCCACATCTTCAGAAAGATTGTTGTGTGCCCATCCATAATTGTGTATACCACATTCCCTCCCAATGTTGATCAAATAACATTCCACAGCAGTTGTTTATTTGGAAAAGTAATACGCGAAAAGTACGTAATGTGATCTAGCAAGGAGACACAACACCATGTGACCATGCTCTTTGCAGACTACCAGAAAGAACTCTGTAGACTACTGTTCAGGAAGCTTCTCATTGATACATCATTACTGGCATAGTTAAGATTCTAATCTCAGCTTTCTGTGAGCACAGACACACACCGAATAGTAAAGAAAGCCTCCCTCTTTTACCACCTATCTCCAGCAATAGAAATTGATTGTGATATCTTTATTGTCCTTCAAAGGATCTTTCTTCTCATCCCCTATCATCCTTGAGGGTTGGGAAAGTTTTCCGGCTTTCACACAGACAAGTTAAGGTGGCTTAAAAACAAAAACAAACAAAAATCCCCCCAAAAATCTGTCTGAATTGCTTATGAAGCCAATTTTTCACACCGAAATTGGCACTAGAGTTACAAATCCCATTCCTAAGAGTACCGTTATCTCAAGTCCTTTTATAGTTAGGGCTGTTTTTGCATGTGGATCATGGACAGATGTAATTAATGTTCATAATAGGGAGTTAGAAAAAGTATAATGCAGAAGCATTTTTAATGAAATATTTGCATATGTGCCTGAAAGGAATAAAACAAACCCAAAATCCAGTTTGAGGAAGGCGACATGAACATTTTAAAACACATTCGGAGAGTTCCTTTGCTGCGTTTCCAAGAGGCACAACGCCTGGGGATTGAGATAGGGACGATGTGCCGGTCAGCCACCTTTGCGCTCTCCTGAATCTGGGCTTTTCTGAGGATCAGTGTCTAGCAAAGATTAGACTCCTTCAATTTACAGCAGTCTCCTCAGGGCTACCTACAGGTGTGGAGCAGCTCAGAACCACCCTGTTGTACTCTAAATTGTGTCCCCATCCATCTCCTCCCTGGGTTTGTGGGGGTGGGATGGTAGTGTTGACACAGGGGCCAGAGTTGGGGGGTGAGGAAGGGAGAGTATCCCTCCAACTGTGTCTTTCAATAAATAACGTGATTCTGTTTTTCAAACCAAGAGCTCTAAATTGCACAGAAGACATAACTTTTCAAAAGCTTTCGTCTTACTGTTTCAGGGATCACAGAAATACATGGTGCCCACAGAAACCAACCAACCACCCAACTGAAAATAAATCCGGTCTTGTGGATCATTGCTAGATGTCTGTTTAAGCCACTTGACCTTGCCAGACTACCATATGCCCTCTGCTCTCACTGGTTGTTGCTTTTTCCCCATGTCTAAAGGAAAGCAGATGCAGATCTTTACCTCGTAGACTCATAGATTCATAGACTTTAAGGTCAGAAGGGACCATTATGATCATCTAGTCTGACCTCCTACACAATGCAGGCCACAGAATCTCACCCACCCACTCCTATAACAAACCCCTAACCTATGTCTGAGTTATTGAAGTCCTCAAATCGTGGTTTAAAGACCTCAAGGTGCAGAGAATCCTCCAGCAAGTGACCCGTGTCCCACTCTGCAGAGGAAGGTGAAAAACCTCCAGGACCTCTGCCAATCTGCCCTGGAGGAAAATTCCTTCCCAACCCCAAATATGGCGATCAGTTAAACCCTGAGCATGTGGGCAAGACTCACCAGCCAGCAGCCAGGAAAGAATTCTCTGTAGTAACTCAGATCACACCCCCATCTAACATCCCATCACAGACCATTGGATATATTTACCTGCTAATAATCAAAGATCAATTAATTGCCAAAATTAGGCTATCCCATCATACCATCCCCTCAATAAACTTATCAAGCTTAGTCTTGAAGCCAGATATGTCTTTTGCCCCCACTACTCCCCTTGGAAGGCTGTTCCAGAACTTCACTCCTCTAATGGTTAGAAACCTTTGTCTAATACCTAGTGCACCCCCACCCTTAAGAATAATCCTTAAGAACAATCCTGCATAGCAGCGGATTACTTAATAGTATCTAGAGATGGGAAGGAGTTATGGTCCTCTTGAGTATTTTATTAAAATTCTTTCACTGCCTGGTCATGTTTTCTTCCTGTAATGTGGTGCTACAAATGGGCAGGTCTCTCAGGAACAACAGCCGGCTTTTG